>NC_141603.1:10849585-11205418 GCF_047967505.1 Dipteris shenzhenensis | reverse complement strand
CCCATCGGATATCTGCGCATTTGAATAAGACATGTCAGAGCATGCGTTTTGACTGTTGTGCATAACACTTGGTGAAAAATGGATTTTATGGCGACTTCGACCATCCAAAGCATATCCAATGGGCATGATATTTGGAAGCACCTCAAAATAATTAGAATTTAAGAATGTGAAAAGTTTCTTGCCCATCGGGTATGTGTACATTTGAATAACACACCTCAGAGCATGTTTTTTGATGATTGTGCATAACACTTGGTGAAAAAAGGGATTGGTGGCGACTTCCACTAGCCATAGCATATCCGATGCACATGATACTTTCTATAGTCCTCAACATAGGTTTAATTTATGCACGTGAAAAGCATTGTGCACATCGGGTATGTTCACATTCGAATAACACACTTCAAAGCGTGTTTTTTTAACTACAGTGTGCATAACACTTGCTGAGAAATGGGGTTTGTGGCAACTTTGACCATCCAAAGCATATCCAATGGGCATTATAATTTGAACGCACCTCAACATAGGTGATATTCAAGTATGTGAAAAAAGTATCATGTCCATAAGGTATGCATACACTTGAATAACACACCTTAGAGCGTGTCTTTTGATAGTGGTTGTGCATAACAATTGTGCAAAAAGGTGTTGATGGTTACTTGGCCATCCTATTCATATACTCCTTAGCTTTCAACACAAAAAGATTTATTTTCATGGTGGACATGCCAAAGGATCCAAGTTTAAACACAAAAGGGTGCCAAAAGCATCCGATTCTCCACATGTTCCCGTCATGCATTCTCCTTGCCAACCCAAGACCAACAGGATTGGAATCGAGAGGATCTTCACAATTGCATTTCTTCAATGTATGTTGGTGTGGCCTTTGATTTGCCCCAGCTATCGATTTTGGATGGGCATGATACTTTTCATGCACCTCATCATAAATGGGATTGACATGCAAGTAAAGGATCGTGCAGCCATAGGGTATGTACATGTTCGACTAACACACTTCAAAGCATATTTTTTGACAGTTGTGCATATCACTTGTTGAAAAACAAGGTTTGTGGTGACTTTTCCATCCAAAGCATATCCGATGGGCATGATACTTTGCATGTGACTCAAATGATGTGATATTGAAGCAGGTGCAAGGTATCATGACCATTGGGTATATGCGCATACGAATAAGACACCTCATATACTATTTTTTTGATAGTTGTGTAGAACAAGGTGTAGAACGGGGTTTGTGGCTACTTCGACCATCCAAAGCATATATAATGCATATGATACCTTGCACGTGTCTCAAAAGAGGTGGTTTTTAGGTGCGTTCAAAGAATTGTACTCATAAGGTATGTACACATTCGACTAACACATTTCAGAGTAATTTTTTTGACACGGTTGCGCATAACACTTGGTGAAAAACAAGGTTGTGCATAACATTTGGTGAAAAACGAGGTTTATGCAACTCTGACTATCCAAAGCATATCCTATGGGACCGATACTTTGCATGTGCCTCCATGTAGATGATATTGATGTGTGGGCAAAGTATCATGCCATCGGGTATGTGTGCATACAAATAACATACCTCAAGGTGTGTTTTTGGATAGTTGTGCATAACACTTGGTGGAAAACGAGATTTGTGGTTACTTCGACCATCCAAACATATTCGATGGACACAATAATTTGCATGTGCCTCAACATAGGTGGTACTGACACACGCGCAAAGTATTGTGCCCATCGGGGATGTACACATTTGAATAACACACCTCAAAGTGTGTTTTTATATTGTGTGCATAAAACTTGGTGGAAAATGGGATTTACGACGACCCACTCCAATGCACACAATACTTTTCACACACCTCAACATAGGTGGGATTTATGTGTGTGAAAAATATAGTCCCCATGGGGCATGAGCGCATTTAAATACACATCTGATATACTATTTTTTTATGGTTGTGCATAACACTTGGTGAAAAATAGGGTTTGTAGAAACTTTGACCATATGAAGCATGACGGATGGGCATGATATTTTGCACATGCCTCAGAAAAATTGGGATTCACAGACGTGGAAAGTATCATGCCTACCGGGTATGCATGCGTTTGACTGACACACTTCAAAGCGTATTTGTTGATAGTTATGGATAACACTTGTGTGACAAATGGGGTATATGGCAACTTCGACCATCCAAAGCATATTTGAGGGGCATGATACTTTTCATTCACCTTAGTATAGGTGGGTTTGATGTGCATGCAAATAATCATGCCATTTGGGTAGGTGCACATATGAATAACACACCTCAGTGTGTGTTTTTTGACTGTTAAGTGCATAACACTTGGTAGAAAATAGGATTTATGGTGACTTCGACCATCCAAAGAATATCCAATGGACATGATAATTTGCATGTGACTAAATTTATGTGGGATTAATTTGTGTGCCAATTGTTGTGCCCCTCGAGTATGTACGCATTCAAATAACACACCTCAAAGCATATTTTTTGACATTGTGCATAACACTTGGTGGAAAATGAAGTTTATGGCTACTTCAACTAGGATCCAAAGCATATGTAATACACATGATACTTTTCATGCACCTCAACATAGGTGATGTTGATTTTCATGAATAGTATGTTGCCCATCGGGTATGAGCATGTTCAAAAAACACATCTCAGATACTATTTCTTGATGCATAACACTTGATGGAAAATGTGGTTTATGGTGACTTCAACCAGCCAGAGCATATCTGATGCACATGATAATTTGCACACACCACAACATAGGTGGTATTGACGTGCTTGAAGAGTTTTTTGCCCATCAGGTATAAGCGCATTTGAATAACACACATCAGATGCAATTTTTTGATGATTGTGTATAACTCAGTGAAAAATGGGGTTTGTAGCGACTTCGAGCATGCAAAGCATATTTGATAGGCATGATACTTTTTGGGTTCCTTCAGATAGGTGGTATTCATGTGCATCCAAAGTGTCGTTCCCATCGGATATGTGTGCATTCGAATAACACACCTCAGATACTATTTTTTTATAGTTGTGAATAAGACTTGGTGAAAAACAAGATTTGAGGTGACTTTGAACATCCAAAACATATCCGATAGGAATTTTTCTTTGCATCAATCTAAATTTAGGTGGGATTGACACAAGTTTAAAGTATTGTGCCCACTAGTTATGTGTGCGTTCGAATAACACACCTCAATTACTATTTTTTGATGGTTGTGCATGACACTCAGTGCAAAACGGGGTTTGTTCACAATGAGCAGAGATGATGGATTTTATGAGATGAGCAATTCATATAAACCAATAAATGTGATTGATGATATAGATACACAAAATGGTAATGTTGCACAGAATTCACAGCAGCAATCACAAAATATTAGTGGACCTGTAGTGTCCTCTAGTAGCAGTGGTTCACATACTTTGCCATGGACAGGCAGTATGAGACTAGGAGAATCTCCTCAAAGCAATGCAGATAGTGGTATGCAAGTATCACGAAAGGGAAAAGAGAAAGTAGATTAGCCCATGGTTGATGTGAATGCAGGTCACTCTTATGTGGATGTTGAATCTAGTGGCTCAAAACAGAGCCTTGTTGATGAGTTGGGTATTCCTTGTATTGTTACACCTGGAGTAAGGAAGACAAGGGATGTTTTGAGAGCACTTGACAGTGAGCCTATTTTGCGCACATCTACCAGAGTTAAGTATCCAGTGGATAGGCTAAAATATGATGGATTTACAGCCATTCACTATGCCTATATGGTCAAAGTGATACATGAACCAGAACCCACTTCTTTTGAGCAAGCCATGGGAAAAGAAAAATGGTAGGAAACACTTGATTTATAGGTATGTCGAGAATAATTGATTATATTCATATTTGAAAAATCTATGCTTCTGAGGCTTTTACTTATGTTACTTGTGGTTGTCAAATCACACCATGAAAGCAGTAGCACATTGGGTACAATATGCCCCCCCTAGATGAGTGGCTCATGATTCCTCATCTAGAGTATTTTATTAAATTTCATAAAAGCACAAGGAGCCAAAATTATCCCTCTCTACCAATATGAGGGATTCTCTACATAGCCATCTTTGGGCCCAAAATTGAATTATGTCCACCTCATGGCCATAAATGATGCACTGTGCGACACCTCGATCGGTACCCTCGCACTAACTCCAATCCTTGCTATGAGTTCCATCACCTATACTCAAGCCACCAATTACATTAGTTATTAACAATCGATTGAACGAATCACCAAATCAACCGATCCCAACATAACCGCGCTCAAAGCATAATAATCAAGCAGAACACCAATAACACTAGCGACATCAGTATTAACATGGGATCACCCACAATACCGATCATCTAGCATGGCAAAACACTGGCTAGTCAGGCATCCCCAATGAGCCACACAAAGTATCCACTAGGACCCCCATCACGTCTGATGCGCTCCTATGGAGTACTTTGCCATAGTCACACTTGACTAAAATAATAATATTTTAAGCAAGATGTATAAAAGATATAATTATGTAACATCCTTCTTTCTTGGATTGCAACTTACCTTAGTTGCATGTTTGATTATAGGAACTGATGAGATCTGGAAAAGTTTGAAAGAACTGCTCAAGCATCCATTGAGCATCATCTCTCAGATGATTCTTACATTTGAGCAAGTATTTAGTATAGACATTTCCTTTTCGAGTTGAGGTATGTTGATGATCAATAATGCATTCAGGTTCTAGAATTTCTTCTTCATCAACAATAAATGGACCATCTTCATAAACAAGTTGAATAGGTAGAGGTCCTTTGAAGGGCTTTAAGAGGGTGATATGAAAAGCATTATGTATTTTCCAATTATCAAGTAATTCAAGCCTATAAGCTCGATCATTGATTTTTTGAATCACCTTGAAAGGTCCATAAAAATGAGGGGACATCTTGATTACTAGCCATTTCTCAATGCTCTTCGATCTTCTAAATTTCTCAATTCAAAAAAGTACATAATCAGCTTCTTTAAAAAGCATGTGTTTATGTTTCTTATTAGCTTGTTTTGTGTACTTCTCTTGAGCAATTTCAATGGCTTCTCGGACCTCTTTGAGAATATTTTCATAGTTATGGGTAAATGCATCTACTACCTCCACTATGGGTCAATCGTGTGATAGGAATAGGTAAAACTTTTCCATAGATGATTTCAAAGGGTGCTCTTCTGGTTGCAGAATGAGGAGTATTATTATAAGCAAACCATAAGAGGTGAAGATATTTGTCCCAAGTCTTTGATTGACTTCCCACATAAGCTCTTAACATGTCCGAAATAGTGCTATTTGTGACTTTAGTTTGTCCATTCGATTCTCAATGAAAAGTTGATGATAAATCTAAACTAGTGCCTAGATTATGAAATAATTTAGTCCATAAATTACTGCAAAACTTCAAATCTCTCAATCAGACACTACTAATCTTTGGCAAGCCATGATGAACAAAGATATGCTTGATGGATAAATGTGCAGCTTGCTGAGTTGTTACAGTCTTCTTGCATGGGATGAAATAAGCTTTCTTTCTAAAGCGATCTACTATCATCCATATCATATCATTTTGATTCGCTGTAGTAGGAAAACCTGTCATGAAATCCATGGATATTTGTTCCCAAGGTTGCGTAGGAATAGGTAAAGGCATTGGCAATCTAGGGGTTTTTCCTTTGTAACTCTTGATCTTCTGACAAGTGATGCATTCGGCTACAAACTTAGCCACATATTTTCTTATAGTAGGCCAATGAAATTCTCTTGCTATCACTTTTAAAGTGGCAGTCACTCCCCTATGTCCCATATATGGTGGTTGGTGCATTTCTTCCATTATAATTTTTTTAAAGGGTTGAGTGATGCACAATTTCTTTTGATAAAAGAGGTATCCATCAATGTATGGATAGTCCAAGGCCATGCCTAGCCAATAATGAAAAGAGGTTAAAAGAGTTAACTCGGAGACTTTAAAAAAACCAAACTCTTAACAAAGGAAATTTATTTAAAAAATTAATGATTAAATTAATAGAGGAAAAGGTTACACAAATAATTAAATACTTGTTATTAAATTGATAGAAGAAAAGAAGGATACTAATAACTAATTTAAAAACCATTACACGTAAGAATTAATGTACATATTAAACATATAAAAAAGCATAAGGAAGGCTATATACGTAAACAAAGGTTTATATGAATTGATAGGATGAAAGGATATATGTGTGTGCATGTGTGTGTGTGTGTATACATACATACATACATACATACATATATATATATATATAAATAAAGTAATCATGTACAAACTTAAAAGATAGAAACACACATTTCAATAATTTTGGACTTGAATGTCTATCTTTGGACTAATTTTAAAAATCCTTCCCAAATGAAAAGTTTACATTTTGAAATGATCCTTCCAAATCAAAAGTTTATTTTATGGCACTATCCCTTCCATATAAAATTTTTACTTAATCAAATAATCCTTCGCACGAAAAATGGAAAAAATAGGAGATATAACTCGCATCTTACTCTTGGATAAATTTTATTTTAAAGAAATTTCCTTTAAAATCTTAACTTTTTCTTAACTTGTTAACAATTTAAATTAATGAAAATAATTTAAATGCCCTCCCCTCCATCCCCTCCCCCCCTTCCCCTCTCTGCCTCCCTCATAGTCTCCCTCTCGTTCTCCCTCTCCCTCTCCCTCACCCCCTCGCCTCCCCCTCCCGCTCCCCCCCTTTCCACCTCCCCTCTCTCTCATCCCCTTTCCCCTTCCCTCCCTTCCCCCCCTCCCCTCCCCTAGCTTTTCTTCCCTTCTCTTCTTTCCCCTCTCCTCCCCCTCTCCTCCCCCTCCCCTTCCATTCCCCTTCCATCCAGTCCCTTTTTCCCCTAACTTCTTGCAACCTTGCCATAATGGTCAAAAAACAGGCTCCTGGTTTCATTGTTCAAACATGCATGTCTTTGATAGCCACGATACTTTGCATACACATCAATCCTAGATTGTGTAAAGTATCGTGCCCGTCGGATATGGTTTGCATGGTCAAAGTTGCATTAAAGCATGTTTTTCACCAAGTGTCATGCACAACCATAAAAACAATGCACTCAGAGGTGTGTTATTCAAATGCGCACATGTCCGATGGGCACGATACTTTGGACACATATCAACCCCATCTACCTTGAGAGGATTGGAAAGGATCATGCCCATCGGTATGTTTTGCATGTTAAATTTGTATTACACCACGTCTTTTACCAAGTCTCATGTGCCACCATCAAAAGACACGCTCTGAGTTGTGTTATTTGGATGCGCACATATTCGATGGACATGATACTTTTCACACATGTAAACCCCACATATGTTGAAGTACATGTAAAATATTATGCCCATCGGACATGGTTTTCATGGTCCAAGTCACATTAAAGCGTATTTTTCACCAAGTGCCATACACAATCGTCAAAAAACACGCTTCGAGGTATCTTATTCAAATGTGCACATGTTTAATAGACAGAATACTTTCCACACAAATCAATCCCATGTATCTTAAGACACATGCAAAGTATTATGCCCATCAAATATGGTTTCGATGGTCGAAGTCACATTAAATCTTGTTTTTCACCAAGTCTCATGCACAATCGTTAAAAAATACGCTTTGAGGTGTGTTATTCAGACGCGCACACACCAGATAGGCACGATACTTTGCACATGCATCAATCCCACCTACATTGAGGTACATGAAAAGTAGTGTGCCTATTCAATATGCTTTGAATGGTCAAAGTCAACACAAACCTAGTTTTCACCAAGTATTATGCAGGTCAACATAGGTTAGATTGATGCGCATGAAGGTATTGTGCCCATGGGGTATATACATGTTAGACTAACACACTTCAAAGCATATTTTTTGACGGTTGTGCATAACACTTTGTACAAATCATGGTTTTTGGTGACCGATCATCCAAAGCATTTTCGATGGGGATGATACTTTGCATGCGCCTCACCATAGGTGGGATTGACATGCATGCAACGTATCATGTAGGCCATTGGGTATATGCACATACGGATTACACACCTTAGAGCCTGTTTTTTGATGGTTGTGCACAATACTTGGTGAAAAATGAGATTTGTCGCGAGACTTTGACCATCCAAAGCATATTCGATGGGAAAAATACTTTGCACATGCCTCAATGTAGGTGGTATTAATGTGTGTACAAAGTATCATGCCAATCGGGTATGTGCACATTCGAATAACACACTTAGATACCATTTTTTGACGACAATGCATAAAACTTGGTGCAAAACAGGGTTTGTAACGACCTCGACCAGCCAAAGCATCTCTAATGCACACGATACTTTGCACGCCCCTCAACATAGTTGGGCTTATGCATGGTATGTACATGTTTGAATAACACACCTCAAAGCATATTTTTTGATGGTGTGCATGACATGGTGGACAATCGAGTTTATGGAAAATTCCACCAGTCCAAGCATATCCGATACGCACAATAATTTGCATGTACCTCAGCATAGGTGGGCTTGATGTAGCTGCACATTATTGTGCCCATCGAGTATGAGCGTGTTTAAATAAGACACCTCAAATACTATTTTTTGATGGTTGTGTATAACACTTGGTGGAAAATTGGGTTTCTAGCAACTTCAACCATCCAAAGCATATCTGATGGGAATAGTACTTTGATTATGCCTCAGCACAGTGGTATTTATGTGTCTGCAAAGTCTTGTGCCCATTGAGTATGTATGCATTCAACTAATACACTTCAAAGTGTAATTCTTGAACGGATGTGCATAACACGGTGAAAAATGGGGTTTGTGGCAACTTTGACCATCAAAAGCATATCCAAGGGCACGATACTTTGCAAGCACCTAAATGTATATGGGATTAAATTGCATGAAAAGTATCGTGCCCATTGGGTATGTGCACATTTGAATAACACATGTCACATACTATTTTTTGATGGTTGTACAAAACTCTTGGTGGAAAATGGGGTTTGTGACGACTTTGCCATACAAAGCATATGCGATGGGCATGATACTTTGCATGTGTCTCAAAGTATGTGGGATTGATGCACGTGCAAATTATTGTGCCCATTGGTATGTACATGTATGAGTAACACAATTCAAAGCGTTTTTTTGATGGTTGTGCATAACACTTGGTGAAAACCAAGGTTTGTGTCGACTTTCACCATCCAAAGCATACCCGATGGGCAGAATACTTTGCCCTCACCTCAATGTATGTGTTATTGAGGTGAGTGCAAATTATCATGCCCATTAGGTATGTGCGTGTTCGAATAACACACCTCAGATTGAGTTTTCTGTGATGATTGGGCATAACACTTGGTGAAAATGGGAGTTATGGTGACTTCGATGATCAAGATCATATCTAATGGGCATTATAATTTGCACAAAAGTCAATGTAGGTTTTATTTACGTTGGTGAGAAGTATCATGCCCATCGGATATCTGCATGTTTGAATAAGACATGTGAGAGCGTGCTTTGTGACTGTTGTGCATAACACTTGGTGAAAAATGGACTTTATGGCGACTTCGACCATCCAAAGCATATCCGATGGGCATGATATTTGGAAGCACCTCAAAATAATTAGGATTTAAGAATGTGAAAATTTTCATGCCCATCGGGTATGTGCACATTTGAATAACACACCTCAGAGCATGTTTTTTGATGATTGTGCATAACACTTGGTGAAAAAAGGGATTGGTGGCGACTTCCACTAGCCATAGCATATCCGATGCACATGATACTTTCTACAGTCCTCAACATAGGTTTAATTTATGCACGTGAAAAGCATTGTGCACATCGGGTATGTTCACATTCGAATAACACACTTCAAAGCGTGTTTTTTTAAGTACAATGTGCATAACACTTGGTGAGAAATGGGGTTTGTGGCAACTTTGACCATCCAAAGCATATCCAATGGGCATTATAATTTGAACGCACCTCAACATAGGTGGTATTCAAGTATGTGAAAAGTATCATGCCCATAAGGTATGCATACACTTGAATAACACACCTTAGAGTGTGTCTTTTGATAGTGGTTGTGCATAACAATTGTGCAAAAAGGTGTTGATGGTTACTTGGCCATCCTATTCATATACTCCTTAGCTTTCAACACAGAAAGAGTTATTTTCATGGTGGACATGCCAAAGGATCCTAAACACGAAAGGGTGCCAAAAGCATCTGATTCTCCACATGTTCCCGTCATGCATTCTCCTTGCCAACCTAAGACCAACAGGATTGCAATCGAGAGGATTTTCACAATTGCATTTCTTCAATGTATGTTGGTGTGGCCTTTGATTTGCCCTAGCTATCGATTTTGGATGGGCATGATACTTTTCATGCACCTCATCATAAATGGGATTGACATGCAAGTAAAGGATCATGCAGCCATAGGGTATGTACACGTTCGACTAACACACTTCAAAGCATATTTTTTGATGGTTGTGCATATCACTTGCTGAAAAACAAGGTTTGTGGTGACTTTGCCATCCAAAGCATATCCGATGGGAATGATACTTTGCATGTGACTCAAATGATGTGATATTGAAGCAGGTGCAAGGTATCATGACCATTGGGTATATGCTCATACGAAAGACACCTCATATACTATTTTTTTGATAGTTGTGCAGAACAAGGTGCAGAACGGGGTTTGTGGCTACTTCGACCATCCAAAGCATATATAATGCATATGATACCTTGTATGTGTCTCAAAAGAGGTGGTTTTTAGGTGCGTTCAAAGAATTGTACTCATAAGGTATGTACACATTCGACTAACACATTTCAGAGTAATTTTTTTGACACGGTTGCGCATAACACTTGGTGAAAAACAAGGTTGTGCATAACATTTGGTGAAAAACGAGGTTTATGCAACTCTGACTATCCAAAGCATATCCTATGGGACCGATACTTTGCATGTGCCTCCATGTAGATGATATTGATGTGTGGGCAAAGTATCATGCCATCGGGTATGTGTGCATACAAATAACATACCTCAAGGTGTGTTTTTGGATAGTTGTGCATAACACTTGGTGGAAAACGAGATTTGTGGTTACTTCGACCATCCAAACATATCCGATGGACACAATAATTTGCATGTGCCTCAACATAGGTGGTACTGACACACGCACAAAGTATCGTGCCCATCGGGGATGTACACATTTGAATAACACACCTCAAAATGTGTTTTTATATTGTGTGCATAAAACTTGGTGGAAAATGGGATTTACGACGACCCACTCCAATGCACACAATACTTTTCACACACCTCAACATAGGTGGGATTTATGTGTGTGAAAAATATAGTCCCCATGGGGCATGAGCGCATTTAAATACACATCTGATATACTATTTTTTTATGGTTGTGCATAACACTTGGTGAAAAACAGGGTTTGTAGAAACTTCGACCATATGAAGCATATCGGATGGGCATGATATTTTGCACATGCCTCAGAAAAATTGGGATTCATAGACGTGGAAAGTATCATGCCTACCGGGTATGCATGCGTTTGACTGACACACTTCAAAGCGTATTTGTTGATAGTTATGGATAACACTTGTGTGACAAATGGGGTATATGGCAACTTCGACCATCCAAAGCATATTTGAGGGGCATGATACTTTTCATTCACCTTAGTATAGGTGGGTTTGATGTGCATGCAAATAATCATGCCATTTGGGTAGGTGCACATATGAATAACACACCTCAGTGTGTGTTTTTTGACTGTTGTGCATAACACTTGGTAGAAAACAGGATTTATGGTGACTTCGACCATCCAAAGAATATCCAATGGACATGATAATTTTCATGTGACTAAATTTATGTGGGATTAATTTGTGTGCAAATTGTTGTGCCCCTCGAGTATGTACGCATTCGAATAACACACCTCAAAGCATATTTTTTGATATTGTGCATAACACTTGGTGGAAAATGAAGTTTATGGCTACTTCAACTAGGATCCAAAGCATATGTAATACACATGATACTTTTCATGCACCTCAACATAGGTGATGTTGATTTTCATGAATAGTATGTTGTCCATCGGGTATGAGCATGTTCAAAAAACACACCTCAGATACTATTTCTTGATGCATAACACTTGATGGAAAATGTGGTTTATGGCGACTTCGACCAGCCAGAGCATATCTGATGCACATGATAATTTGCACACACCACAACATAGGTGGTATTGACGTGCTTGAAGAGTTTTTTGCCCATCAGGTATAAGCGCATTTGAATAACACACGTCAGATGCAATTTTTTGACGATTGTGTATAACTCGGTGAAAAACGGGGTTTGTAGCGACTTCGAGCATGCAAAGCATATTTGATAGGCATGATACTTTTTGGGTTCCTTCACATAGGTGGTATTCATGCACATCCAAAGTGTCGTTCCCATCGGGTATGTGTGCATTCGAATAACACACCTCAGATACTATTTTTTTATGGTTGTGAATAAGACTTGGTGAAAAACAAGATTTGAGGTGACTTTGAACATCCAAAACATATCCGATAGGAATTTTTCTTTGCATCAATCTAAATTTAGGTGGGATTGACACATGTTGAAAGTATTGTGCCCACTAGTTATGTGCGCGTTCGAATAACACACCTCAGTTACTATTTTTTGACGGTTGTGCATGACACTCAGTGCAAAACGGGGTTTGTTCACAACGAGCAGAGATGTTGTTTTTTATGAGATGAGCAATTGATATAAACCAATAAATGTGATTGATGATATAGATACACAAAATGGTAATGTTGCATAGAATTCACAGCAGCAATCACAAAATATTAGTGGACCTGTAGTGTCCTCTAGTAGCAGTGGTTCACATACTTTGCCTTGGACAGGCAGAATGAGACTAGGAGAATCTCCTCAAAGCAATGCAGATAGTGGTATGCAAGTATCACGAAACGGAAAAGAGAAAGTAGATTAGCCCATGGTTGATGTGAATGCAGGTCACTCTTATGTGGATGTTGAATCTAGTGGCTCAAAACAGAGCCTTGTTGATGAGTTGGGTATTCCTTCTATTGTTACACCTGGAGTAAGGAAGACAAGGGATGTTTTGAGAGCACTTGACAGTGAGCCTATTTTGCGCACATCTACCAGAGTTAAGTATCCAGTGGATAGGCTAAAATATGATGGATTTACAGCCATTCACTATGCCTATATGGTCAAAGTGATACATGAACCAGAACCCACTTCTTTTGAGCAAGCCATGGGAAAAGAAAAATGGTAGGAAACACTTGATTTATAGGTATGTCGAGAATAATTGATTATATTCATATTTGAAAAATCTATGCTTCTGAGGCTTTTACTTATGTTACTTGTGGTTGTCAAATCACACCATGAAAGCAGTAGCACATTGGGTACAATATGCCCCCCCTAGATGAGTGGCTCACGATTCCTCATCTAGAGTATTTTATTAAATTTCATAAAAGCACAAGGAGCCAAAATTATCCCTCTCTACCAATATGAGGGATTCTCTACATAGCGATCTTTGGGCCCAAAATTGAATTATGTCCACCCCATGGCCATAAATGATGCACTGTGCGACACCTCGATCGGTACCCTTGCACTAACTCCAATCCTTGCTATGAGTTCCATCACCTATACTCAAGCCACCAATTACATCAGTTATTAACAATCGATTGAACGAATCACCGAATCAACCGATCCCAACATAACCACACTCAAAGCATAATAATCAAGCAGAACACCAATAACACTAGCGACATCAGTATTAACATGGGATCACCCACAATACCGATCATCTAGCATGGCAAAACACAGGCTAGTCAGGCATCCCCAACGAGCCACACAAAGTATCCACTAGGACCCCCATCACGTCCGATGCGCTCCTATGGAGTACTTTGCCATAGTCACACTTGACTAAAATAATAATATTTTAAGCAAGATGTATAAAAAATATAATTATGTAACATCCTTCTTTCTTGGATTGCAACTTACCTTAGTTGCATGTTTGATTATAGGAACTGATGAGATCTGGAAAAGTTTGAAAGAACCGCTCAGGCATCCATTAAGCATCATCTCTCAGATGATTCTTACATTTGAGCAAGTATTTAGTATAGACATTTCCTTTTTGAGTCGAGATATGTTGATGATCAATAATGCATTTAGGTTCTAGAATTTCTTCTTCATCAACAATCAATGGAGCATCTTCATAAACAAGCTGAATAGGTGGAGGCCCTTTGAAGGGCTTTAAGAGGCTGATATGAAAAGCATTATGTATTTTCCAATCATCAAGTAATTCAAGCCTATAAGCTCGATCATTGATTTTTTGAATCACCTTGAAAGGTCCATAAAAATGAGGGGACATCTTGATTACTAGCCATTTCTCAATGCTCTTCGATCTTCTGAATTTCTCAATTCGAAAAAGTACATAATCAGCTTCTTTAAAAAGCATGTGTTTATGTTTCTTACTAGCTTGTTTTGTGTACTTCTCTTGAGCGATTTCAATGGCTTCTCGAACCTCTTTGAGAATATTTTGATAGTTATGGGTAAATGCATCTACTACCTCTACTCTATGGGTCAATCGTGTGGTAGAAATAGGTAAAACTTTTCCATAGATGATCTCAAAGGGTGCTCTTCCGGTTGCAGAATGAGGAGTATTATTATAAGCAAACCATAAGAGGTGAAGATATTTGTTCCAAGTCTTTGATTGACTTCCCACATAAGCTCTTAACATGTCCAAAATAGTGCTATTTGTGACTTTAGTTTGTCCATTCGATTCTCAATGAAAAGTTGATGAGAAATCTAACCTAGTGCCTAGATTATGAAATAATGCAGTCCATAAATTACTGCAAAACTTCAAATCTCAATCAGACACTACTAATCTTTGGCAAGCCATGATGAACAAAGATATGCTTGATGAATAAATGTGCAGCTTGCTGAGCTGTTACAGTCTTCTTGCATGGGATGAAATAAGATTTCTTACTAAAGTGATGTACTATCATCCATATCATATCATTTTGATTTGCTGTAGTAGGAAAATCTATCATGAAATCCATGGATATTTGTTCCCAAGGTTGCGTAGGAATAGGTAAAGGCATTAGCAATCTAGGGGTTTTTCCTTTGTAACTCTTGATCTTCTGATAAGTGATGCATTCAGCTACAAACTTAGCCACATATTTTCTTATAGTAGGCCAATGAAATTCTCTTGCTATCACTTTTAAAGTGGCAGTCACTCCCCTATGTCCCATATATGGTGGTTGGTGCATTTCTTCCATTATAATTTTTCTAAAGGGTCGAGTGATGCACAATTTCTTTTGATAAAAGAGGTATCCATCATTGCATGGATAGTCCAACACAGGATTCCAATTATTATTCTCTAATTTGTTCCATATATTGAAAAAGTTTGAATCCTCTTGGTAAGAATTCTTCATACCTTCGAAAGGCTGGGTCTCTACAGCAGTGATGTGATTAATACTTGGCTTTCTACTAAGAGCATCAACAACTACATTTTCTTTTCTAGGATGATATTGAATCATGGGCTTGAAACTGTGTGTAAATGATGCCCACTTGATGTGCCTATCGGATATTAGTGGTTGAGTCAACAAATGCTTGATACTTTGCTGATCCATTTTGATAAGAAACTCAGCTCCCATCAAATATTGTTTCCACATTTGTAAGGCATGCACAACAATGGTTAATTCTTTATCATATTTAGTAGAATTGTATTCCGCTGGTTTTAATTTTTGGCTCTCATTTGCTATAGGATGTCCATCCTACATAAGCACGCCTCCAATTCCATATCCACTAGCATCGGTTACAACTACAACGAATGGTCTAGAGAAATCAGGTAGTTGCAACATAGGAGCTTACGTGAGAGCTTCTTTCAAAGCTGCAAAAGATTTATCTTGATGGTCGGTCCATAAGAAATGCTTAGCTTTTCTAAAAAGGTATGTCAATGTATGTACAATGTATGCGAAATTCTTGACAAACTTTCTATAAAAGCTACACAATCCCAAGAATGATCTTAATTCGTGCATATCTCAGGGTTTAGGCCATGTGACTATGCATTCCATCTTCTTTGGATATACTCAAATCCCATCGGCAGATACAATGTGACCCAAATACTATATTTGATCTTGAAAGAAACTACTCTTTTTAGGATTTATGTACAATTGATTTTCTTTCAAGAGTGAAAAGACTAGATTCAGATGTTCCTTAGGCTCCTCAGGGTCTTTGCTAAACACCAGAATATCATTGAAAAATATTGCCACACAATCTTGGTGTTTAAGAAAGATTCGGTTTATCATTCTACTAAAAGTAGCTAGAGCATTAGTTAGCCCAAAAGGCATAACTAGGAATTCATAATGCAGTCTTGTATATATCCTCTTCTAGCATACAAACTTGATGATAGCTAGATTTGAGATCTATCTTACTGAAGACCTTGGCCCCTTTCAATTTGTCCAAAAGATCATCAATCCTAGGGATTGGGTAGTTGTTCTTCACTGTGATTTTGTTTAGTGCATGGTAGTCTATGCACATTTGATAGGTTCCATTCTTCTTTTTGACTAATAAGATAGGGTCTCCATAAGGAGAACTACTAGGTCTTATCAATCCTCTCTCTATATGTTCCTCCACTTGCTTTTGAAATCCTTTTGCTCTAGCTGGTTGACTCTATAAGGAGCTTTAAAAGGTGAAGTATTGCCTAGTAAAATTTCTATCCTATGATCTTCAGGTTAAGCACAGGGTAATCTAGGCAGTAACTCCTCTAAGAAACAATCAAAAATTTGAGAAAGAAACTTTTGGTGTGTAGGCTTAGTGTTTGGCTGAGTAGCCATTACCGTATTCACTAAAATCAAATATGTCTTCTCACGTTTCCTAATTGCTCTCTTGGCTTGTGTATGGTTGAGTAAAGGACTAATTTTAGGTTCCATAGAACCTTTCAGACATATTTCTTGTTTGTCCTTCTCAATTCACATCTAGTGTGAATCATAAACTATCTTAGGATTATATTGATGTCTCCATGGCATTCCTAAGATGATATCAACTCCCTCTAGGCGTGCCACTAGAAAGTCTCGTCTATCCTTGTATGATTTGATTGAAATTTCAAGATTCTTGACTTCTCTAGTGCAATTATACTGTCTCGATAAAAGCATTTTTCACCTTATAGCTAGATGGGAATGACTCTAGGTTCACATCTTTGCTAAGGCTCTTTCTGAAATGAAATCATGTGTACTACCATCGTCAATGTAGAATAACAACCTCTTTACCATTAGTGAAACCTTTCATTTTCAGAAGAGCATGACAATTATACTTACCTCCCTCTTGCTTGGCTGCTTCATCCTCGATCATGTGCACTTTCGCCGGCGGGATCTTCTTTCTTTTGGGACATTCAATAGCTATATGTCCCACCTTATTGCACCTAAAACACCTTATTTCTTTCTTCAAAAAATTTCCACCGTTCGGCTTCAAAGAAGAATGTGACTTTTGTCGAACAAAACCAGTTTTAGATTTAAAAAAGGGCTTTTTATCAAACCTTTTTTTCTTATGAAAGGGTATATGCCATTCCAAATCTTTCCCTTCCTTTGGGATCCCATTCTTCCTCTCACAATTCATTGTAAGAGAAATCACAGAGTTCAGTGAGTGAGGATGAAACATGTTAATCTCGGCTCTCAACTTAGATTTTAGACTTGCCACATACTTTCTTCATTTATCTCGCTCACTCACTTTCTCTAAGAACTGTAGTTGTATCAACATTTGCCAAAACCTATCAGTGTAGGTGGAGATCTTTTTTTAATCGAATTGCCTGAAAGTATCCCACTGTTGTCTGGTTTTTTCTTGGAAGTGTGAGGGAAGGAAATCTCTCTTGGTGAGCTTTTGAAAAGACTTCCAAGATTTTGGTTGCCTTTTACTATGCTTAGTGATGTTTCACCAAAGTACAGCACACTCAACTTAATGATTTGTAGCACACTTAATCTTATCTTTTTCAGAGAATCTCTCCCCTGAAAAGTAATCATCTAGCTGAGTGATCCAAGACAAGGTCCAGTGTGTGCATCTTTCTTTCCATCAAAATTTTGAAACAAGAAAGCTTTTTTATTTATCTTACTCCCCTTTCTCAAATTATGTGCTCTCAGTGTGGCTTTGATTGTCCTGATAATAGGATCAACTTTGGAATCATTGTCAGATGACTCATTATCAGTTGAATTCCTCTTCCTTTTCTTACCATTGATTTTATTTTCCAATATCTCCCTATACTCATGCTCATTGGCCAATTATTCCTGAAGTGCATCTAATGGCTCTTGGAGCGTGGGTTGTTGTGGCTGATTCGCCATGATAATGCGATAAATACAAATAAAGTGGAGCGAAGAGAAATAAGGTTTTTAAGTGTATGAAAAATTTAAATAGATTGAAAAGTGTAATTTGAATTTTTCTTTTTTTTGTTCGCCTTTGTTGGTCGGAGGAGTGGCCTCACACTTTGTGAGTCGCTGATTGCTGAAAAATATTGCCTTTGAAAAGTTATCTGTTTAAGGGTCCTTTTTGAACCTTGGGGTCCTTTAACCCGAGCTTTTACCTTGCTTTATATGTAGTCACAGGAAGCTTTGACTGGATAACATTCCAGGAATGACATCGTGAACTTCGAGGGAAAATGGTAACTTTTAAACTAACTTTAGGTACTCTCTCAGAGCTATTGCTAGTTGTTATCTGTGATGGTAGAGGTTGCTCCGAAAACAGAATCACAGAGGGCAAGGCTGGGCATGGGCTGCGTAGCTATGGTGGCAAAGGCAGATTGCACACTGAGCCCTTGAATGCATGTGTCAATTCAAAGAGTGGCAGATGGGTAGAGAGTCTCTTAATAAATACTTTATTGCAATGGGGCACAGATAGAAGAGTAGGGCACGGAGACCAAAAATTGATGGGCAGACCCGGCATGGATCCATAGAGGCTGAGGCGCATGCAAAGGAAGACAAAGGTGGTTTTGGCTACAACTGGCTACTATATTGCTTTTGGGACTGGTCAAAGGTCACTTCGTTTGATGGGCACATCTGCAAACATGTTGGAGTTGCAAAAAGGATTTAGCAAGTGAGGCAAAAGAGAGTGTTTATACATGAGAGACCCGCCCAATATATAGGCTCTAGTTACATCCATTAGTGACATCACATGTGAGCTTAGTAGAGCATCTAGATCCACAAATCTCTCAATCAGTTCCATGATTCTCTCAATCACACACCACACACCTAGATTCACTCAATCACACTTATTGACACTTATCCAGGAACAACATGTGTTCACATACTCACAACCTTAGACCTTAGGACTCTAGATCCCATTACATTAATTTGTCCTTCATTCCCCCCCACAAATTGATGACCTCAACCCTAACAATAGTCCATGGGAAACTTCATGGCCTGCCCACCTCTCATTAGGGGAGTTTTGGGCTCAAAAAGGCCTCATAAGGAGGAGATTAAGAAAAAGGTTAATTCCTTAATCTCTAGGACAAAACATTGTGGTAAAGGGAATTTTTTATGTGTTATAATGAGGATTGATATATTTTTGACAAGTGAAGATTGTACGCCACTTATGAAGTGTTGATCATGATTCTAATCTAATGGTTTAAATTGCACACCTATTCTAGAACGTTGATCAACTGTTGATCCAAGGGCATACCATAGAACATGGAGGCAAAGGTGGCTACAAATTATCATCATTGATCCTTTAGTAGATCCTTGGATCTAATCCCCCATCCAAGGGCATGCATATCGTGCCTCTTGTCAACCCCATTAGATGCAAGTGTCAATCGAAGGGTACACCATAGACCATGGAGGCAAAGGTGGCTATGAATTCTCATCGTCGATTCTTTAGTAGATCTAAGGACTCACATAGAGCGCCTTTTGTGGATCCTTGGATCTAATCCCCCATCCAAGGGCACGGATATTGCACCTCTTGTCAGCCATTAGATGCAAGTGTCAATCCAAGTGCTTTGCATAATCAGTGGCCGCCTCATTATGATGGAAGAGATTCTCCCTTGTGCATCTGCCACATGTAAAGAGGGTGCAATCTGCCGCCGTGATAGTCTATGTACACTGTTGGATCAAGAAACGATCCAATGCTTCTAAACACTCCAAGCTATGAGTGATTCATAGCCATTAGATTGTGCATAATCCAATGGATATGATTGAGAGATGACAACCATTGGATCAAATATGATCCAACCATCCTCACAAGCCCGCGGTTTCTCCTCATCCCTTTAGCTTTGGCAATCATAGTAACTTGCAGTGGGGACCATTCCTCTCCACCAAATGAGGAGGAGGAAGGAAACCTCCATTCTTTTCATACTCTAGCCTCCTCATTGGCCTAGAGCTTAATCCCAATTCTTAAGCCCCTAATGCAAGAGGCCCTTTTTTAGTCTAAGATTCCCCTAATGAGTGGCAACACACATGATCCACAACTTGATACTCACTCTAGCCGCATCAGCAGCAGCATTAGACTCATTTGGGCATCCTCATCCCAACATGATCTCACTCTGACTTTCATTTGTTTGTTTACAATTGGGAGATAGACAATGACTATGCATGGGAATACCCTTAGATCCAACAAGGTAACACATAAGACTAACAATCATTTGAGGGGGACATCCCAAGGCAGAGAACCCTTATTGACCACACATACAAAAATTCTAAATTGAAGATGTGGGGAAATACCCCCCTTTGATGGCATGTCTTGTTCTTTTCCTCCTTGTTTTCCACGCTACCATAGTGTGAGGTTCATTGTCATTGGAAAGGTTCTTGGTGTAGCCAATCTTGTAACTCCTTTGCTTTTTGTCCTTCTCCACACTCTTTAATGTATCTTATCCATATTCTACAATACAAGATCCTTGTAGTCCTTCACTTTATTTGAGTGTCCAGGCCTTAAAAACATTTTGTGAATCATATGGACTGAAGAGGTTCTTACCACTTGTCATGCGATGGCAGTGTCTACTCTTGTACAAGAGGTGGTCATGATTGTATGGCAAGGTATAGTCAACCAAATGCAAGTACATTTCATACATCATGAAAGATATTAAAACCATAACTAAAGCATCTTCAAAATAAGAATCATAATGGTTGTAGTTGAAACCTTTGTTCCAATCATATCCATTGGAAACCATCATGCAAGTCTTGATATATTCTTCCTTCATGTAAGCTCTTGTCATAGTAGTCAACACACATGAATCAACTAGTCAACTAGTCAACAAAAAACCTTCATGGGGTGAAGAAGATGATGACATGGCACTCAAGGAGGTCTCAAGGAGAGTGAACTAAGGCTGTGATACCACATGTTGGAGTTTCAAAAAGGATTTAGCAAGTGAGGCAAAAGAGAGTGTTTATTCACGAGAGACAGGCCCAATATATAGGCTCCACTTAAATCTAGTAGTGGCATCACATGTGAGCTCAGTAGAGCATCTAGATCCACAAATCTCTCAATCAATTCCATGATTCTCTCAATCACACACCACACACCTAGATTCACTCAATCACACTTACTAACACCTATCCAGGAACACCATGTGTTCACACATTCACAAGCTTAGACCTTAGGACTCTAGATCCCATTACATCAACTTGTCCTTCAAGACGGACGTGCGGTCTCATAAAGGCAACTCATTCAATGGGCCGATGGGCTACTTTAGTGCTTTGACTAAGTTTGGAGTCCAAGAGTAAAAAGGCACACATCACATGAGTAGAGAGAAGAAGAGCTTGGAGTTGGAGGTGCATAGTCAAAGGTGCAGCATTAAGAATTCCTCCACGAACCTTCTCTTTCCAAGGTGTCCTTTTTTAGTACTGAACTCAACCTTAATGTTGCAAACTATGAGGCAAGCTCTTTGAAGAATCTTCTGATTCGACCACTCTCGTTCCCCTCCAGGGTAGACCACTCTGAGAAGCTCTTATCAACACAATTTTTATTTCTTCCCTCCACAAGAGCATGGCCAAAGCTCTGATACCACTAAAACCAAAAGGTAAACTCTTCCACACAAAATTCACCACTTAATCAATTGGAGAAGAAGAACACAAATCACACCACGAAAGCAACAGTAGACTGGGTACAATCTCCCCCCCATAGATGAGTGGCTCATGCTTCCTCATCTAGAGTATTTTATTATATTTCATAAAAGTACAAGGAGCCAAAATTATCCGTCTCTTCCAAAATGAGGGATTTTCTTTACATAGCCATCTTTGGGCCCAAAATTGAATTATGTCCACTCCAAAATATATTTCTCAAACTTGCAATAATAAAGAAATACAAAATTAGCCCATGGCCATAAATGATGCACTGTGCGACACCTAGATCGGTACCCTCACACTAACTCCAATCCTTGCTATCAGTTCCATCACCTATACTCAAGCCACCAATTACATTTGTTATTAACAATCGATTGAACGAATCACCGAATCAAACGATCCCAACATAACTGCACTCAAAGCACAATAATCAAGCAGAACACCAGTAACTCTAGAGACATCAGTTTTAACATGGAATCACCCACAATACTGACCATCTAGCATGGCAAAACACAAGCTAGTGAGGCATCCTCAACTAACCACACAAAGTATCCACTAGGATCCCCGCCATGTGCGGTGCGCTCCTATGGAGTACTTTGCCATAGTCACACAACTAAAATAATAATACCCCGAGCAAAACATATCAAAAATATAATTTCCATAACACCATTCTTTTTCAAATTTCATATGAATATAGGCTTATAAGAATTATGATGAGATAAAAGGGTAAATATAATTGCAAGTGGTCTTATTGCAACATACAAAACTTCTTGGAGACCAAGCAATATGATATGTACTCCCATAACAGGGTTCCATCATTTGAGGTGGCAAGACTTATTTTTGCAGGCTTCCCCACTTCCTTGTTTGTCAAAGGTTTTCACAAAGAAGGTATTCCCGTAGATTTTTGCTTTAGTTTCTTTTGTTTTTTTCCCTATGCATAGACAGTACAATTTACTTAATCATATGCCATTTTTTAAGCTCTTACATTTTATTTTGCATTGAGACTATTCTACACAAAAAAATGTTCAAGTATTGTACTTTTGCTATAGTACCAATAATTTAAAACACTACACCCATTGTTGTAGGGAGCATACCATTGTGGAATATGTTTTCTACTAAGCTAGTGAAAGGTACTATGGAACATGCCCAAAGATTTCTTACAGATGAGGGTTTTTAAGTGACTTTGGGACTTAGCTTGCCCAGCACTTTGGCAAGATCTCTAAGTTTGCACACAATATGGACCTAGGACTACACCGCACATAGACTCTTATGTGTGATGGGGGGTACATGCATCCTAACACTGGGGAGGAGGTATGTTCATTCCTAACCTTGTTCTTTGTTAGAGATGGCTAGTAATTTCCTTTTTTCACTAACAATACTCTATTTTGACCTTCTCTAGGTTATTGACCTCACAGTGGGATTGCTTTACCATGCGAGCATATGAGTGCCACCTTATGATAGGGAGGCAAGGGAGAAGATCGACCCTCATATGTTTCCATCCACACATAGTTTCCTCTCTGATAGTTTAGCAGTGCATTATGGTTTTGAGTGCACCATTGTTGATGGATCTCTTGTTAAGGGAGGGGCAGAGAGATACCCTGCATCCTTCAGGTGCTCATTTTGTCATGTGTCATGATACATTTCTCAGTAGTGTTTCTTTTCTTCAACTTGTAACCAGGTTTTATGTTTCAGGTGGTTGTTGGCTACAACATGTCATTTGGAGAGTCTAAGTCACTTTGGCCCCTAAGTCTAAGTCATTTGGAGAGTATAAGTCATTTTGATACGCTTGACCCCTTCAGTAGTATGACTTCCTCATCTCAATCTAGGTTTCGAGGTCTTTAGGTATGGATAAGTCTTTTCTAGTTGTGGAGGCCTTGGCCATGCATCTAGAGAGATTTACCCTTGCTTATTCACATTTGCTACAATGAGATGTTGTAGCTTTTGATACTTTTGACCCCTTGAGTAGTATGACTTCTTCATCTCAATTTTGGTTTTGAGGTCTTTGTGTATGGATAAATCACAATCCTAATGATAAGCAAGCTTGTTGTCTCTTGTGGTATTTATAAGTTAATGGTGGTTGATAAACATGGTCGATATCATAGGAAACATGATGATGGAATGTATAATGAAAGGAGAATTGTAAACAACAAAACGTGAAGTAGCTAGAAATGAAAAGTTCTTGTATTCATAAGCTAGATTTTGGTAATAATGTATGCATAGATGAGTTATAATTCAAATCATATGCATGGAAAATAAATATGGAAATGTTGTACTCACAAGGTAACTTTTTGGTAATAATGTATGCATAGATGGGTTACAATTCTAATCATATGCAGGGAAAATCAATATGGAAACGTACCCTTCTATTTTCATGCTCTCATAGTGACATATGGCATAGAAGATTGAAGTTTTCTTAGGTGTGTTAAAAAAGCTACAAATCAATGATCCCCATTTGGAGAGACTTTTCATAACCTCACTAACTATCTGGAAGAGGGGGATAACTTTCTAGTTGTCTCATTGACTCTGGAGAGAATGAGGAAGATGACCCATACTTTGTGTTGCAGTGTACCAAGACTAAGCAAAAGGTTGAGGAAGCATTTAAGGATCATTGGGAAATAAGATTGAAGAAGTAGGATGTAGTAGTTGGAGTAGCCTGGTACAAAAAACCATCCAAGATCGCCCATTGTGCATGTGAGAAAGCCGCAAGTGAGACTCCTTCCCTCTCTCCCACAATCTTCACATGGTATCAGAGCCTTGTTCGTGATAAGGAGCTCAAGAAAGCAAGCCAAGTTCGTGGTGTCCTGGTAAGAGGACCAGTGTTACTTTCCTATTTCGAGTTTGGGAGTAAATCTTTGCAGGTAGCACAACCAGAAGTGCAAGAGTGCACTGTCTCAGATTGAGATGCCCTTCGCGGTGTGGCGAGAGCGCAGTATATGCTGCGGGTAAGGGCAAAGCCCTTGGTGACGCTATTTTTCTGATTCGAGGTCATTTCGGGGCCCATTTTGGAGACGGAAGTTCTCCACAGGCACTCAGAAAAAGGCCCTGTTTTTGCTGTGCGACCACTATTCTGCGGGTCGGTGAAAAGTTGCCGCAGAAATTGCATCGTAGGCCTTTGTGCAGAGATATTGGGAGTTGCAGATTCATGCTTGTTGCCTGTTGATGCAAAATCGTCACTAGGAAGTGACTGTGTGGTGAAATACCACTTTCGTCAGTTTTGCAATTCTACCCGTGTGAGGCAAAAGCTGTGTTTTTTGCAGTGACAGAATATTTTGCAGTGTTCTGTAATGGCATCTGATTCTCTTTCACAGATTGTCACTGAAAAGCTTGACAAGAACAACTTCCAGGCATGGAAGTTTAGAATGACGAATTTCTTGATGGGAAAAGGCTATTGGGAGTTCATTACAGGAAATGAAGAAGAACCTGTTCTTCCTAATGTTCCCAGTCAACAGGAAATGCAGGCATTCAAAGGATGGCATGAGAGAGCCAGGAAAGTTATGTATTGGCTACCTATCAGTATTTCGGACTCCATGATTGTGCATATTCAGGATGCAAATACGCCAAAGGAGGCATGGGATACTTTGGCAAAAATGTATAGCACAAATACGCAAGCCAGGAAAATGCAACTCAAACAGGAGTTGCACAATGTGTAGAGAGAAAATTTGAGCATAAATGACTACCACATGAAAGTGAAGAAAATTGCGGATGCACTTGCTTCCATTGGGTCACCAGTGGATGATGACGATTTGGTTTCTGTGACCTTGAATGGTCTAGGAAAGGATTATGCACAATTCCGGACATCCATTGCCGTCCGTGAAAAATTTCCAGATTTTGAGGAGTTGATTGCTCTTCTAATTTCTAAAGAGCAGAGAAATGGGGGTGCATCTTCTTCAGCAGGAACTTCAAAAGAAACTGTCTTCTACTCAAATGCTGGCAGAGGTAGAGGCAGAGGTAGAGGAGGCCAATCTGCAGGCCGTGGTAGAAATCAAAATATGCAGCAAACGCAAGAAAACCAGTCCTATGCAGGAGGACGTGGTAACTCTAGAGGCAGGGGGAGCCAAAGAGGCCGTGGTGGATGGCAGAGAGGCCAAAATGCAAACAACAATGTTGAATGCTACTATTGTGGCAAAATGGGTCATATGGCTAAGGACTGCTATAAAAAGCAGAATGACATTATGAATGGAAAATTGCAGCAAGGCAATTATGCATCTTCTAGTAGGCAGGGTGATGACAGAAATGAGCATCTATTTATGGTGCAGCATATGACCAATTCTGTGACAAGTGCAGAAGAACAAAATGATGTGTGGTATGTTGACTCAGGTGCATCAAACCACATGACAGGTGTTGAGATATCAAGCTCTATCCCCGACATATCTCCTGGATGACTATCATTTATGTCACCGTCTATGTTAGTTGTACTCGTGGTGTAGTTAGACTACCACGTATGTTTTGGTTTGGGTTCACATATGAACCACGTATTCTAGGTTTTGACATATAGGGTATTTCCCTCTTCTATTGCATTGTTGTTGTGTGCAAAAGTGAAGAAAGGCTTCACCCTCCAACCTTGTGTCCTCTCTCTTTTGTGTGTTGTGAAGAAAGCTGAACTTGAGTCTCCTATCTCTCTCCCTTATTCTTTACATGGTATCAGAGCCTTGTTCGTGGTAAGGAGCTCAAGAAAGCTAGCCAAGTTTCTGGTGTCCTGGTAAGAGGACCAGTGTAGCTTTCCTATTTCGAGTTTGGGAGCAAATCTCTGCAGGTAGCACAGCCAGAAGTGCAGGAGTGCACTGCTTCAGATTGAGAGGCCCTTCGCGGTTGAGGCCGTTTCGGGGCCCGTTTTGAAGGCGGAAGTTCTTCGCAGGCACTCAGAAAAAGGCCCTGTTTTTGCTGTGCGACCACCGCGCGGCTAGTCGGTGGAAAGGTGCCATAGAAATTGCATCGTATGCCTATGTGCAGAGATATTGGGAGTTGCAGATTCATGCCTGTTGCCTGTTGATGCAAAATCGTCACGAGGAAGTGACTGTGTGGTGAAATACCACTTTCGTCAGTGTTGCAGATCTGCCCCTGTGAGGCTCTTTGCAGAAGTTTTGCTATTTGCCCTTCTGAGGCATTTGCTGTGTTTACAGGTTGCTGTTGCAATTCGTGATTTGTAAAATGTCTGAGAATCTGTCTACCATTGTCAGTGAGAAGCTTGACAAGAACAACTTCCAAGCATGGAAGTTCAGGATGACAAACTTCTTTATGGGAAAGGGAGTTTGGGATTACATCAGTGGTGAAACTGCAGAACCAGTTTTGGGTGCTGCTCCCACTCCTGCTGAATTGAAGGCCTTTAAAGAATGGCATGAAAAAGCCAGAAAATGCCTGTATTGGCTGTCCGTTAGCATTTCAGATTCTATGATTGTGCATATACAGGATCTAGAGACGCCTAAGGAGGCATGGGATACATTGGTGAAGCTGTATAGCACAAATACCAAAGCACGAAAGATGCAGCTAAAGCAGGAGTTGCACAATGTGCAAAGGAAAAATATGAATATAAATGAGTATTCCTTGAAGGTGAAAGGCCTTGCAGATTCTCTTGCCTCCATTGGAGCACCTGTTGATGATGAGGACTTAGTGTCCGTGACCTTGAATGGTCTTGGGAAAGATTATGCACAATTTCGGACATCCATTGGAGTCCGTGAAACATTTCCTGATTTTCAGGAACTTATTGCTCTCTTGCTGAGTGAAGAGAAAGGAATGGTGGTTCAGCCACCTCAACTTCTCAAGAGACTGCTTTCTACTCGAATACAGGTAGAGGCAGAGGTAGAGGAAGAGGCCGTTCTGGTGGCCGTGCAGGAAATCAGAACCAACAGCAACAACAGGAAAACCAGTCCTATGGAGGAGGACGTGGTAGTTCTAGAGGCAGGGGGAGCCAAAGAGGCCGTGGTTCATGGCAAAGGAACCAGCAAGTAAATAGCAGCATAGAATGCTATTATTGTGGAAAGCCTGGACACAAGGAGAATACATGCTATAAAAAGCAGAATGACATCAAAAGTGGGAAGTTGCAGCAAAGCAACTATGCATCATCAAGTGGGCATGGTGACGACAGAAATGAGCACCTTTTTGTGATGCAGCATATGGTTAACTCCATGTCAGGAGATGCTGCAGCTTGCAATGATGTTTGGTATGTTGATTCAGGTGCCTCTAACCACATGACCAGTCATGGTGAGTGGTTTCATGATGTCAGAAATTTGGATAAGCCAGGTTATGTTGAAACAGGTGATGATACTGCGCACCCAATTACGCAGGTTGGTAAAGTGCCATTGGCTATGCAGGATGGCAAAACAAAGTACTTGGCAGATGTACTTCATGTTCCAAAAATCACTAAGAACCTGGTTTCAGTTGGCCAGATGGTTGAGCAAGGTCTGCAGGTTAGATTTAATCCTGATGGATGCTTTGTTGAGGACTTGAAAAATAAATGCCGCTTGGTTGCGAAAGGCAACAAAAATGGAAGAATGTTCACCTTGGATGTTGATATGCCTGAGGTGAAAGCTGCTATGTTTGCGCATGGGAGAGGTGTCATTGCAGATATTGAGATATGGCACAAGCGCATTGGGCACGTGAATATACAAAGGCTGAAATCTATGCAAACGAAAAACATTGTTGCAGGTCTGCCTAAATTCAGAGTTGAGGGAATGCAAAAGGTATGTGAAGCATGCCAAATGGGTAAGTAGGCCAGACATGCATTTCCCAAAAATGCTAAGGTGAGCAGAAGACCTTTGGAAGTGATCCATTCAGATGTTTGGACAACCAAAGCTGCTTCTATTGGTGGATGTCATTATTATGTGACGTTTATTGATGACTACACTAGGAAGGTGTGGATTTATTTTATGAAGCACAAAAGTGAAGTGTTCAGCCATTTCAAGGCTTTTAAGGCCATGGTTGAAAAAGAGAAAGGTGTGCATATTAAAGTGCTAAGATCTGATGGAGGGGGAGAGTACTTTTCAGAAGAATTTTGTGAATATCTGAAAGAACAGGGAATTCAAAGGAAGTACTCATGCAGGTCTACCCCTCAGCAGAATGGGGTTGCAAAAAGGAAGAACAGGCATATTGCAGAAGTAGGACGGGCGATCCTAAATGAGAAAAACATGCCTGATTATTTTTGGGCTGAAGCAGTAGCAACTGCTGTTTATATTATGAACAGAACCCCCACTGCAGCTGTCCATGGCATGACGCCTGAAGAAATGTATACAGGTCAAAAACCAGATATTTCTCACTTGAAGGTATTTGGTTGCATAGCTTATGTTCATGTTCCTGATGAGAAGAGAACAAAGCTGGATCCAAAGGCAGAAAAATGCATCTTTATTGGATATGCTCAGCACCAGAAAGGGTATCGCTGTTATAACCCTTCCACCCGCAAAATGCAAGTGAGCAGAGATGTTGTTTTTGATGAAATGAGCAGCTGGTATGCACCAACTGTTATGGTAGGAGATGCAGATGCAGGAAATGGGAATGCTGCAATAAATGCAGAGCAGCAATCTCAAGTCTTGAGTGGACCCAAAGAGTCCTCTACTAGTGGATCTAATGCATGGACAGGGAGATTGAGATTTAGTGAATCGTCACATGGCAGTCCTGATAGTGTTGTGCAGGTATCACATAAGGGAAAAGAAAAAGTGGACCATGCTCCAGTGTTTGATGTGTCTGCTGGTAGCTCTCATGTTGATGGAGAGTCAAGTGGCTCTGAAATGAGCCTTGATGAGGAACTTGGGATTCCTTCTGTTGTTACACCTGGTGCAAGGAAAAGCAGGCATGATTTAAAGACTCCTGCAACTGATCCAGTTGTACGGAGGTCCACTCGTATTAAGTATCCAGTTGACAGGCTGAGATATGATGGGTATACAGCACATCACTATGCTTATATGGTCAAGGTTCTAGAGGAGCCAGAGCCCACATGTTTTGAGGATGCAGCAGGGCATAAAAATTGGGAAGCAGCTATGGATGAAGAGATGGCTGCCTTGGATGCAAACCACACTTGGGATTTGATGCCTTTGCCTCATGATAAGAAGGCTATTGGCTGCAAGTGGGTTTACAAAGTAAAGCACAATGCTGATGGGTCTGTTAGCAGGTACAAGGCAAGATTGGTTGCCAAAGGTTTTGCACAGACATATGGAATTGACTATGAGGAAACTTTCAGCCCAGTTGCAAGGATGGCAACCGTGAGAGCAGTAATTGCTATGGCTGCTGCAAAGGGATGGTCTTTGCATCAGATGGATGTGAAAAATGCCTTCTTGCATGGTGATTTGCAGGAAGAGGTTTATATGATGCAGCCAAAAGGTTATGAGGATAATGCACATCCCAATTTTGTATGCAGGTTGCGCAAAGCCTTGTATGGCTTAAAACAGGCGCCGAGGGCATGGTCAGACAAGATAGGGCAATATCTTGTCACTATTGGATTTCAGATTTCCAACTCAGATTTTTCACTTTATGTGAAAAGGACAAACAGAGGGATTGTGCTTATAGTCATCTATGTTGATGACTTGATTATTACAGGTGATAGTGATGCAGACATTAATGAAGTGAAGCTGCTGTTGAAGCAGAAATTTGAGATGAAGGATTTGGGAGAGCTGCGTTACTTCTTGGGCATTGAGGTTATTAGATCCCTGAGTGGGATATGGCTATTGCAAAGGCAATACGGTTTGGACATGCTGTCCAAATATGGGATGACAGGCTGTAAGCCTATCTCTGTTCCATTGGAGCAGAATGTGAAGCTCAATGCAGAGTCAGCTGAGCTTCTTGAAGATATTACTATGTACAGGCGCATCGTAGGTAGCTTGATTTACATGACTATAACCAGGCCAGATTTGAGCTATGCTGTGGGGCTGGTGAGTCAGTTTATGCAGGCACCGAGGAAGCCACATTTGGATGTGGCTAGGCGCATACTGCGGTATGTGAAGTCCACATTGCATTATGGACTGTTTTATGAAGCTGGGTGTGCATTACAGGTACATGGATACACAGATGCTGACTGGGCTGGTAGTGTCTCAGACAGGAGATCTACTAGTGGTTTTATGTTTTCCCTTGGGAGTGGTGCCATCAGTTGGAGCAGCAAGAAGCAGCCAACAGTTGCCTTGTCGAGCACAGAGGCTGAGTACAGGGGTGCAGCAATGGCTGCATGTGAGGTAGCTTGGTTACGGAAGCTACTTGCAGATATGGGACAGTCAGTTCATGCAGCAGTTGTCATTCATTGTGACAACATTAGCAGCATCATGCTTGCTAATAACCCAGTTTATCATGCTAGAACGAAGCACATTGAGGTGCATTATCACTTTGTGAGAGAGAAGGTTCTAGCTGGTGAGATTGATCTTGTCTATGTCAGCACTGAGGAGCAGGTTGCTGATATCTTTACGAAGGCATTGGGTACCGAGAAGCTTCACAGATTTAGGAGCTTGCTTGGTGTACGTGAGATGGATTTGAGCTTGAGGGGGAGTGTTGAGATATCAAGCTCTATCCCCGACATATCTCCTGGATGACTATCATTTATGTCACCATCTATGTTAATTGTACTCGTGGTGTAGTTAGACTACCACGTATGTTTTGGTTTGGGTTCACATATGAACCACGTATTCTAGGTTTTGACATATAGGGTATTTCCCTCTTCTATTGCATTGTTGTTGTGTGCAAAAGTGAAGAAAGGCTTCACCCTCCAACCTTGTGTCCTCTCTCTTTTGTGTGTTGTGAAGAAAGCTGAACTTGGGTCATATGGCTAAGGACTGCTATAAAAAGCAGAATGACATTATGAATGGAAAATTGCAGCAAGGCAATTATGCATCTCCTAGTAGGCAGGGTGATGACAGAAATGAGCATCTATTTATGCATATGACCAATTCTGTGACAAGTGCAGAAGAACAAAATGATGTGTGGTATGTTGACTCAGGTGCATCAAACCACATGACAGGTCATGCAGAATGGATGCAAGATATGCAAGGAAAATGGAAAAACCAGGATTTGTGGAGACTGGTGATGATACTGCACATCCTATTGTGCAGATTGGCAAAATTCCTTTGTTTATGCAGGATGGGAAAAAGAAATACTTGTCTGATGTATTTCATGTCCCGAACATCACCAAGAACCTGGTTTCTATTGGTCAAATGGTTGAGCAAGGCTTGCAGGTCAGATTCAATCCTCATGGATGCTTTGTTGAGGATGTGAAAAATAATGGTCGCTTGATAGCAAAAGGAAAGAAGAAGGGCAGGATGTTTACGTTGGATGTGGACATGCCTGAATTGAGTGCAGCAATGTTTGCACATGGGACCAGTGTAGTTGCAGATGTAGTTGCAGATATTGATATCTGGCACAAACGCATTGGTCATGTTAATATATAGCGACTTAAATCAATGCAAGCCCAAAATATTGTTGCAGGATTGCCTAAATTCAAGGTTGCAGAAATGCACAAGGTTTGTGAAGCCTGTCAATTTGGGAAACAGGCAAGGAAACCTTTTCCTAGGCATGTTCAAGAGAGTAAAAAGCCATTGAAATTAATCCACTCTGATGTGTGGACTACAAAAGCTGCATCTATTGGAGGCTGTCACTATTTTGTCACATTTATTGATGACTTCAGCAGAAAACTGTGGGTGTATTTTATGAAAAAGAAAAGTGAAGTGTTTGGGCACTTCAAAGCTTTCAAAGCTATGGTTGAAAAAGAAACATGCCTGCAAACAAAATGCCTAAGGTCAGATGGAGGGGGAGAGTACCTCTCAAATGAGTTTGCAAGGTTCTTGCAGGAGCATGGTATAAAGCAGCAATATTCATGCAGTCATACCCCACAGCAAAATGGAATTGCAGAAAGAAAAAACAGGCATATTGGAGAGGTATCTCGAGCTATGCTAAATGAAAAAGATCTACCAGATTATTATTGGGCTGAAGCAGTTGCTACAGCAGTCTATATAATGAACAGGACTTCCACTGCAGCAATACATGGCATGACGCCAGAGGAGATGTATACTGGTAGGAAAGCAGATATTTCTCATTTGAAGATTTTTGGTTGCATTGCCTATGTCCATGTGCCAGATGAGTTGAGGTCCAAGTTGGATCCAAAAGCTGAGAAGTGCATCTTTATTGGTTATTCTCTGCAAGCAGAAAGGGTATAGATGCTATAACCCTTCTACACGCAAGTTCATAGTGAGTAGAGATGTTGTTTTTGATGAGATGAGCAGCTGGTATAAACCAGTAAATGTGATGATTGATGTAGATGCACAAAATGGTAATGCTGCACAGAATGCACAACAGCAATCACAAAATATCAGTGGACCTGGAGTGTCCTCTACCAGTGGTTCACATACTTCGCCATGGATAGGCAGATTGAGATCAGGAGAATCCCCTCAAAGCAATGCAGAGAGTGGTACGCAGGTATCACGAAAAGGAAAAGAGAAGGTAGATCAGCCCATGTTTGATGTGAATGCAGGTCACTCTTGTGTGGATGGTGAATCCAGTGGCTCAGAACAGAGCATTGATGATGAGTTGGGTATTCCTTCTGTTCTTACACCTGGAGTAAGGAAGACCAGGGATGTTTTGAGAGCACCTGGAAGTGAGCCTATTTTGCGCAAGTCTACCAGGGTTAGGTATCCTGTGGATAGGATGAAATATGATGGATTTACAGCCATTCACTATGCCTATATGGTTAAAGTGATACAGGAACCAGAACCCACTTCTTTTGAGCAAGCCATGGGAAATGAAAAATGGGAGAAAGCCATGGATGAAGAAATGGATGCCTTGGATGCTAATGCTACATGGGAATTGGTGCCTTTGCCTAAAGACAAGAATGCAATTGGCTGTAAGTGGGTTTATAAGATCAAGCACAATGTAGATGGTTCTGTGAATAGATACAAGGCAAGATTAGTTGTCAAGGGGTATGCACAGACATATGGCATTGATTATGAAGAAACTTTCAGCCCGGTTGCAAGGATGGCAATCGTAAGAGCAGCCATTGCTATGGCTGCATCAAAGGGATGGTCTTTACATCAAATGGATGTAAAGAATGCCTTCTTGCATGGTGATTTGCAAGAAGAGGTCTTTATGGAGCAGCCAGCAGGTTATGTTCATGCTATTCATCCTGAGTTTGTTTGCAGGTTGAAGAAAGCCTTGTATGGCTTGAAGCAAGCACCTAGAGCATGGTCTGACAAGATAGGACAGTATCTTGTCACTATTGGCTTTCAGATTTCCAAGGCAGATTTCTCACTCTATGTGAGAAAAACAAAGAAAGGGATTATGCTGCTGGTCATTTATGTTGATGATTTGATCATCACAGGTGACAGTGATGAAGATATCCTTCATGTGAAAATGCTATTGAGGCAAAAGTTTGAGATGAAGGATTTGGGAGAGCTGCGTTATTTCTTGGGCATTGAGGTGATTAGATCACCAAGTGGGATATAGCTCTTGCAGAGGCAGTATGGATTGGACATGCTGTCCAAATATGGGATGACAGGCTATAAGCCTATTTCAGTTCCTTTGGAGCAGAATGTGAAGCTGAGCGCAGATGCAGGTGAGCTTCTGGAAGACCCTACTATGTACATACGCATAGTAGGAAGTTTGATTTACATGACTACTACCAGGCCAGATTTGAGCTATGCTGTTGGGTTGGTAAGTTAGTTTATGCAGGCTCCAAGGAAACCGCATTTGGATGCGGCTAGACGCATACTCAGGTATGTGAAGTCCACATTGCAGTATGGACTATTTTATGAGGCTGGGGTTCAGATACAGTTACATGGATACACTGATGCTGATTGGGCTGGTAGTATTTCTGATAGACGATCTACCAGTGGATATGTGTTCTCTTTTGGGAGTGCTGCAGTCACTTGGAGCAGCAAGAAACAGCCTACAGTTGCCTTGTCGAGCACAGAGGCTGAGTACAGGGGTGCAGCAATGGCTGCATGTGAGGTAGCTTGGTTGCATAAGCTACTCTATGATATGCATCAGTCTACAGATGGGCCAGTTGTCATTTATTGTGACAACATGAGCAGTATACACTTGGCAAAGAACCCAGTCTTTCATGCTTGAACAAAGCACATTGAGGTGCATTATCACTATGTGTGGGAGAAAGTGTTACTAGGTCTTATTGATCTAGTTTATGTCAACACAGAGGATCAGGTAGCTGACATCTTCACAAAAGCATTGGGTGCAAAGAAGCTGCGCAAGTTCAGAGACCTCCTTGGTGTGCAGGAATTGGGATTGAGCTCCAGGGGGAGTGTTGAGATATCGAGCTCCACTCGCGATATGCCAGGGTGACTGTTGTGCATTTATGTCATCGACTGTTTAGCTGAAGATGCGGTCAGTACACTGCCCACGAATAATAGCTGGATGACAACTATCCTTATCTACACTAGTTCGTGGCTCAGTTAGTATGCCACCTTAGTTAGTTGAGTTTGGTTTGAGACCCACATATAGGGTTCTTCTATTTTCTTTGTATTAGAGTTCTTTTGGCTTTCACAACTAAGAAGAGGAAAACTGTTTTCAGCCTCCACCTTTGTGTGTATTCCCCCATTGTGCATGTGAGAAAGCCGCAAGTGAGACTCCTTCCCTCTCTCCCACAATCTTCACATGTGCGACATGGTAGGGCAGAGGGGTGAGTGGGTTGGGAGGGAGGGTGGTGAAGATTAAGTATTACCAAACTGGCGACAAAAGATTGGGGGGAGGGGGAGGAGTTGCACTCCAAAAACCCTAATTTAAAAGGAAAAACCTAAAGTGCTTTAAAAAAGACTATATAAAGCACTTTAAAACCCTAAAATCCCTCATTTCTATGGCATGAGTTAAACAAACTACTAGACTCATTGGATGCCATTTAGATGCTACCCATTGTCCTCCTCACAATGCCATGGCCTCCGAACACACTGCAAGCCCCAATGGTTAAGAGGGCAATGATCACCAAGGATTTGAAGGTGGTTCTCATCATCAAGAGTCCAAGTAATGCGAGTCCCCACCATCCGACTCTCATGGGGGATCCCAGGGATCTCAGCACCATGAGGAATCCCAGCACGATGAAGGATCCAAGCACGATGAGGGGTCCTCTCAATCCTTCCACACAACTAATCAGGGAAGTAGCGAGGTCTCCCAAGAGGGGCAAAATAGTCCAATCAATCCTGATCAACTGCCCCTCCCTCCTCCGTGGGGTCTTGGCGTGGAGCATCTAGACCAACAAGGGGAGTAAGAAAGGCAAAGAGAGGAGATGGAGAGATTACAGGGGCCACAACAAGAGGAAGTATTTGGCGGGCTCGCAGATATAATGAACCTTGGCCCCAATCCTCCAACCAAGCAGACCGCACGGAAGAGCACCATCAACCCTCTGTGCCTCGAGATGATCAGATATGAGGAGCCTCTAGTACGAGCTGAGCAAGAGCCTCAGCCTGGAGCCTCAACCTATTGTCTCATAGCCTCCTGAAAAGGAAAAGAGACCAAGGACAAAGCAGACCCCTTGGCACGAGAGGCCACCTCGAATGACCCAGCAGACACAAGAGGAGGAGTCTGAAGAGGTGGTTGTAAGGGAGGAGAGGCGAAAGAAGTTCAAAGCAGACAAGCGGCCATGGAGCCATGTCCAAAGGCCAGTGCAGGGTCCCCCAAAGATTAAGAGGCGCAAAAAATCAGGAGTGAAGGCACTTCAGGAGATCTGCAAGTTCCAAACCACTGTGGACAATCTCATTCCCCGTGCACCCTTCCAATGTGTTGTACATGAAATAGCACAACATTACAATAGTGATGTGCATTTCACTTTAGGCGCTATGGGAGCAATTCAGGAGGCAATGGAGCAGATGACAGTAGGTCTTTTTGAAGACGTGAACTTATGTGCTATCCATGCCAAAAGAGTAACAGTGATGGACAAGGACCTTGCACTTACCAAGCGTATCTGCTTCGATCCCTCCCTTAGGCCCTAGATGTTGTTTAGATTCATTTGGTGTAACCTGAATCATTTTGTAAATCTCTGCCCTTTGAGGCCAATGAATAAAAGATATTTTAATGTTCTATTACTGTTCCCATGTTATTATACATGTTACATGATGCTTTCCATCAATTTATGCAAGTTCAGTGTGAATTTGAGTGGTCAAATGATGTTTTTTTACCTTGGTCAGACAGGCCCCATATGCGCCATAGCGAGTTTTGCCATTTTTGGGCTCCCCGCGTGATGCCAAACACATTTGCCTTTTGCCACACGGTGAGATTCTTACTGGATTGCTCAAAAATGACCATTATAGTGCAAATATTTGTCTAATTGCATGCTTTTGAACAGAATAGTGAATGAAAATATTAATGCCAACAACAACTAAAGTTACAAAATACAATGATAGTATAAAATAAATTTTGTAAAAGAAACCAAATGCGGCACTTTATAAAAAGTATAGATGTATTCATATAAAATAAAATTTCTATACAATAAGGCTTCAAAGCCTTTCTCTCTTCTCTAAAACAATAAGAACATTGGGCTTTGAATTCCCAAATACACTCCTAGCTCCAAACCTAGTCGATAGCTAAACCTAGTCGATAGAGAGTCATTGCTATTGTCGTTGCTGGCTAGGGACATGGCTGCTGCCATCAATGCCATACCTTGACAATTGGTTCCAAAGGCATTGAGGGCAGCCATGCGGTTCACCAAAATGACGTTGTCAGCATTGTGATTGATGTCAGCATGACCAATCACTCTTGACAAGGCGTTGCACTTCAGAAGGTCATCAGTGCCATGTGGAGAAAACTTTTTGTGGATAACCGCAAAGCGCCCTTTTGCTTGGCAAAGATAATGTGCCAATGAGTGATCTCGGCTGAAGCTACTGCGAACAAGGTGTTGCCGAGATGAGAATAGGTCGACCTCAAATGCCTCCTGCAACAGTCCACCAACATTACATTAGAATTCCGTTAAAGCAAAAGTGTACCAAGAGAGAAGAAATTCAAAGCTCATAGTTTCTTACCACTATAGAGTCATCATGCTTAATCCCTTCCTCTTTGTCAATGAGGATGGATCCAGAGGCCTCCTGTCGTCTGGAGTGAGATGTGGAGGCTTCTTTTGGAACATCAGGTAGGTCGGAGTAGATTGATGTCTCTGCATCTTTGATTTGGGCCAGTGTTAAAGCAAGAGCCTCTTCTATTGAATCATCTGCTCCCAAAAACCTAGGTTCTTGCATAATCGTGTCCACCTCGTATCCACATAGGATACCAAGAGCTTCATCCTCTCAGAGACCAAACATAACCTCTATGTCATGGAGAAAGAGGTAATGTTCTCCATCAACAAGAAGGGGAGCAAGAAACCATATCATTGTTGCAAGGTCAACAAAGGGGGTGCCCAAGGTGGATGGAATTTGAGAAGTAGAATGGGGTTCAAGAGGTTGCTGGAGCACTTCCAGGGCCAATGCAGCTTCCCGCTCCTCAGCTTCTTCATCTATGGGCTCTCCATTGTAGATGTTGGGCTCATCTACAGAAATAAGAGGATCGAAAAGGGCAGGGGCAGGCTTGAGGTCGAGGCCTCCTCTTTCATTTGTCCCTCCTAGAGAAGGAAAATAAAGGTCATTTCCCAAGATAGGAACCTATTTCTTGTGTTTCCTATGACTCCACATGCTAGGAGGTCATCAATGTCCACCTCCCTAAACCCTAGGGGTGTGACTTGCGATCTAAATGCTTCACAAACTTGGGTTCTTGATTGAACAAGTACTTCAAATAATCAATTGAGACCCATCTTTTTGTAGACTCATCAAGTTGATATGCAAAACTCATGATGTAGTCTTGCATGTACTTGATGAGGTCTTCAAAATCATCTCGGGCTCCCAAGTAGGTGCCTAGGACATCTATGTTCTTATCAAAGACTGGAAATAAGTCCTCCTCTCTATCAATTAATGGAGTACGGGAGATGAAATCGTGGAAGGCAGACCTAGCAAAATCCATGGTAGTTTGGTAGCTAGGAGAACCATGGCTATGATAGTGAAACTTTGAAACTAAAGTAACTTTATAACCTATATATACCCAAATGTTCTAAATATAAAAAATAAAAAAATTATAAAATTTTTGGGAAAAGCTTGACATTGACATGAAACAAAACCATTCAAAACATCAAAATTAATTGCACCACTATTAATTGAAAAATTTCAAAATCCACAAATTTTGTTCCACCCCACATTTTCTAGACAATCTTCAATATTGCAAGAGGGATAAAAGTGGCACTATGCACAAGCTTCTCTACATGCTTTCCTACCTTTTCACCATTTAGCGTAAAGTGAAAGGACTCAGACATGCCATCCTCCATGACCAATAGGTGTTCTCGCATGTCCCTGAGAGTCCACTGTGATGTGACAGTCACATTCTAAACATCTCCTAAATGAGAACCAATACATAAACTTACCCCTGTATTATCATCATCATTAGAGTCAAGAGGGAGCCAATTGTCACCTATTTTCTTCCAGCGCCTATATTGGAAAGCAAAATATAACATTTGGTGGGAGATGTGGTACTTGACAACCACATTGTCCTTACATACATGGCATTGAAACAGATCACCCTTTTGTTCACCTGACTTGCTTCCCCAATTCACCCCAAGCAATTCCTCAAGGGCATTCTCATGTAGGCACTTGCATGACCACATGGTTTTTGTTTTGTGCATCTGGATATTATACAAACAAGAAGCAAAAATGTGCAGAGGCATAAACCAAGACAACCTTACCCATTTAGAGCCAAATGTAAACTTCATGGCCATGCCCACATCCTTTGCAATCTTTTCCTTGTATGATTGCATTGTTCTTGTGTCCACCATGCTACAATTCATGTCTTCAAGTTGTGGTATTGCAATGCATTGAAGATGGCCATAGCTTGATGTCGTCCTTGGAGTAATGTACTTGGCATTATACCAATCGATATTTCTCTGTTTCAAAGTAGAGGACTTCTCTCCAGCATGCATTTGCCTTCCTAAATCCACATGAATGGCAGTAAACTTACCTAAGAAGCACTCAACTGGTTCCCACTCCTCAAAGTCTGAAGGAAATATATCTGCTATGCACAAGTGCTATTTCAAAATACAATTTCAAACTGACTCATTACATTGGTTCTATTTCAAAATACAATTTCAAGCTAACTCATTACACTTCAAAATCTTACACAAAATGCAGACTTACAATGCGATGGTATTGTCGATTGATTGCTTGATGGAGGAAGGCACATGTCCTTCCCCATGTAGATGTGTTGCACCTTTGCAAGCAATTCTTTCTTCCCAAGCTTGAACTTCATGATGCGGCCCTTCCATTCATGCAAAAGATCACCTCTTTTGCTCTTGGGAAGCTTATGTGGAACCTTGGTAGATCCTCTCATGACTCTCCAATCATTCAAGCTGTAGGTGCAAGGCACCCATTCACCCAGTGCATTTTTGCTCCTGTGGGACACAGAGTACATGTATGGTCTTCTCATCATGCTTGTACAGAGGTCACAATAGCAATACTAGACTAGAAAGTGCAGCTTGGAGGGAGAGAGTAGCTCCGATAGAGGGAGAGAGAGGGAGAAGTTATAGAGGGTGCAAATAAGCTTGAGAGAAGATCCAAGAGGTGCTATAGCTAGGAATGGAGGGAGAAAGAGTGTAGCTGCTCCAGGAGGTATTGTAGCTAGGAATGGAGGGAGAAAGAGTAGAGGGGGATGAGCAGCTACTACAGGAGGTACTGTAGCTAGGAATAGAGGAAGAAAGAGCAGAGGGGGATGAGTAGCTGCTGCTGTAGGAGGTGCTGTAGCTAGGAGTGGAGAGAGAATGAGCAGCTGCTACAGGAGGTGTTGGAGAGGGAGAAACACAGTGGACCAGAGCAGGAGGGGGTAGAGAAGATGCCAAATGCATTCCCACATTTGAAAAATGGAGGGAGAATGGAGCTGCACTAGAGAAGAGGAGGGGGCAGGTCTGTAACAAGTTGAGAGGGGGGAAAAATTCACTCAGAAGGGCCCACCGCCTCTTGAATGACTTGTAGGTTTGTTTGGGGGAGGTGCATATGGGAGAAGGGTCAAGCATGGGTTGAGGGGGGGGGGATGGTTTGAGTGGTCCTTGGTGTAAGAGGAATAGCCAATACGGGCTATTTGTAGGTCTACCTACCCTCCACCTCGACATGGCATTGCCCCACAAAAAGGAGCACTCCCATTGGTACACCTCAAATACCTCACTAATCCCTTGAAACTAGGAAACACTAATTGGGGGCCCTTTGGAGACCCCAATTCTCCCCTAATGCAACCAAATTTTATGATTTTAAACCCAGTACGTCCTACCACTGCCACTTACCCCTACCACTTGCCCCTACCACTCCATTTGTGAAAATAATTAGGGTTATGGTTTTGTAATTTAGAAAAATAAATCAAATTTGGGAGGCCACTAAGACCCTAGTATGATGTCAAATCTAGGGCTTTAAAGGGTTTTTTTGGCATGAAAATGATGCACATGGTTGCTAGGCTGTCGATGGCCTCCCAAATATGATTTTTAAAAATATTATTTTTCATCTGTGACAAAACAATAACCCTAATTGTTTCCACAAATGGAGTGGCAGGTGCAAGTGGCAGGGGCATGTGTCAGGGGCATGTGTCAGGGGCAAGTGGCATTGGTAGGATGTAAACTAGGCTCTAGTCACATAATGTCCAATTTTGGCTTGCAGAAGGTTTTTTTGCATAAAAATGATGCACATGGTTGCTAGGGTCTTAGTGGCCTCCCAAATATGATTTTTTAAAGATATTATTTTTCATGTGTGAAAAACCCTTATTCTTATTTATTCCTAAAAAATGACGTTTTATTAATTTATATGATCTTTCGGTTTCATGTGATATGTTGGTTGCTGAATATCTTATGGGTTGATGAATATACCAGATGCAAGGGTGAAACTAGAGGGTGATTTGGTTGGGGGATGACTTCGATCGACCACTACATCAACAGAGTGGCTCAACACATTTTGGTGTTCCATTGACAATTATCACCGGATTGAAAGATGAATATAATGAAGTTCAGGATCCTCGGTCGGATGGTGAAGATGAGGCCAACGTTCAAGTAGTTACGTAATCACTGGCCTTTTTTACGTTAATAATGTATGTTAATAACAACTTCACATCATCATGTTATTAAGAGCTTGGTAACAAGCCAGTTGAGGGTGACCTGATAACCTGCAAAAACCCCGTTGAGATTTGGCAGAATCCCACTGGGGCCCGCCAAGAAATATGCTTTGCCCGCCGAGTCCAGCGAAAAAACTCAAAACCCCATTGGGGCTAGCCAGAATAATCAAAAATCCTGACGGGCTATATATTCTATATATGGTGGGCCCACGACAGGCTCCCTCACATTCAGATATCTCCCTTCACTCTTCACTATTCAACCTTCAACCTTCAATTCTTCAGGTAAAATAAACCTTTAGGCTTTATCATTATGTTATTTTGAATATTAATTTTGTAGTTTTGACTTGGCTCTATGTCATTAATTTAACATAATGAGTCGTCTCACTAGTTTAGGTAGTTAATGTAAAAATGTTCGTCCTGATGTCGTACTTTCGACATATCAGGTCATTCAAAAATACTATAATTGGGAAAATAGTAGGCCATATATATGGTACCTAGTTGTCGGCCCTTTGTTGTTCATTTGGCAAGATGGGTCGTTTGCATAGGTATGTTACTCTCCTCAACACTTGGTCATCTTTTCGACCATGTGTGTCGTTGAGATGTAACACTTGCCTTTCCAAACAATATCTAGGTATAGTTCGGCACTTGGTCGTTTATTCGACTATGTGTCTATCGTTCTTAGAAGTGTACACTTTTGGGTAGAAGTGGACTTAGCACTTGGTCATTTAGTCAGTCGTGTGTGTTGTTTTTGGGCAATAGGGAGTTATGTAGGGTTTGTTTAAGTTATGTAGGATTTTTACAATTGGTCGTTCCGTCTGTGTCCTTACACTGTGTCTGTGTCTACATGAGAGCTCGACACTTTGTCATTTGTTCAGCATTTGTGTCACCTCTCCTTGCATTCTCATTCTCGTGTGTGCATTATAGTGATGTCAGACAATGCACATTCCATCTACAATCTACATCTACACGAGCAATTTGTGATTGATGCTCACGTGCATGCAAAATGAAATCATTTATGTTTTCTTCTTTAAAGAATGATGTGACCAACTAACTTTCTCTCTCCACATGCTTTGTACTATGTACATGTTTTAATTTTTATGTAGTGTATGTGTACGTGTTTACTATGCTTATGTTTTGACATCCTTGTTTTCTCGCCTACAACAATAGACATGTTATCAAGAAGCATGCTCTTTGTCTCATTGTCGATTGGTCTTGTATGTAGAATGGGTGATGGTAGTTACGGGAGAGATGAGAGAAAGGATGTGATGAGAGCTCTTAGGTTGGAGCCTCTTAGGTTGGAGCTAGTCAATGAGATTAGTCGCATGTTGCTGACTACCTATCGAGAGCACCATTTAGAATGCTGCATCAGTAGATTGCTTCACTCATGTAATACTGAGTGCAAAAAAGATGCGACTTCAAGGAGGGGGAAAAGGAAATTTCGCGGAGGCAAGATTATGGCACGTGGAAGTGGTCAAACACATGTGTCTCAGCATCATTGGAAATGTCACTAAGTGTGTCACTGACCTAGGACTCCAATGACTAGCCAAAGATATGGAAAGAATATCTTTATGGGATGCTCAATGGGCAGAGGAGAAGCGTAGGAGCAAGAGAGCAAAGGAAATTGACTCGCAGTTGTTGTTGAGCAAACGTCGATGCAAAGCATTAGATGAATCTAGTAGAGGTGGCATTAGAGAGATAAGTGTTGTAGAGCATCATCAAGTGATCTACAGGGGGGTTTGGACACTTGCAATGGATGATAAGAAACAATGAGTGTATGGTGATCATTGTAGTGCCATACGATGCTATAGTCTGACAAGAAGAGATTGGGAACGGTGCATACGGAGCTTGTCACAAGGTCTAGTTCACTGGTGTTTCTTACTTTCCTAGTCATCTAACATACTGTGCAAAGAAATACTCAGCAAGGTCCATAAGGAAACAGTTTGAGGCTTTGACATTGAAAAAGGGATGGAAAGACTACACCCTTGTCTCATTTGTTGCATAGGTAAGACATACGAGACTCCATGGGTAACTATCTTTCCATATTTCAATGGTGGTACCCTAGGGAAAATGATGATGCAATTACCTTTTCACAAAGGTACATATAGGCATGCACATCTCAAGCTAAAGCAAGGAGGAAAGATTAGAAACCCGAGGGAGGATCCAACAATTGAAGCTAATGACATGGCTAGATTACAAGGGTTTCTAGACCATATTCCCTCAATTATGTACACCCTTGTGGATGTAGTATCTATCGCTCATCTAGCAAGGATCGTGCATTGTGATCTACATGCTGAGAATATTGTACTGGACTTTACGAGGGACCACTATCCCAGAGTAGGTGTCATTGATTGGGGTCTCATGCTAAAGGCCGATGAGACTAGGCTGGCTTCTAATTTTATTTCTAGGCCCCAAGGAATGCATGAGGCAGAGTTTGAGCTAAGGAAAGCTAAAGCACAACCAGAACCAAATTCAAGCTGTGGGTATTACAACCAGTAGCATATATACATGGGTAAATCATATGAATTTATTTACCTATAGTTCAACAATTTTTTGCATTGTCCATCACCACTTGTACCACATTTGTTGCTCCCACACTATTAATAACATCAGCAATAACCTGTGCTATGTAAGTGCCCATCTTTATTTGACAAAGCTATCAACAACTCTTAAAGAGTGTTTGCCATGAGGTGAGACAACCATTACGTTGAGAGGGTGACATTGTACATATGACCCCAACCGTCAGTCACAATTGTACATCCCAAAAGATCAAGATTATTTAAGACTACCCGGTTGACTCTCTCTTTCACGTCTTCATAGCATTTGTCTAGCAAAGAATGCCTGGTATTGTGATAAGATGGAGGAGTGAAACCAAGACCGAATTCACCAATCTTCTTCCATGCATGTTTCCATGGTTGCTTGTCTACCATCGACAATAACGATCCTGTGAATGAAGAATATTGCCTTTTTAAGTGCATACTATGCATCTTCCAACAAAGCCCTCGAAAGCTTTCATGCAAGGATGTTTGCCTCATCATTGAAGAAGGTGTTTGAGATGAACTCGGATTTTTATTTTCATGCATCCTTTCAATGACACGTATATTGGCTTGTGAAACATTTGATTCGATCTCTATTTCCATATCTATTCTATCTACATCAATGTGCATCCCACTGGGACACATTATCATGTCATGTGTTTGTGCATGAAAAAGTAGTGCCAAGCCTTGTTTCTCGACGATGTCCTTTCTTCTTTTCTTCCTTAGCTATTTCTTCCCTAAGCCTTATAGCCAGTCTCTGCCTATCAAGATAGGTGCATTTTCCTATCGACTTGAGATTACTACCAAAGAAGTGATCTCTAATACATGAGGCTCCACCACTCTTCTGCACTTTACAGTATTTGCACACCCAATCATAATACTTGCCATTTGAGTTATCGACAAATTGCCACTCAATACCAGGCAACTTTTTGCTTTATGTTTTTTGACCATTGGTTGTGGTCTAGAGCCTTGTGATGACCATGGTTGACTTACTTTCCTTGTTCCTCAATGATGCCCTTTCTTCTTTTCTTCTGTAGCTATTTCTTCCCTAGTCCTTGTAGCCAGCCTCTGCCTATCAGGATAGGTGCATTTTCCTATTGACTTGAGATTACTGCCAAAGAAGTGATCTCTAATACGTGGGGCTCCACCACTGTTCTGCACTTTATAGTATTTGCACACCCAGTCATAATACTTGCCATTTAAGTTATCAAAAAATTTCCACGCAGCACCAGGCAACTTTTTGCTTTGTGTTTTTTGAATAGGATTAGACTTTGTAATAGTTGCTTGTGGTCTAGAGCCTTGTGACGAGCATGGCCGAGATTAACTTGCCCTAAACTAGGATCTATACCATCTTCCATTGACTCCTTTGTTCTAGTATAAGGCCTAATTATTGAAAATCCCTCATGAGAGTCTAACTTCTAAGTTGTAATAATGGCTAAGGATTCTACATCTTTTATGTCAACCTTTATCACATAATTTTCCATGAACACATTTAAGCAATGAACTCATATCTCATAGAGTTTATAGTATGAACATGCAACAATGAAGTACTAAACTAACATTTTACAAAACCAATAGGCAATAGCACTTACATATACCCTAAATAATTAAAACATTGCAAAATTACAAAAACATAAGCTTTTCCATACCTGAGACCTAGTAGCAGTCAATAATCTTCTCTCTAGAGTTACCAATGTATAATTTAAAAGCCTCTCTATTGTCTTCACATGTGGTCCTGTATAAAAATTATTTTTGAAAAATACATGCACATAGGCTGCAACACAATATAGGATAACTAACCCAAGCTCAGGGGGGTCACTATGTATAAACCCTCTATATCACGTGCGTTCTTCATTACTACCTACAAAACAAAACAATTTCAACCACTGGGATTGGTTTAGGATAGATACATAATTGTACTAGCTTGATGTTCTAACCACTGTGCTGGTTTAGGAGAATCACCCTACTAATTAAACTAATCAAACTACTAGAAAACAAAACAATTAAACAACTAAATGATAATCACATTAACCAGCTAAATTGTATACTACTAGTAAACTAAACTTATTTAACTACTAGAAAACACAACAATTTCAACCAGTGTGCTGGTCATCAATTGTTTCAATTTGCTAAATATATTTCTGTTTATTTTTTGTTCAACTACACTGGTTCACAAGATAATCACATAAATCCTGTTTGACCTGAACCAACTTGGTGATATATTACATGATGTTCCAAACATTGGGCTAGTTTAGGGCAATCACATAAGTCCAAGGTATATGATGCGAACTAGCCCGTAAAAGATTTAACTACTATAAAACACAACAAATTCAACCAACCAGTGGGCTGGTCATCGATTATTTATGTTTGTGCACATGATATATTTTAGTTTCAGCCATGGTTTAGGACAAGCACATAACTCTTATTTGAATTGACAAAGCTCAATGATATTTCCATGATGTTCCAACCATTGGGCTGATTTAGTAGAATCACATTAGGTCCAAGCCAGCCCTGCTTAGAAATTAATGTGGTATATGTCCCAAATTAGCCCAAAAATTAAACTTAACTAGTATTTAACTACTAGTTGGAAACACAAAATTTTCAACCATCGGGCTGGTTTAGGACAATCATATTAACTCCAAGCCAGCCTAGTTTAGAAATTAAGATGAAACAATTTAAACTATTCCAAAAATCATTCACAGACAACCACTAACATGGATTAGGTGACTTCTAACCTGCATTATATCAAATGATGTGTATGATTTACTTGCTGCACTGCTTGCGTCCCATATGCTTTTTGTATATATTTCCTTCTTATTTGGAGAAACACATGCCAAAATGTTGTCACTCGATCAATAACTTCCACATTCAGGCTATCTATGCTTTTCTTGCATTCTAATGAAGCCCAAAGGCTTCTCAGATTGGGACGATCCTACATTTCTTCCCTCTCTAGATCTAACCACTGGAGCTATGTTGGTCCTTCTAATTTGACAACATCTCTGACATTCTGCACCTAAGCCGGTTCTCCTTTTTCTTAGAGGATGCCAATCTAGCCAATGTCATCCTCTTACAACTAGTTGATCTAAGCTATGCACCCCTTTCACTTTTTGTAGGCCATTTCTTAGGTTAGAGAGCATCGTCTCTTGGGCATGCATCCTTCGAGCTATTGGTAGGGTTGCATACTTTGAATTTCATGGTGTAGGCTAAAGCTTTTGAAGACTCAAGATTGGTATAATTCATCTGAATGGCTTGATGTTGCCACCTCAAATGCTCCCACCAAATGTGAGACCATAGCTAGTGTTCTTCACTCCGATCTTCACTCCGATGGCAATGATCAAATGTGTGCATCTACAAATGCCTCTTGCTATTGCTATGTAAGGAATCATCTATCTTCTCATTGTTTCTCTATCTAGAAACATTGCAAAAGTTCCTTCCTTTTCTATTTGGATAACATGCCATTTTTTTCCTCATCTTGCAAATCTGTTCCTTCTGCCTTAACCAAGCATTTGAGCTTTCCTATCTCGTAGCCTCTATTTGGTTTTCTTATAATCCTTGACGAGCTTCATGTTGCTATTGAATCCATCGAGACGACCACTGAACTGCCACCAAAAATGAGACCAACTAGCTTCTAAGGTGAACAAAGAATAGAAGATGGCTTACTGAGTAAAGAAGATAATGCCAAAGCAAAAGCTTGAGGTCACGTCCAACTGACTCTACACAGAGTAGGTTGTAGGGTGGCAGGAGGATAATGTACTTTGTAGGGTGGCAAGATGAGAATGCAACAAAATTTGTAAGGTGAGAGGTGAAAAATTTTGAAAGTGTGTGGAGATAAGAAAGTTTTCAGCCACTGTCATGATTTCTCCCATCTGGTGATACACGGCAACACCTCCCTCCCTCCTGTCTCTCTCTCTCTCTCTCTTTCTCTCTCTCTCTCTCTCTCTCTCTCTCTCTCTCTCTCTCTCTCTTTGCTTCAAGAGCTAATATCTTGATTTTTCTCCTTTTGGCAACCAGACTAGTACCTCCTCCATTACTCTCCAATTTATTGTATGTGTGTGCACATGCGCATGCATGAGTTCACGTGTGTGTGCATGCATGTGTATATGTGTGCACATGCACATGTGTGCATTTTTCCCTTTAAGCTCGACTAGCTAATAATTAATTAACTAATTAATTAACTAACTAACTAATTAATTAATTAACTTCCCCTCTCCTAATTGTGGGTGGGTGACTGGCGAGTGATGGGTGGGAATACCCTACCCTTAACGATGGGTGATGGAAATTTTGGGTGACGAGCGGGCGACAAATATTCAAGTGGGTGACGGGCAGGTGATGGATGTTCGGGTGGGCAACGAACATTCAGGTTTGTGACGGACATTCGAGCAAGCAATAGATATTCGGGCATTGGTTTAGAGTGAATGACAGTGGCAGCGAGTAAGGGGAGGAGAGATGAAAATCTCTACCTCTTAGGGTCCGATGACAATCAAGAGGACGTCGAATGGGGGAGGAGGAGATGTCAATCAAGAGAGAAGTAGATTAGGAGAGGAAACCATCAATTAGGAGAAGAAGAGGAGAGGAAAGTGAGAATCGAAATGAGAAGGATTCAAATTTCTAAAGAGTTTGTGAGAAAATTTGCTTGAGAGATTTAAATTTGAAGTGTAAACAAAAAGTGCGAGAGGATTTGAGTTTAAAGTACAAACGAAAGAGCCAACATTCTCCTAAACATAAAAGCCGACATTCTCCTAAACATTCTTCCATCCTATATTATTTCATCCATTCCTCACTGAACACACATGACAGTCTCTTTCCCAAGATCTCTCTTACTAACAATAGTATACTGGTAAGATCTCTTTTTCTGACACTCTCTTTCTTTTGGATACTCTTTCTTTCTTGTATTTTTTAACAGTACTACACTTCTACCTCGCTCACCAATTCCAACTTCTTCCCACCTCCTTCTCTCCCATCATGCGCCACCCAAATGTCTGTTGTCATCGCCCACCCGAATGTCCATCATCACTCACCCAAATGTCCATCGTTCATCCCCCATCGTTCGTCATCAGCCTTCATTCGTCACCCATCATCGCCCACCGTTCATCACCCATTCATCACCTGTCATCGTCCATCATTCGTCACCCATCATCGCCTGTCCCTCCCCCTGCTCTTCTCTTTCCCCTCCTCTCTTATATCCCCTCTCTTCTCTTTTCCTACCATTCTTGCTTCTTTCATCAGCCATCGCTCCCTCTCCTTCCCAAAAAGATTCTTTTCCCCTCTCTCTTCCCTCTCAAATTCTCTTTCTTAAATATTTAATAAAAGGAAACTTGAATATAAATTCTTTTATACCTCGCTAAGCTGGCTAAAGGTTTTGTAGATAGGATGTAGACTCTCCTTGATTCTTCCTCTTTCTCCTTCTTGCTCCAATTGATTGAGATAAGAATGAATGAAGGGAAGAAGACCTTTTTATACCTTTTTAGGGCAATTTAAGATTTTCCTTTTGTACCCTTCTCTTTCCTTTTTACTTTTCTTTCTTTTCACTAGTCTTTTTACTTTTCCTTTCCTTTCACCCTCCTCTTTCTTTCATACTAAGCACAATTGTTTTCAAAGTAATTATACTCAATTGTTTTCATAACAAACACGATCTTTTTGAAACTACTAATCTCCCAAATAGTTTTATAATATCACCCTTCTCTTTCTTTTGATTAATAAATATCCTACTAAGAGCAATTGTTTTCATAATAATTAGACTCAATTATTTTCATAATAAACACGAGTTTTTTGAAACTGCTAACCTCTCAAATAATTTTCTAATGTCAATTGTTACTCAAAATTGGCTATCCATTGAAGCACACATTTTTTAAAACCACTAACTTCACAAACTCCTAGGTGTGTTATCCAAACAAGTACTTATCGGATGGGAGCACCACTTTGCACACAAGTCAATACCACCTAGGTTGAGGAGCGTGCATTGGATAGGATTTCCATTGTTGATCAAGCATTATATACCATTTTTACCTTAGTGTGATGCATATCCGTAAAAATACATGCTCTTAGGTATGTTATCTGAACAAGTACTTATCGGATGGGCACGCCACATTGTATGCAACTCAATATCATCTAGGTTGAGGTGCGTGCAAAATATTATGCCCATCGGATATGCTTTGTATGGTCGATCAAGAATTAAACACTGTTTTGCCTTAGCGTCATGCACAAACTTCAAAAAACACGGTCCTAGGTGTGTTATTCAAACAAGTACTTATTAGATGGGCATGCACATTTGCGCACAAGTAAATACCACCTAGGTTAAGGTGCCTACAAAGTTTTGTGCCCATCAGATATTCTTTGTATGGTCGATCAATAATTAAATATTGTTTTTGCCTTAGTGTCATGGACAACCATAAAAAAACATGGTCCTAGGTGTGTTATTCAAGCAAGTACTTATTGGATGGGGGTGCCACTTTGCATGCATGTCAATAACACCTCGTTTGAGAAATTTCCAAAGTATTGTGTCCAGATTCAGATATGATTTGCATGATCGATCATGCATTATACACCATTTTCCCCCTAGTGTTCTACACCACCAGCAAAAAAACGATCCTAGGTGTATTATTTTCTAACAAGTACTTATCAGATGGGGGGTCCACTTTGCTTGCAAGTCAATAGCACCTAGTTTGAAGCACATGCAAAGTATTGTATCCATCGAGTATGATTTTCATGGTCGATCATGCATTGTACTCTCCCCTAGTGTTATGTACCACCGTCAAAAAACACGCTCCCAGGGGTTTTATGAGAACAAGTACTTATAGGATGGGCATGCTACTTTTCATGAAAGTAAATAAAATCTAAGTTGAGGTGCATGCAAAGTATTGTGCCCATTAGATAGTTGTCGATCACGCATTAAACACCATTTTTGCCTCAGTGTGATGTGCATCCATAAAAAAACACGCTCCTAGGTGTGTTATCCAAACAAGTACTTATTGGATATAAGCATGCCACATTGCATGCAACTAAATACCACATGGGTTGAGGTTTGTCTAGAATATTTTTTCCATCAGATATGCTTTGCATGGCCGATCATGCTTTATACACCATTTTTCCCCTCGTGTTAGGCACAACCATCAAAAAATGCACTCCCAGGTGTGTTATGCAAACAAGTACTTATGGGATGGGTGTGCCACTTTGCATACAAGTAAATAACACCTAGGTGGAGGTGCATGCAAAGTATTGTGCTCATCATATAGGCTGTGCATGGTCGATCAAGCATTAAACACTATTTTTGCCTCAGTATTATGCACATCCATAAAAAAACGCGCTCCTAGGTGTGTTATCCGAACATGTTCTTATCGGATGGTTGCATCAATTTGAATAAAACTAAATACCATCTACGTTGAAGTGCATGCAAATTATTGTGTCCATCGAATATGATTTGCAGGGTCGATCACACATTATACACCGTCAAGTTCCTCCTAGTTTACGCACCACCATCAAAAAATGCTCTCCCAGGTGCATTATCCTAACATGTACTTATGGGATGGGCATTTCACTTTGCATGTAGGTGAATACCACTTGGGTAGAGGCCGGTCAAGATTATTGTATCCATCGGATATGATTTGCATATTTGACCAAGTATTAAACTCCGGTTTTGCCTTAGTGTCATGCACAAGCATTAAAAAACACTGTCCTAGGTGTGTTATTCCAACAAGTACTTATCGGATTCATGCGCCACATTGCATGCAACTCAATATCACTTAGTTTGAGGTGTGTGAAAAGTATTTCTCCCATCAGATATGCTTTGCATGGTCGATCATGCATTATGCACTGTTTTCCCCGTAGTGTTATGCACAACCGTAAAAAAACGCACTCCTAGGTGTGTTATGCCAACAAGTACTTATAGGATGGGTGCACCGCTTTGTACTCAAGTTCATGCAAAGTAGTGTGTCCATCAGACAGGCTTTGCATTGTCGATTAAGCATTAAACACTATTTTTGCCTCAGTGTGATGCAAATCCATAAAAAAACAAACTTCTAAGTGTGTTATCCAAACAAGTACTTATCGTATGGGTGTGCCACATTTCATGCAACTCAATACCACCTAGGTTGAGGTGTGTGAAAATTATTGTGCCCATAGGATATTCTTTACATGTGGTCGATCATGCATTATGCACCGTTTTCCTGCTAGTGTTATGCACAACTATCAAGAAACGCGCTCCCATGTGTGTTATGCAAACAAGTGCTTATGGGATTGGTGCAGCACTTTGCATGCAAGTAAATACCACCTAGTTTGAGGTGTGTGAAAAGTATTGTGCCCATCGGATAGGATTTTAATTTTTGATCAAGCATTAAACACTGTTTTTGCCTTAATGTGATGCACATGTGTATAAAAACATGCTCCTAAGTGTGTTATCCAAACAAGTACTTATCGGATGGGCACGCCACATTGCATGCAACTCAATTCCACCTAGGTTGAGGTGCGTGTAGAGTATTGTGCCCATCAGATATGCTATGCATGGTCGATCACACATTATATACCGTTTTCCCCCTAGTGTTATGCACAACCGTAGAAACATGCTCCCAAGTGTGTTATCTGAACAAGTACTTTTGGGATGGGTGTTCCCCTTTGCATGCAAGTAAATAAGACCTAGGTTGAGATGCGTTCAAAATTTTATGCCCATACGATATGCTTTGCATCGTCGATTCTCGCATTAAACACCATTTTGGCCTCTGTGTGATGCACATCTATCAAAAATCACACTCCTAGGCATGTTATTTGAACAAGTACTTATCGGATGGGCACACCACATCGCATGCTACTCAATAGTAAATCCTTTATACTATATTTTATAATTATAAACCATATAATCACAAATTTAAATTAGAGATACTATTAGCTAACTGCTAAACATGAATCCATTATTGACAACCCATATCCTTGTATCACCATCAAAATTTAATAAAATAAAGAAAAAGTAAAATAAAAGAGAGTAATTTAATAAAAAGTTACACTAATAGGAAAAATATTCAAAAGAGACTTATATTTTTTATAATTGCTCCACAGGAAGATGGCAACAACTTTCATTCCTTGGATGGGGGTGATATTATGTTGCCAAAGAGAAGTAGTTGAATTTGCTATAATCCATGACAGTGATCCAAATTCTCTTTGTCACTTTCAAAGACTTGGCAAAGACAAGGTTGCAGTTATTGTATCAAAGATTCTTAGTGCACATGTTGAGCTAAAGCATAAGTGTGGAGATATGAAAGTACTTGGAGATGTTATGCCTTATATTGTTTTCAATAAGTCAATTATTGCATGGGATAGAGATGACACTTATCAAACACATATCATCGAGAATACAAAGTGCAATTCTTTGGACTCCAATGTGGGAGATATTCTGCAAATGATATCATTTGCAAATAAGAACATAGCAGAAGGTCAAGCTTTGGGGTTTGAACACTCGGATCAGTGGTCATATGCGAAGATGAGGATCATGAAATTTACTAATGATGGTATGAATGATAATGCAAGGTCATTGGATGGTCCCTACTATGAGGAAGGAAAAGATTTGAGATGGAGCATGCAATTTTTAAGGATAAAAAAGGGACATGTGGTTTTCAATGATAAAGATAGAGTATATAACAATTTCAAAGGACTTAAAGAATATGCCTACAAGACAAGCTTTGTCCCTTTAGAGGTGGATGATTTCAATGGAATGAAGTATAGAAGTGACATTTTATCAGGAATGAATGATTTCATTGATACCGAGAAAGATAAAGAATTCAGAAGCAATGCCTGCTCTAAAGTGGATGAATTCTTGCATATTGAGAAAGGCAAAGGCATCAAAAATGTTGTCACTTCAGAATTAGATGATTTCAATGCAATCCTCTATAGAAGTGACATCTTATCAGGAGTGGATGAGTCCAGTGGTACTGTGAAGGCAAAAGACTTCAGAACTGATGTCTTATCTAGAGTCGATGAATTCACGCACATCAAGAAAGATAAAGATTTCATCGGTGACTTCAATGGTACTAGGAAGGAAAAATACTTTAGAAGCGATGTCTTATCGGGAGTCTATGAATTCATGCATGTCAAGAAAGATAAAGATATCATTGGTGTTGTCTCCTCAAACTTAGATCAACTATAGAAGTGATATCTTGTTGGGAGTGGATGAGTTCATTGGTACCAATAAAGAAAAAGGTTTTAGAAGTGATGTCTCATCTGGAGTGGATGAATTCATCCACATTGTCAAGGAGTGCAAAGATTTCAAAAATGTTGGCTTATCAAACATGGATGACATGGATATTGACTCAAATGGCCCAATGATTACTTCAAAGACAAGAATGAAATCAATAAATTACTATTCAGTATTTGACTTTGACAGTGATAAGATAAACGATGCACCATCCCATCAAAACACGATGACAAATAAATTCGATGGGGAGAAGTGTACAAATTATAAAAAGAATGTATAGAAGAAACCAACAAAGGATTATTCAGTATTTGACTTTGATTGTAATAAGGTGAAGGATGCAACATCCCATGAAAATAAAAGTGACAAATAAATTTGACACGGAGAAGTGTACAAATGTACAAAAGATTTGGACATACATATGCATGAAAAGAAAGCGAGTCCAGGTAGATGTAGAAAAGCAACCAAAGAGAATAAGAGTAATGAACTAAGATGTTATGCTAAAAGCAATGCGATCTACATGTTGCAAATGAAGTTGTATACATTCCATTAACTTACTTCACATCAAGGGATGTAGAGAATAGGTGTGGCAAAGAAGAGGGAGAAAAAGAAATGAATACCTACTCAGGAAGCTCTCTTTCTTTCTAGTAAATGGCACGAAAAAGCCAAATTTTGAACAACAAAATAAAGCCTCTATAAATGGAAAAAGTATTTGCAATAATGCTTATCGCAATACTACAAGATTATCACATGGCACATACTGGGATTTGTCTAACAAAGCAAAGTATGGAGTAAAGTTTAACATTCATGGAAGCACAGGAAGGCAAAAAACAAGAGCCTCAATGGTCTCAACAACAACAATTTTAAAAGACTACATTCATGAAAATGCTTTACCTCAACCATAGGTTTGACAAAAAAAGAAGTGTTTAAGTCTATTGGAGAAACACAGAGGCATAGAGGGCATGCTCCAACATCTTTTCACAATTTGTATACTCATTGGAAGAAGAGCTTTGTACATGTTAAAATCCCAAAAAGGCAAAAAATGTCAAAGTGCAGTGATTGTGATGATCTAAAGTGAGCACTTGAGAGTGCAATGTCTCCAGAACAAAGAGGATCATACAAAAAAAAAGGAGAATTTCATCATGGACTAGTTTAGAATTCTAGACTAAAATATGCATTTTGGAAGGAGCAAGATATTTCTCATCCAAATGAGTACATGTGCATTATTTTAGATGGTATGGATCAGAACACAACAACATTAGCTTGATTCATTAATACTCCACCTAAGCTACAAGGAAATTACTTTTTGAAGACACATCTATGTGGAGTGTTAGAGCATGGATTTAAGTTTTTTGCAGACATATGGATTGATTCCTTGCATCTACATAATAGCAATCAAGTTGTAACATCAGTTATGAAGGCAATTCACAGTGTACATGCAAAAAAAGGTCACCTACCATCAAATTTGAGAATACAGGCAAGCAATTGCGAACAAGCTAAGAATATGAATGTACTCTTTTTTGCATTTTGCTCAATTCTAATCGCTTTAGATTTTTGTTGGTTGGACACACACTTGAGGATATCGGTGAGGGTTTTAGCACAGTCTCAAGAGAGCTAAAACACAAGGAATGTGGCAGGCAAGTTGGTAGATGTAAGGAAGATATAGTATGCTCCATGGTTGAAAAGATGTATGATTGGAAGATATTTATTCTATCTTTCATACAAAAAGGTGGTGATGCCATAATTGGTCATAGTGCTCCACACTACTTTCACTTTTTCTTAAAGGATGAAAAACCAGTGATGCAGTGGCAACACTATTCTCATGATACAACATGGGAACCCAAAGAGCCTGAATGTTTCTTAACTTCAATCCCGAGCAAAGCAATGCATCCAGTATGGGTTCCTATAAAAGAATTCAGCGAGAAATCTAAAGGTGAAATATGGTCTATGGACCATTAGACATCAATCTCTAAATTATCTAGAATGGTGGTCACCCAACTTCTCTCTTGACACCCTTAGATCTACCATGATGCCTGTTGCGTTAAACTACTTGATCTCCCTCTCTTCGTATGAAATCAGCTCCCATTTCTTTGTAGAGGACTAGGAGAGGTCTTAGGCATGGAAAAAGAAAAATTTATTAACCCCTATGGGGATCCCCCAGGTTTGCATCAAGCTTGATATAGCTAAAGATCTCCCCAAAACCTTGGTTATTCTGAATAGGAATGGCAGTGTTTATAGAGAGCATTAATTGCTCTAGAAAAACATACATTTAAGCTCTTGTTTTCTTTGTGGCCCTTCTACTCATGTGGTCAAGAATTTTCCTCATAAAAGGGGTAAATTCAAGAGTCAACCTCCCCTACTAAACCCATGTTGGTTGCAGAGAAGTTGGCTCACAAATCCTGTACCCATTTTGACACTATCTCCCAAAAAGTGGAATCTTTCTCTGAAAAAGTGAGATCTTTCTCCAGTACCAAATCTCAAGGAGATAAAGAAAAATAAATTACCTCTCCTTTCATAGCCACATAAAATGCTTTTGAAGACATGGTGGATAGAGAGACAGATGATTGGAAGCTCAATGGAAGTAGAAAGACTTAATGATGATGAGCTCGATGAAGGCTCGATGATGTGCATGAAAGTCCAAATGCTGATCGTAGAGTTTTTAATGTTCACAGAAAATCCTTCACCACTATTAAAAATAAGAGAAGACAATCTTTGGTTAAGGGGAGTACACCCAAAACAAAAACCCAAAACCTAGGGATAAGAAGGGTCCCAAGAAGAATGTCTAAATAAATCCATATTTTTTGTGACCCTGAATATCGAGGTCCTAACTGACCCTTATAGAGTTGAGGAACTAGCTCATTGGCTGAGAAAAATTCTCTGTCTCCCATTTTTTAACCTCTTCAAGAAGTAAAGATTGTTGGAGTTAACTTAGAAACCATGTTAAAGGTAGTTGATAGAAGAAGGAATTGGTACTATACCAACAACCATGAGGAAGGTAGAGGGGGGACTGCAATAGGAATTTTGTCTCACTACAACAAATGAATATCTAAGGTAGTAGTAGTCCTTAGGGGGTTCAACTCACAAATTTTAGTTTACCACATGCATTCAAAAAGAGGGGTATTTTAATTCAACTTTTTGTAAAATTATAACAAGATTAAAATAGCAAGAGGGGTTTTTTAATTCAATTTTGAGGCTATTAATGGTACAAGAGTCAATTGTTTTACCTTTTGTGATATAAATATGCTTGAAAACAAGGATTAAATATGGCTAGGTAAGGGTACTATGATCAAAATTGGGGGTTGGCTATTAGATATGCTCAATGCCCCACCCTCCTGGTAACCACTAGTGGTCCAAGGTGCTCAAGTTGTAAGGCCCCCATATGAGGAGAAGCCATGTGTGAGCCCGGGACACTGGATGGATCCTGACTTGCATGTCAGATGAGGTCTATCAATGAGATTGTTAATGGTAGAAAGGTGATTGTGTGGGAGCCCCTTATTCTTAGTAGGGCTTGGGGGCCACAGTTGGGGGGTCCTAGGGGGGCTAGCGGCCCCCCTGGTTGGGGTTCGGGGGCGAGAGCCCCCGAGGCGACAGTATAGGGAATATTCCTTGAATATTCCATGGATGACTAGTCAGTTCCACTGACTAGGTTGACTCGTCAGCTTCACCGACTAGGTTGACTAGTCGGTTCCACTGACTACGTTGATCTGACTACCGCCCTCATAACTACTATAAAGAGGCGACCTCCCTAGTCCATTGCATCAGATCAGTTCAGATCAGATCAGATCTTCTAGCTAATAGCTTTTCGCCTAGTATCTATCTAGATCGCCATCTAAGCTCCACTGTGGGAGTGCACAGGTAGATGGATCCATCATCTATACTACATCAGTATTGAAGGAAAATTTTATTTTTCTCCAGTTTGCTGTCTACTCTCTATTCTTTGTTCAGTTTTTTTTCCACTGCGCCATGTAATTTAACATGGTATCAGTCCAGGCGGCTCGAAGGATCGAAGAATAGAAGAGAGGCGAGGGCTTCAATAGCATACGAAGTGATGGCAACAAGAAGCGGCTTAATAGGAAGCAGCTCGAGTTCAGCAGTTGCTGCTACACCAACAATCCAGGCGTTGAGGATTCACTCACTAGCCTTCATTGAAGGCAAGCTGGTACGAACTACACTCTGTGGAAGTTTAAAATTACTGCTATTCTAGATTCATATGACAATACTGGGGACTAACCCAGAACCACAAGGAACCCCCGACCCAGCAAATCCGGGGAGTACGATACCTCCTAATGCCAACCTTCTACGAGCTTGGAAATGTAGGAAGGCAGATGCTCTGTGTGCCTTGGTTACAAGTACTACTGATAGTGTTTTAACCTTGATTCAGCATACATCTAAGGCAATTGTGGCCTGGAACATATTGAAGAGTCAGTATGAGACGCGAAATCAGAGAAGGATCCAAAACCTGGAGCTTACCTGGAGAATCAACTCGCCAGCTGAGAAGTTTAATGAAGGAGAGTGTTCATAACCCGAATCAAAGTTCTACATGACCAGATGGCTGGTGTTGGGATACAAAAGACTAGCAAAGAGCTAGCTTGGCAGTGTCTTCAGATATGTCCACCAAGGTTTGATGAACTGGTAACAGTGCTTAACACTTAGGTGAGACCCCAACCATTGTCATTTGAGGAGTTTTGTGCTTTACTTATGGAGGAGGAATTGAGGGTTAAAGCTCGAGATGGAGGCAGCAATGGGGATGCTACGTTCTCTACCACTATGAAAGGCAAAGGTGGTTCCTCCACCAAAGGTGAGTCCTCTACTAGTGGTGACAAAAAGAAGAAGGGTGGCATAAAGAAGTTTTAGGGAGAATGCTTCTATTGCAAGAAGAAGGGCCATGTCATTGTAGATTTTCGGGTCAAGAAAGCAGATGAAAAGAATGGTACCCTGAAAGAGATGCAGAAGCAAGGTATGGTTGCTCACTTACCTACAGTAGCAAAAATCGCTCCTCTAGAGTTGGTGCATGCTGACTTATGCGGTAAGATACCTACACAGGCCTTGGGGGGACCTTCCTATTTTTTATTGATTGTCGATGACTATAGTAGGAAGATCTGGGTGTACTTTCTTCGCAAAAAGTCTCAAGCTTTTGGTAAATTGAAAGAATGGCTACAGCTTGTTGAAAATGAAATAGGGAGAAAAGTGAAGAAAATCAGATCGGATGGTGGTGGTGAGTTTGTTTCTAAAGAGTTTGGAGATTTTTGCAAGAGCAAAGGGATCAAGCGACAAATGACGACACCACATATGCCTCAGCAAAATTTGATTGTTGAATGCCAAATGCGGACCACCATGGAGATGGGGAGGTGTATGTTGAAAGATGCTGGACTGCCAAACCACTTTTGGGCTGAGGCTGTCAATACTACGGTTTACATCCTTAATCGCAGCTATACAAAGGCGCTCAAAGGTAAAACACCACATGAGGCTTACAGCAGCAGTAAGAAGCCATCTATCTCCCACTTCAGGATGTTTGGGTGTGAATGCTATGCGCATTACCAAATAAAGAGAGAAACAAACTACAACCAAAAAGCACCAAATGTATCTTCTTAGGCTATTTTATGAGAAGAAAGCCTATAAGTTGTATGATCGAGAGGCAAGGAAGATCATAGCGAGCTGCGATGTGCTACTCATGGAGCAGCCACATGCAGTGGAGGTAGAGAAGAGCTCTTCCACTTTATCATCAAGCGAAGAGGTAATTCACTATGGACCTATCCCAGGAGCTATAAAGGAGGAGGAAATATTAGATGATGAAGGTATAAGTCACCAACCTATTGTTACATCACCGGAAAAGCCATTGCCGCAATGGGTAAGGTAGCTCTATGACCATGATAACCAGATGCCTATGTCTATTGAGCAACATGCAGATGGACCAAGGTGGTCTCAGAGAATTGAGGATCAAAGCAGGGCTTCTGCTCACATAGTCAATATGGCCTTGATGGCTAAGATTATTGCAGAAGTAAAGGAGCCTGCAAGTTTGGAGGAAGCACTTGTAGACCGAGATTGGAAAAACACTATGCAAGTAGAATATGATAGCATCATGAAGAATGAAACTTGAGAGCTGGTAGATCGACCATCTAATAGAAATATTATTAGCACCAAGTGGGTTTGGAAGGTAAAGTACAAGGCCAATGGGACTTTGGAAAAGTACAAAGCCAAATTGGATACACAAGGATTTTTGCAAGTTGAAGGGTTTTATTTTCAGAAATCTTTCACTCCAACTGCCAGAATGACCACTATTCACACAGTACTATCAGTGGATGCTCATAAAAAGTGGCCAGTTTATCAAATGGATGTTAAATCAACATGAAATGTGACCTCAAGGGGGAGGTGTACGTGGCTCAGCCACCTGGGTTTCAGGCCCCCCATTCTGAGAACAAGGTGTGTAAGCTAAAGAAGGCTCTATATGGGTTGAAATAGGCTAGGAGGTGTACGTGGCTTAGCCACCTAGGTTTGAGGCCCCCCATTCTAAGAACAAGGTATGTAAGCTAAAGAAGGCCCTGTACAGGCTGAAACAGGCCCCAAGAGCATGGTACCAAAATGGATAGACAATATCGGACATCAGTTTTGCTGTTGGTGTTTTGAGCAGGTTCTCCAGTAAGCCTTGAGAGAATCATTGGAATGCAGGGATGCAGGTGCTCAGGTATGTGAAGGGCACTCTTGATTATGGCATTACTTATGGTACGGGCACTTCCTTGGCTGGTCATTGTGACTCAGATTGGGCTGGAGATGTTGATTCTAGGAAATCAGTTTCTCGATATTGTTTCTCTTTAGGTTCAGGTATCTTCTCTTGGATCAGTAAGAAACAACCAGTAGTGGCATTGTCTTCTATCGAGGCTCTATACAAGGCAGCATGCTTTGTTGCTTGTGAAGCACTGTGGCTGAGGAGGATCTTATGGCACATGGGAGTGCAAGAGGATGAGGCAACTGTGCTGAGGTGCAACAATCAAAGTTGCATGGCCATTGCTAAAAATCCAGTGTTTCATGCATGCAAGATTCAGTATCACTATGTGCATGATTTGATCGAGGACGGGATAGTGGAATCGATCTATTGTCCAACAGAGCAAAATGGAGCAGATATCTTTACCAAGGCACTCGGGAAGGATCAGCTTCAGGGTCATCTTCAGAGACTGGACATTGGGCTGAGAAGGTAGTTCAACACGGGTGGACATTGAGGGGTGCCCCCGAGGCGACGGTATAGGAAATATTCCTTGAATATTCCATGTACAACTAGTTAGTTCCATGGACGACTAGTCGGTTAGGTTGACTAGTCGGCTTCACCGACTAGATTGACTAGTCGATTCCACCTACTACGTTGATCTGACTACCCACCCTCATAGCTATAAAGAGGCGACCTCCCTAGTCCATTGCATCAGATCAATTCAGATCAGATTAGATCTTCCAGCTAGTAGCTCTTCACCTAGTATCTGCCTAGATCGCCATTGAAGCTCCACTGTGGGAGCGCACGGGTGGATGGAGCCATCATTTGTACTACATCAGTATTGAAGGAAAATTTTGTTCATCTCCAGTTTGCTGTGTACTCTCTATTCTTTGTTCAGTTTCTATTCCACTTCACCGTGTAATTTAACATTGGCTACATGGGAAGAACTAAAAGACACCCTTCACTTAGTGGGCACTAATGTTGGTGGTGATTTCACTTATGTAATAATTAGATAGGGGATCTGAAGAGAGAAGCCAAAATAGACAGATATGATATTTCTCAGGACCTGCTTTGGGTCTCAAAGGGCCCCCAATCAATTTTTCCTAATTTCAAGGGATTAGAGAGAAATTTGAGGTGACCCAATGAGAGCGCTCTAAGGTGTGGGCCAATGGCATATTGAAGTTGAGAAAAGCATTTAAGGGCAAGGAGATATCTATCTTAGAGTTTGGACCCATGATCTTCACTCCTAGCCCTTGGTCTAATCTCCAATCCAAGGGATACATTCAAATTTGAGGTAGAGCACCCCCAGCCATTAGATCAAGGGGTAGATATAAGGGATAGCATCAAAGGATAGAGGAATCAAATATCAACCCTTGATCAAGAACAAGAACCAATGGATGTGATGAAAAGAGGAGGCAGGTCAATATAATCCCTTGATCAAGATAATGATCCAAGGGAGGAGATGAGTGCAAAAAGTGCTCCAATCTGGGCCCTAGATCATCAAGGGGATCAATGGAGGAGGTTAATACAAAATGCGCTTTAATCCATGACATTGATCTTGGAATGTTGATCTCCATCATACAAAATCTGGTGCTTCCATCCTAGCCATTGATCTAATATTTAGATCAAGGGTCCACATTAAAAGCGCCCTATCCCTCTTAATTAGGCCTCCCTAAACTTAAACTTTGTAGCTTGGAGCCAACCAAAGGTCATCCACCATCCACCAAAGACATCCTAGGCCTTTGATCTATCACCATCCACCTCCATCCAAAGGCCAAGGTTGCCCTATTTCAAAATAAACGTCATTGCTATGGGGCCCTTAGCCCATGTGGGTTACCATTATGATCAGAGTTTGTTCACTTCCAATTAGCTTAATCCATCTATTTATGAGACCCTTTTAAGACCTTGAATCTCCCCTAATGATGCTCTTCTTTGAAACTCAGGTGTTTTCTTCTCTCGCATTGTCAGATCATAAGTTTACGTTCCTCACTTGTGACTTTGGGATAGGTCATAATTCAAAGTATTGGTTTAAAGTTTACCCAAGTCTCTTCTCCTTAAGAGAGTGTTCAAAAGAAATTCAAATCTATTTTGATAGACTCTTTTACTTTTGAGAGACTTGCAACACTTTCTTGGGAGGCTATAATTGTACAAACTCAAAGTATCCTCAAATTTTCTAGAAAAAATAGAGCTAAAATTAGGGCCAAGATCAAGGATATAATTTGTAATTTAAAGTCTTCTTCTAAACAAGTATGTATTAATGCTAAAACTGACTTGATAAGGGCAAGAATGAATGAAAAAATAATTTTGATTGACTCTAGAGTGTATTTTAGAGACCGGTGGGCTAGTAACCCAAGGCACCAACTTAATATGTATTATGTTACTACCCTTGACCAAAATCTAGGGTATGGGGGGACAAGGTCTAGATATAACATGCATGGATTTCCTTTAAATAATTCAAATATGAAAAGGAAAAATATGAAAATTTCACATCCCCTCTACCACAAAATATAACGTATATACCTTGAAAAATATGCAAGACTTTAAGATTTATACATATTTTTCATAATATGTGAGGCCCAACAGGATGGGGGGGGTAAAACAAAAAACACACTAAAATTTGAAAACCCATCTCCTTTCAAGTTAATGTAACTTTTTCATGTGTTACCCAAATTGCAATATGTAGACATATTTGAAGCTCTTTCAATGTCGAACACAACCATGTTAATTTGAATGACTTCTACTCATGGCATATTGTTAAATTCATCTCATACTCAAGATTTTAATAGGTTTCCTTACTAAAGAGAGTTGGCACCCTAGGGCTAGTAAACTAATAGACCTACCAAAGAAACCTTCAAACTATCTAGAAGACAGAGGAAAAATGAGGAGGTGCATTGTTTAATGAGAGGAGATGACTCCCTAGTCTCAGCAGCTAGGAAGAGAATGTTGATCTCATTCAACAACATTTTCAAAATCTTCTCTCCTCCACTATTATTCCTGATGAGGATGTTAAAAGAGAAAGGAAGATTGGTCAGACTGCTAGAGAAAAAACCATCCAAACTTTGACAACTTCGTTCTTGAGAGACCCTTGACCATTGAAAAGCTCAAAGAGGCTATTAAGGTCATGGATGATGGTAAGACCCCTGGAGGATGGCCTACCCATTGAATTCTACAAAGATTTTTGGGCTGTTGTTGGCCCCTACTTCCTACTTCTTTGGCAACAGAGTGTTAGAGAAAATGCCCTCCCTAGCGGGTCATTGTTTACTTGGGTGTAGCCATTTTTGGTGAAGTTTAGGGACTTTTCTATATATGGGTATCTTGCATGACCCATAAATTATGCCTTGCTCAACGGAAATTTGCAAACTTTGTCTTCAAGTTGTAGTACACATTCCAACTTGAACATGAGAGCAAAAAATTATGGAATAAGGATTTGGAACAAGACCGTTAAATCATTACAAGTGCTATGTTGCATGTGAAGCATGCATCCTGAAGAGTATAGGATATAGCAATTTATTCAAAAACATCACAAAATTATGTTCTATACATACATGCAACCAAGTAATCATTCTAAAGTACACTACGTGAGCTTCTCCTCAACCCAAGGACACACCTAAATGAGATCATTATGAATGGGTTAATGGGCCTCCGATGTTCTGCTAAAGTGATGCATATCCATTTGAGGGCATGCTCCATAACTTTCTTTTGATTTGTTGAAAACTGAAATGGATTGAAAATTTGGAATCCAAACTGTTGGTACTAGTGCATGGTGGTCTTAAAACATTGATAGTTATTGGTCAATTGGTATCTAGATTCACCCTAAAATGGAAGAAGTTGAAAAAGTGAAATTTGTGCATGTGCAAAGATATTTTAATAAATCCAACACTATTTACAATTTTGAATTGTCTCTTTTTCCATGCACTTGCTTGCTATATGGCTCATAAGCATGCCAAAGGTCATTGCAATTAATAATACACATCATCAAACCTGATAGTGTGCCCTTTGGCCTATTTGTGTTTTGAAGCATTTTAGGCCACATTGCACTTGTTTGGGATATCCAAGTCAACTGACATGTATCGCTGGAGGGGGGAAAACTGGAGGCTGAAATTTTGCTACTCTTGCAAATTTTGAATTTTCACACCTCCCGCCCATCAAATCTTGGAAGATTAAGTACTTGCAACCTGTCCTCGACCCGCACACACCTCAACTTGACCTTGCATAGACTTTGATTTGCCATTGTCTTCTTTTGGGTAAGTTGCCTTCTATTCTTTGCTTGCCTCACCAGCTAGCTTCTCTGGGTTTATTCTGGAATGATCATGGCCATGGCATCAATGGCAACACACAGCGAGCTTGCCATGGCTTGCAAGAGAAGCAGATAGAGGTTGCGAGACGGGAAAGCCGAAAAGCCAGGTCAAGGCACAAGGAACAGAGTGCATGTCGAGGAAAGCACTGACATGGTATTGAATCGGCAATGGAATACAATTTTGCAACATCTGCGAAGGGAGAAACAACGAGAACAAAGAAGACTCCTTGCAGAGTAGCAGCAAGAAGCGGTTGTAGATGCATGCATTCGATCATTACCATCAGAGCGAAGAACACGAGATGTAGTGTCACAATTGGAAGGCAACAACATCAGGCCATGCAATTTATTAGCAATCTTGAGTCTTCACAGGCTTTAGCCTGCACCCTAAAGTTTGTAGAGTAACAACCCGACCAACACCTCGGGAGATGCACACCCAAGAGGGGATGTTCTCCAACTTGAGAAATTGCCTATAGAAAGTGAAAGGGGTGCACAGCTTAGATCAACTAGCTACAAAGAGGGGGACATTAGCTATGTTGGGTGTCCTCTGAAACAAAGGAGAAACAGCTTGGGCGCAAAATGTCAAAGATGTTGTTAATAATCAGGACCAACGTGGCTCCAATGGTTGACTGTAGAGTAAAAGCAATGCATAATCATCCCAATTTGAGAAGTCTGTGGGCTTCAACAGAACACAAGAAAAGGAGAGATAGCCTAAGTGCAGAAGTCATTACTATGGTGACGACATTTTGGCATGAAAATACAAGAGTTTCTTCAAATAAAAAGGAAATCTATAAAAAGCAGATGAGACACAAGGTGTTTTAGGAGCACATCATACACATGCTAGATATAACGCAGGTCAGTGGTGCCTAAACCAATCTGATGGTTGTTTGTGATTTAGCTTTGGGATAGTTTACTTGTTTCATTTCTTAAACTAGGCTTGGACTAAATGTGATTGTCCTATACCAGCCCGGTGGTTGGAACATCATGCAACCATAGGCTAGTTCAGGTCAATTGCCAATGATGTGGTTGTCTTGAACAAACATTAGTTGTTGTCCAACCCAGTGGCATGGTTGAGCATTTTGCAATATATTGTTATTTTACAAACTAGCCTGGCAGTTGGAACATCATGTAACCGTGGCTGCTTCAACTCAATCACCAATTATGTGATTGTCTTGAACCAACATGGTTGAACAGACATTAGTTATTGACTAGTCTGATGGTTGAAATTATTGTGTTTCTTAGTACTCAAATTCATTAAATTTAATTTCTTGCTATTCGGGACATATACCACTATTAAATTGTGGAATTCAAAAATGAAAAGCAATATATCATTATTTTCTAATGGTGAAATTTAGAAATGAAAAGCAATATACTTGTTATTGTCTAATATGTGAAGTTGAGACCGTTAAGCTAAACCATCTCGATGGTTGAAACTATGACAGTGTCCTAAACCATCACAATGGTTGAAATTGTGACTGTCCTAAACCAGCCTGGTGATTGACTGTCCTAAACTAGCCTGGTGATTGAAATTGTGACTGTCCTAAACCTGCACGGTGGTTGAAAAATTATTTTGCTTCATTATATACTTTAATTAGACTGTGTTTTATATTCTTTTAGTAGTAGCAAATAGGGGGCTCATAGTTCAGTTGTTCCTGCATGTTGGGTCAGTAGACGGAGTTGTATCTCAAGTTTGTGGATTAAAATCTAGACATTTCAATTAGAGAGAGGAGCTTTGAGCATTGTAAGCCCTGGTACATCAGGAAACTCAAAGACATGAATGAATGCATAGTCTATAGGCCACCTAGATCCTCATCATGTGTTGCAAGGGAGGGCAAGTTTTGTAGCCTGAGGTCTCTGTGGGAGCTAGTGGTTTGTCCAAAGGGAGACCGTGAGTGGCACAAGATTGAATGCATTCACGGCACATACAAGCATTACAATTTGAAGCTGAAGAAGAAGACATTCAATGTCTGTCCAAATGAAATAAGGGAAGACAACCATGTTGCTCTAAAATGGAGGAGATTTGAAATGTCAATGTTGAAGGATCTGATAAAAAGAGATGGTTATTGTCATATAAGAGTGTAAGAAAATAATATAACATCTGTGCTCAATAGATAACAGGATCTCGTACACAAGAGAGAAAACAAGATAGTATGGAGAATCAAAATTTTGATTACTGTAGAACTGATACAATAGATGGCGCTGCCTCCCAACCTTGCGCTCCTCTAAAAGAAGCTTCGATGGCATGCTGGAAATAGTAGAAGACGAAGGCTAGATGCTAAGGAATCAGGGTTGCTATAGCCAGTGAAAAAATGGGCTTCACGGGCTTGCTCTTATATAGCCACCAGTCGTAGTCACGGTTAGGCTCAATTGGGTGACCGACCCAGTCAGCCCAAAACGGTCGACTGGGGGTCGGTCCCAAAATAGGCCACCGACCATACGATAGAACCGGTGCACAAAACAGAGCAACTAACCTATGGTCTCCGTCCATCCAGGATCATCTGAGGCTCCAAACGGGCCCCGCAACCTGAGAGTGGGCTACCCTGAGAAATGCTCCATCTACCCTCAGTACAATCAGTTAAGGGATGCCTTCCCACACTTGCATGTAGCCTAGTTGGCAGTGTGCCAACTCTATCTAAAGTCGTCCAGCCATCAGGCCACACATGGCCCCCATATGGTGTCCAAACTAGGACCTACCAGATAACCGAGCTACTCAAACGCCTTCTCCTCATATGGGGGGCTTACAAGTAGAGTTAGCTGGTTCCCGCATAGTTACACGGGAGTGGAGCATTGATATCTAACAAAGAGCACCCAGCCAAGGGAGCTTGTAGGTCACATGGTTCAATCCATCCCAAAATATGTGCTTCATAATTTCACGAGCAATTGGCAGGATAAGCAGTTCGGGACGTCCCTTGCCAATTTTCCCTGTGACACTATTGTATGTGTAATAGATTTTGCAAAAAAATATTCTTTTCAAGAACAAGATGAGATACAAAGTGCTCACTGGTACAACAAGCATATAACAATTCTTGTGCATATCACGTACAATCATTTGCTTGATTCTTCCATGTCTGATGCCAATCTTCTTGCTGACTCATAGGAGTCTAGGTCAATGCAACGCACTTACCATTTCTACATCTCAAATGATAGGAAACATGACACCCTATTTGTGCAGCATGCTTTTCTATTGTTAGAGCTATATATAGCTTGCCCTAACTCAGCCTAGTCCTCAACTATATATATGCCTATGATCTATGAATAGAATCACTTCCTTAGGAGCAACTCTTGTGTCTGTCTCTCTCCTCTTTCGATTTCTATCAACACAACTCTTGTGTCCATCTCTCTCCTCTTTCTGTCTCTCTCCTCTTTCTCTTCCTCTCAACATGGTATCAGAGAGCCTAGCTACACTCTGGCGTGATTGTGAGGAGAAAGCGACATGTTTTTTGTCAATCTAGCAACACGATCATTCACAAAATGTTCTTTCTTATCGTTCAACTACTTGGTTGATAGGTTTTGAGTTGATATAAAAAAGTTATCAAAGATGCATCACAAATCAGTGCTGTGGTCATGATTGATGAAAACATCCTGCCTGCAATGGCCTGTTCAAAGTGTATGCACCGGTTATTTTGATTTTTGGATCACTATATTCAGATTTAAGTTAAGAAAGCTATGGTTATTTCTTTTTGCATCCTGTTGTCAATAAACTAGTAGAAGAGTGTTTGGATAAGAAGATGAACACCCATAACCAAAGAGGACTTGATCTAGGACATGAGGATGGAAAAGGTACATACTTTCATAGAATCAATAATATTTGAAGCAAAAGCAAAAGTAATGAAAAAATATACTTAATGACGATAAGAACCTTCCTGATATGGTATCACCCTCCCGCTTTCAATCTCCACCAATTGATCACACCATCTTGCCCTAAGTATTTGCTTCCCTTGGATTTAACACACTGACATATCGCCTTTTATTCTTCTCTCTCAACACATGATAGACACACCAAATAGAATCCCAACGATTGATTCATATTGATCACTAGTTACACATATATAGGTGAGACCTAGTTCAAATTAGGGCAAGCTATATATAGCTCTAACACCCCCACTCAAACAAAGGTCTCTAGCTACAGATGAAAAAACCCTTGGGGAGCACAAGGGAAAAACCTGAGCTCCTATATACAAGTATACAAGTTGGTCATAGAGTTAAAGTGATGCATTTGTACAATTATTTACAAGTATGTTATGTAGATGTGCATCTATATACAAATGTTAAAAGTCACCCATAGGTGTGTTAATCTTGGAAGAGAGAAGCTACAAGAACTCCAAGTTCTGATCATAGCACTGTGAAGCCTGCCTCACTAAGTCCTTTAGTGAGAATATTTGCAATCATCTCAGAAGTGGGACAATGCTCAATCATTATCATCCCTTTCTTCACTTCATGTATGCATAATGGTAATCAACAACAATATTCTTGGATTTGTTATGCTGAACATAGCCAGACTAATGGCACTTTGATTATCACATATGAGAGGAAAATTGAATGAGGGAGGATGGCGAGTATCTGTAAGCAATTGGCATAGCCAAACCAATTCTCGAGCCACTAGAGAGGCCACTACATACTCAGATTCTATGGTAGAAATAGCAACACAACGTTGCTTCTTACTTGGCACACCCAAGAGACCAAGCAACCATTGATAAAGAAGCAATTGCCATTTGTAGACCGCATAGAGAAGTGAGAGCTTGCCCAATCTGCATCTATGTATCCCAAAATATCAAGAGACATCACAAGAGATGATTTTTATGACATCGATAAACTAATGTGCCTTTCAAATACTTTAGAACACGTTTTGCTGCAGACCAATGTTGCATTGAGGGAGCAACCAGATATTGACCTACAAAATTGGCAATAAAAATAATATCTAGTCGAGTGTTCAACCCAACAAACTATAGGCAACCAACAAGATTGGCATAGGGTTGATGTGAAACCACGACATCATTACCCATGTAACTTTAGAGATCAAAGAATCATATTCAGCTTCCATTGCCTCTTGCCATTGACTCTTATGCACAGAAGAGATAGATTCTATATAAGTAGTAGGGTCTTCATGAGCAACCATTGCATGATCAATGATTTCAAAGTCATGAACACAATCATGAGTAGAAGCATGTTCAAAATCAATAGGTAGATGAACATAAATATCAACACTATCATTAGAGGCCTGTGTATGTCCAAGATGCAAATCAAGATTGTCTCAACACATTGTTCTGCAGATGGAGTAGTAGTGATGCCATCAGATGAAGGAGTAGTAATGACATTAGAAGTAGAATCATTATCAAATAGAAAAGGAAAGACAGTAAGTAAGGACTCAGTTTCTTATGCATCCTCGGTAGACCATGTTCGTCATTCAATATGGCATCATGATTGATTATCACCTTCTTAGAAGAGGGATCATAGAATTTATAACCTTTAGAATTAGGAGAGTATCCAATGAATATGACCTTCAAGCTAGGAAGATCTAGCTTTTTTTGTGTCTCTTTTGGTACATGAATATAAGCAATGCAACCACAATTTTGAAAATGTGATACAGAAGGAGTCTCCCTTGTCCAAGCTGTGATTGGTATCTTACCAGAAGGTGCAGTTGTAGGAAGATGGTTTTGCACAAAGATGGCTATCAAAATTGCTTTTGCCCAAAAGCTCCGAGATAATCCAGAATGAAGGAGCATACATTGCATAGCATCAAGAGAAGTGTAATTCTTACGCTCTAGACGACCATTTTATTGAGAGTGGAATAGTATATTCATTGATGAATGCCACACTCAATGCAATATTTATCAAAAAGATTAGAAATATATTCTCCAACATTGTCACTACGAAGCGTCTTGATACGAAACCCAGTATGAAGTTCCGTAGTAGTTATATATTGCTTGAATACTAATAAGGCCTCTAACTTATGTCGCAAGAGAAATGTAGTTGTATATCTTGACCAATCATCAATGAAAGTGATGAAATACCTATAGAAAGACTTAGATGGAGGAAAAGGTCCACATATATCAATGTGAACAAGATCCAATGAAGCATATGAATGAGTTGAAGTAGATGCATGAAAGGGTTTTCGATGATGCTTGCCAAGAGCACAACATTCACAAAGGCCCATGTGAGGACGAGCTAGGAGATTCATACCATCCACAAGATCATGACGATTGATAGCAAGTAGCTTGGCAAAATCCGAATGAACAAAATGACGATGCCATAGCTTGCAGTCCAAATCACCAAGGGTTGTAACCCCATCAGCAATATCATCATTTAAGGAAAATTGAAAGAGGTTACCATGCCAAGGAGGAATTGCTATGGTATGTCCATCTTTTTCAATCCGACACTGTGTGTGGTCAAAGCCAATAAAGAGCCCAAGATCAACAAGTCATGCAATAGAAAGAAAATTTCTTTGAAGATCTTGAACATGGAGAAGGCTTCACAAGACTCTTGTTGAAGAAAGAGTGCCAAGATATAAATCACCAACACCCATGACTTGACAAGTAGTGTCATCAGCAAGATAAACCAATTTCTTGTGAGGAAGAGCATGATATTGATATGTCATATTACCAGTAGCACCAGAATCAACAATAAAAGTGGAACCATCTCAAACATGAAGTATCCTCTTTGGAGAGACATCAGAATAGATATGATTTGCCTCTTAATGTGTATGGTCATCTTGTTGTTGAGCACCATATTCTTGAGTACGTTCGCGATCATAACGCATCTTGTAACCTGAAAGGATGGATGATTTCCACCCCACAATATTTGCAAGGAGAATTTTTGGATAAGCAGGGCTGCTTAGTGGTAACACCATGTTCCTCATCATATTGCCAAGCCCAACAATCAAAGATAAGATGACCATGGTTATCGAAACTCATTTTGGGGCCTTTTAGCCTGGAAGGAAAATAGCCATCCACCAATCAAAGGAGGGCCAATGTAATGTTGAAAAAATACAAAAAAGGAAGAAAAAAGAAATATTGCCAAGTTTGCATTCAATGAGGATACTTGAGCTACTTTATTATATCCAATGCACAGTGCAGAATTCGGTACTTCTGACATCAAAGTGATTTGATAGTACACTTTTTTTGATGGGCCTTTTTGGCCTTTTTCGAGCCTCCAGGTGCCTGTTTTCAGTGTTTCAAAAGTTGTTCTGGAGGTTTTGGCCTGCTCTTTACACGTCAGTGATGTTAGAAGTATCGAACTCTGCACTGTGCATCAGTGGAGTTATGTGTTCTACATGACACCAAGGCAAAAACGGTATTTAATACTCAATCTACCATGTAAAGCATATCCGATGGGCACAATACTTTGCACGTTCCTCAAAAGCGGTGGTATGGTGTTCCATGCAAAGTAGAACACCCATTCAATAAGTACTTGGTATGATAATACACCTAAGAGCGTGTTCTTTGACGAATGTGCATAACACTAGGGGGAAAACAGTGTATAATTTGTGATCTCCCCCATGCAAAGCATAACCGATAGACACAATACTATGCATGCACATCAACCTAGTTGAAATTGACTTTCTTGCAAAGTGGATCCCCCATCTGACAAGTACTTTTTAGAATATCACACCTAGGACCATGTTTTTTATTGGTTGTTGTCCATGACACTAAGGCAAAAACGTTATTTTATGCTTAATCGATAATGCAACGCATATCCAATCATCACAATATTTGCACACATCTCAACCTAGGTATTATTGACTTACATCAAAGTGGCATGCCCATCCCATAAGTACTTAGTCGAATAACACATCTAGGACCGCGTTTTTTGACGGTTGTGCATGACACTAAGGCCAAAATAGTGTTTAATGATTATTTGACAATGCAAAGCATATCCGATGGGCACAATACTTTGCATGAGTCTCAACAATTGTGGTATTTCATTGTATGCAATGTGGTACACTATCTGATAAGCAGTTGGTCGGATAACACACCTAAAAGCGTGTTTTTTTATGGTTGTGCATGACATTGAGGCACAAACGGAGTTTAATACATGATATACCATGCAAAGTACATCCGATGGGCAAAATACTTTGCACCCACCTCAACCTAGGTGTTATTGAGTTGCATGAAAAGTGGCGTGTCAGTTAGATAAGTACTTGATCTGATAACACACCTAGGACCATGTTTTTTTACAAATGTGCTTGACACTAAGGCAAAAACGATGTTTTATGCTTCATCGACAATGCAAAGCATATCCAATGGGCACAATACTTTGCACACATCTTCAACTAGATGGAATTGACTTACATGCAAAGTGGCACGCCCATCCCATAAGTGCTTGATCGGATAACATACCTAGCAGCGTATTTTTTTACGGATGTGCATGACACTAGAGCAAAAATAGTATTTAATCCTCGATCAACCATGCAAAGGATATTCGATGGGCACAACACTTTTCCTACACCTCAACCTAGGTGGTATTGAAATGTTCTCAAAGAGGCACACCCATCCGATAAGTACTTGGTCAGATAACACACCTAAGGGCGTGTTTTTTTGCAGATGTGCATATCACTAGGGAAAAACAGTGTATAATGCGTGATCGACCATGCAAAGCATATCCGATGGTGACAATACTTTGCACGCACCTCAACGTAGTTGAAACGGACTTGCATGAAAAGTGGAGCCCCCATCCGATAAGTACTTGTTTGAATAACACACCTAGGACTGTGTTTTTATATGGTTGTGCATGACACTAAGGCAAAAACGGTGTTTTATGCTTGATCGACAATGCAAAGCATATCTGATGGGCACAAATCTTTGCACACACCTTCAACTAGGTGGAATTGACTTACATGCAAAGTGGCATTCCCATCGCATAAGTACTTGATCGGATAACACACCTAGCAGTGTGTTTTTTTACGGATGTGCATGACACTAACGCAAAAATGGTATTTAATGCTCGATCGACCATGCAAAGCATATCCGATGGGCACAATACTTTTCCTACACCTTAACCTAGGTGGTATTGAAATTTTCTAAAGAGGCACACCCATACGATAAGTACTTGGTCAGATAACATACCTAAGGGCGTGTTTGTTTGCCGATGTGCATATCACTACCGAAAAAACGTTGTATAATGCGTAATCGACCATGCAGAGCATATCCGATGGTGACAATACTTTGTACGCACCTCAACCTAGTTAAAACCGACTTGCGTGCAAACAAGAGCCCCCATCCGATAAGTACTTGTTTGGTTAACACACCTAGGACCGTGTTTTTTTATGGTTGTGTATGACACTAAGGCAAAAACGTTGTTTTATGCTTGATCGACAATGAAAGGCATATCCGATGGGCACAGTACTTTTCACACACCTTCAGCTAGGTGGAATTGACTTACATGCAAAGTGGCACGCCCATCCCATAAGTGCTTGATCAGATAACATACCTAGCAGTGTGTCTTTTTACAGATGTGCATGACACTAAGGCTAAAATGGTATTTAATGCTCGATCGACCATGCAAAGGATATTCGATGGGCACAAAACTTTTCCTATGGCTCAAACTAGGTGGTATCGAAATGTTCTCAAAGAGGCACACCCATCCGATAAGTGCTTGGTTAGATAACACACCTACGGGCGTGTTTTTCTGCGGATGTGCATATCACTAGGGGAAAAACAATGTATAATGTATGATTGGCCATGCAAAGCATATCCGATGGTCACAATACTTTGCACGCACCTCAACCTAGTTGAAAGATACTTGCGTACAAAGTGGAGCCCCCATCCAATAAGTACTTGTTTGATTAACACACCTAGGACCGTGTTTTTTTATGGTTGTGCATGACACTAAGGCAAAAACGGTGTTTTATGCTTGATCCACAATGCAAAGCATATCCGATGGGCACAATACTTTGCACACACCTTTAACTAGGTGGAATTGACTTACATGCAAAGTGGCACGCCCATCCCATAAGTGCTTGATCAGATAACATACCTAGCAGCGTGTTTTTTTACTCGGGGGGTTCACTCATCATATGTAACCCTATCACGTGAGTTCAATAGAAGGTTATTTTTAATTTGTGAATTTTACAAAAATTAGTTTACATAAGGGAGTATTAAAATTAATTTTGGGAAAAAATTACAGATTTGTATAGCAAAAGGGTATGTTTTATTAAGAAAACATTTACAGATAAGGGATTTGTAAAATGGGCCTTGAACGCATGTCATATAGAGGGTTTATACATAGTGACCCCCCTGAGTTTTTTTACAGACGTGCATGACACTAATGCAAAAATGGTATTTAATGCTCGATCGACCATGGAAAGGATATCCGATGGGCACGACACTTTTCCTACGCCTCAACCTAGGTGATATTGAAATGTTCTCAAAGAGGCACACCCATCCGATAAGTACTTGGTCAGATAACACACCTAAGGGTGTGTTTTTTTGCGGATGTGCATATCACTAGGGGAAAAACGATGTATAATGTGTGATCGGCCATGCAAAGCATATCCGATGGTCATAATACTTTGCACTCACCTCAACCTAGTTGAAATATACTTGCGTGCAAAGTGGAGCCCCCATCTGATAAGTACTTGTTTGAATAACACACCTAGGACCTAGGATCGTGTTTTTTGATGGTTGTGCATTACACTAAGGATAAAATGGTGTTTTATGCTTGATCCACAATGCAAAGCATATCCGATGGGCACAATACTTTGCACACACCTTCAACTAGGTGAAATTGAATTACATGCAAAGTGGCATTTCCATCGCATAAGTACTTGATCGGATAACACACCTAGCAGTGTGTTTTTTTACGGATGTGCATGACACTAAGGCAAAAATGGCATTTAATGCTGGATTGACCATGCAAAGCATATCCAATGGGCACAATACTTTTCCTATGCCTTAACCTAGGTAGTATTGAAATGTTCTCAAAGAGGCACACCCATCCGATAAGTACTTGGTCAGATAACATACCTAAAGGCGTGTTTTTTTGCGGATGTGCATATCACTACCGAGAAAATGTTGTATAATGCATGATCGACCTTGCAAAGCATATTCGATGGTGACAATACTTTCACGCACCTCAACCTAGTTGAAACGGACTTGTGTGCAAAGTGGAGCCCCCATCTGATAAGTACTTGTTTGAATAACACACCTAGGACCGTGTTCTTTTATGGTTGTGCATGACACTAAGGCAAAAACGGTGTTTTATGCTTGATCGATAATGCAAAGCATATCCAATGGGCACAATACTTTGCACACACCTTCAACTAGGTGGAATTGACTTACATGCAAAGTGGCATTCCCATCGCATAAGTACTTGATCGGATAACACACCTAGCAGCGTATTTTTTTACGGATGTGCATGACACTAAGGCAAAAATGGTATTTAATGCTTAATCAACCATGCAAAGCATATCCAATGGGCACAATACTTTTCCTACATCTTAACCTAGGTGGTATTGAAATGTTCTCAAAGAGGCACACCCATCCGATAAGTACTTGGTCAGATAACATACCTAAGGGCGTGTTTTTTTGCAGATGTGCATATCACTAGGGGAAAAACATTGTATAATGCGTAATCGACTATGCAGAGCATATCCGATGGTGACAATACTTTGCAATCATCTACAACTAGTTGAAACGGACTTGCGTGCAAAGTGGAGCCCCCATCCGATAAGTACTTGTTTGATTAACACACCTAGGACCGTGTTTTTTTATGGTTGTGGATGACACTAAGGCAAAAACTATGTTTTATGCTTGATCGACAATGCAAGTATATCTGATGGGCACAATACTTTGCACAAACCTTCAACTAGGTGAAATTGACTTACATGCAAAGTGGAATTCCCATCGATAAGTACTTGATCAGATAACACACCTAGCAGCGTGTTTTTTTACGGATGTGCATGATACTAAGGCAAAAAGGATATTTAATGCTCAATTAACCATGCAAAGCATATCTGATGGGAATAATACTTTTCCTACGCCTTAAACTAGGTGGTATTGAAATGTTCTCAAAGAGGCACACCCATCTGATAAGTACTTGGTCACATAACATACCTAAAGGCGTGTTTTTTTACGGATGTTCATATCACTACCGAGAAAACGTTGTATAATGCATGATCGACCTTGCAAAGCATATCCGATGGTGACAATACTTTGCAAACACCTCAACCTAGTTGAAACGGACTTGTGTGCAAAGTGGAGCCTCCATCGGATAAGTACTTGTTTGAATAACACACTTAGGACCATGTTCTTTTATGGTTGTGCATGACACTAAGGCAAAAACGGTGTTTTATGCTTGATCAACAATGCAAAGCATATCCGATGGGCACAATACTTTGCACACACCTTCAACTAGGTGAAATTGACTTACATGCAAAGTGGCATTCCCATCACATAAGTACTTGATCGGATAACACACCTAGCAGCGTGTTTTTTTACGGATGTGCATGACACTAAGGCAAAAATGGTATTTAATGCTCGATGGACCATGCAAAGCATATCCGATGGGCACAATACTTTTCCTATGACTTAACCTAGGTGGTATTGAAATATTCTCAAAGAGGCACACCCATCTGATAAGTACTTGGTCAGATAACATACCTAAGGGCGTGTTTTTTTGCAGATGTGCATATCACTAGGGGAAAAACGTTGTACAATGCATAATCGACCATGCAGAGCATATCCGATGGTGACAATACTTTGCATGCATCTCAACCTAGTTGAGACTGACTTGCGTGCAAATTGGAGCTCCCATCTGATAAGTACTTGTTTGATTAACACACCTAGGACCGTGTTTTTTTATGGTTGTGCATGACACTAAGGCAAAAACCGTGTTTTATGCTATGGGCGTGTTTTTTACCTCATGCACCATGGATGTTATCAAAGCTAGAGATGGCGACGGTGAAGCACACTATTACTACAATTCATACTCCCACTGGATGCATGAGGTGTTTGAAGGGCGCCTTTACAAAGAGTAAGAAAAGAGGTGTAGAGCAATTATATGGCTTGAAATCTCATGATTGGCACAAGATGCTCCAAGTAAGTATTTTATGTGCATAATATCTTTTTCCTTTCAAATTTGTGAGTGAATAGCTATAAGCAACTAATTAACCACCTCCTCGTGGGTTCAGTTCATACTACCTTACTAGCATTTCACGTAGTGCATCGAAGGACGTGAAAGATTGTATTTACAAGATGGGCGAGCATGTGAGGTATGTGAGCTCAAAGGAAATAGATCCCACCACGCTTGAGAATGCTCGAGTTATGTCAGTGGAGGCGGTTTGTTTAGTGGAGGAGACATTTCCACGTTCTATTCTCACAAGCCAACTACATCTCATAGTGCATTTGGTGGATGAGATTGCTATATGCGGTACTATACATGCACGATGGTTGTTCTTCCTCGAGTGCTTCATGAAGACCTTGAAGGGCTTCGTGAGACAAAATGCAAGACCCGAAGGTAGCATGGCCGAGGGTTGGTTGGTACAAGAGTCACTTGTATATATTTCTGAGTTTCTTGTTGATGTGGATAGCTCTCTCCCACGACTATGGAGAGATGATGAAGACCTAAGGATGACCTCTATTGTGCCTCAAGGGAAAGGACGCAACAAAGTAATAGACATGGAATTGCATAATAGTATCAACCTCTTTTTGCGTGCTTAATAGTGATGTGATGAAAAGATGGGTGACAAGATACGAGGATGCAAAGGCAAGAAGACAAGAAGAAAGGGCCCTCTTTCATATACACCACGGATCTCGTGTGCCATACCCTCAGCATCTAAGAGCACTTCCAAAGGATATTCATGTGGATTGGCTACTTGATGAAATGGAGAAAGCAGAGAAAGACGAGGGGATGCATATCACAATGGAAGAATGGGAGTATGCTAGGGGATGCATGAGCAAGGTCGGTATATAGAATGTTATGCATAAGTTAGGAGCTTTCAATAATTTAGATTGCTTATTTAATTGATTTTTTCTTGGTGTAGTGCACTATGTTCAATGCTATATGGTGTGAGGGCAAGCATTTTCTAACACAACGGACTGATGATAAGAGAAACACACAAGATTGTGGCATCATTGCTAGCTTTGAGGGAGCCAATGGAGCCATGGATGATTATTGTGGCATAATCCAAGATATTATTATGCTTGACTTTCGATGCTTCTTTGTGTATGTTTTGGATGTAAAGTGATTTAAGGACGTGGTGGAAAGAGGCCCTAATGCAACAATCAAACGCCATGCAAGTGGCTTTGTAACTATTGACTCCACAAAGTTTTGGCAAAGTAGGAAGGACACACTAGTACTACCGTAACAATGTGAACAGGTACTGTGCACACATATAAAAATACTCGCTTTTAAATATTTGATGCAAGAAAAGTAACATGATTGTATTTGTGTTTGAATTAGGTTGTCTATCAGCCAATGGTGGATAATAATAGATGGTGGCATGTCATACCTATTATGCCATGTTCCAAAGTGATGTATAGTATATTTACTAATATGGAGCGTATGGAGGATGATCATGGCCATGGACGTGATGATGACCGTGATACAAGAGAGGAGGATGATCATGAGATAAGAGATACAGATATTGAGGCCATTACCCATGAGGACGAGCCTACCATTCGAGATGCTGATTTCGATGAGCACATGAGTGGCACAAGTAGTAGTGGGTTGAATGTATTTGTAGATCTAAACACTTGTTTGGATTTTGAAGTAGATAGTTTAGCAAGGGTTGATCTCATTGAGGATGAGATTGAACCGTAGCCCCATAATTGAAATTGGCAAAACTATTTTACATATTGTCTCATTCTCCTCATCTCACTTAATTCTTGTATATGTGGGCTTGTAAAAAATTATGTGCTTTGGTAATCATGGGCAATGTTTGGAAAGCAATGATGTACACCAAAATCTCACTTTCTGTATTCTCTAGTTTGCGTCTATTTACGCGTCTAAATGCACGTCCGATTCTCAATGTAAACGCGCAAATAAACGCGCTAATACATGCGCAAATAGACGCGCTAATAAATGGGATGTTAGACGGGCCCGTATTTTCTCAGGTTAGACGTGCACATAGACGCGATAATTTACGTGCAAATAGATGAGCTTTTAGACGTGCATTTAGACCTCAGGGGGGTCACTCATCATATGTAACCCTATCACGTGAGTTCAACAGAAGGATATTTTTTATTTCTAAAATTTACAGAAATAAATATACATAAGGGACTATTTAAAATAGTTTTGGGAAAAATTTACAGATTTGTATAGAAAAGGGGTACATTTTATTAACAAAATCTTTTACAGATAAGGGATTTTAAATATAGGCCTTGAACGCACGTAATATAGAGGGTTTATACATAGTGACCCCCCCGAGATTTAGATGTGCCCGTAATCCTCTACTAAAGTAACGCCTATAGATGCACCCGCTATTTTGCGTGTCTACCAAGCGCGTCTACAGTTGCTTTGTCTTGTTGTGAGTAAACTTTTCATTTGGGAAGGATTTTTGGGCTTCGTCCAAAAACAACTGAAAAAGTCCAAAATTAATGAAATAGGTGTTAACAGGGAGTTCCATATGTATAGTTTTATAAGATTGCCATGCATGATGATGCCACATAGCATGATATGTCACATTTCTGTGCAAAAGATTAAGTCATAGCGAGATCTTTTAATACAAGGAAACATCAATCATGACTACAATCTAGGTCTCCATTATTGTTGTCTAGTGCCTTCCTCAAGCAATATAACCAATAAGAGCCTGGCAACAAATAGATACAATATACAAACTTATCCTTTGTATACACGTGTAAATATGCAGGAAATATGCTCACATGGTGAGGCAAAGGCTTAATGTCATTTAATGTTAGAAATTGGTCCCCTAGTACCACAGGAAGGCCTAAAATCCATATTATCCTAGTCTTTTACTTTTCTATTTTAAGAAGGATTGATAATGAAAAGGGTGACACTAGAAATATTTGATAATCTAAAACTAATATAAGGATAGCTATGACGTCGAAAGGATCACTATTAGGTAGAAAGGATAATCTAAAACTAATATAAGGATAACTATGAGGTAGAAAGGATAACTATTAGGTACAAAGGATAATCTAAAGCTAATATAAGGATAACTATGAGGTAGAAAGGATAACTATTAGGCACAAAGGATAACTATGAGATACAAAGTAATATTTAAAATTTCGCTTGTATCACTTTATTGGCTCATGAACCCCAAAGGATAACTATGAGATACAAAATAAAGAAGAAAGATACTACGTGGGAAGACAGAATGAGACTGCATGGCTGAATTAAAATTTGCGCGTGGGAAATATTATAGTTGCGTTGTTTAAATATTGAAGGTCCAAAGATAACTACTTTTGTTTTGTTAAAGCGAGAGCCCATTTCATTGATCGACCTTGGACTCTCTTTCGTGTGGTCCGAGCCCAATGAGGAGATGCGAATGCGCTTTCATCGCCCCAGGTGGTTAAAGGTGACAATCAGACAGCTCTGCCATTTGCTTGTGTGCTCGTTATGGGATGACTCTTGCTTGCTCGACGTCATGGATGATACTTGACGTAAATCTTGAAACTTACTGGATGTATTTGCAAAAGTTCTTATTGCTAAGCATAGGCCTCGGTAGTTATGTATAAAGCTATATACACAGCCAGCACCAATATAGAGACCCTTGAGTCTGAAGTGAAGAGCCGCTGACATAATTCAAGGGTTTATGCCCATATTCTGGACAACGATTTATCGTCGAAACCGTGGGCGGAGAGGTTAACAATGCAAGCAAATAGTGTATCTGCGTGAAGCACTGCAGCCATAACAAAAGCGCCGTCGAATGCTTTCTTTCGTTTGAAGAAGTTGCAGTAATGCCCCCAAGTTATGTATGGTTCAATTTATTGAATGGACTCCTTTTTATTTTCTTCTTGCCAGGAAATCAGGCAAATATACACATTATTTAGCATCGTTAAGGGTCTCCATTGGTTGACTATTCTGACTCTTAGGTACTAGCTTGATGATCGCGCTCCATATTGATTTTCTTAGGCATCTTACTTGTTGTGCAAATCCAATTAATCAACTTTGTTGATCCGCTCCACAAACTATCCAAAAGATCCAGAGGTAACCCATCCGGACCGGGCACCTTACCTTTAGTCATGCTCATAACCGTGACCTTTACCTCGTCTTCGAAAAAGGGTCCCTCCAACAAAATATAAGCTTCATCAAGAAGCACCCTTTTTTTGGCATGCCTCTAGGTAGGCCTTACTGAAGGTTCGTCTTGGAGAAGGGCAAAATTCCAAAATTTTTTAAGTTTTTATTGTGAATTGTTGATTGGTCCACTTGTCTGTTTTTTGTTTTTTATCATTGATTATCTCCACCTATTCCTCCCTCTTTCTCTCTCTTTCTATTTCAAGGCAAGGCCTCCCCCCTCCTCCTCTTCTCCTTCATGCACATTGAAGTCCTCTCTCTCTCTCTCTCTCTCTCTCTCTCTCTCTCTCTCTCTTTTCCAAGCTACACATTTGAGGCATGCCTTTAATTTGAATGCTTTATGAGCATTCACCTTGTTGCATTTGGAAAGGAAATCCCTCATTCTACCCTTGTAATCCATCGAGACGTAATGACTCCCTTGGTCCATTCAGTAAGAACGTAATGATATTAATTATCAACTTAACGCCCCCTCGCCCCCATCCACCCTCCCGATGTGGATTTCTATGGGCCAGTAAAGGGGTTGGTGCCTTGCAAAATGTGTGTCAATAGCTCCTCTTTCCTATCCTTGGGAAGACCTAGTACAAAGACACGAAAAAGGGGGGGGAAATGCTTATGTGTCAAGCTCCTATAAAAGTTGACAAGACGAACATGTGGGCCTCATATTGGATATTTATGTTTTTCACCAAGCTAATTTTTTCCCCTCTTTTTTTTGGAAAAAATTACATCCCCTTCTATAATCATCCATGCGGTTGAGTTTGAATTTGTAAAATCTTCAAAAAATTAATAGGCACACGTCCTTCCACTAGCAAAAGCTTAGGAATGCATAGTACTAGCCCCTTTACACTATATAAAGCTCAAAGATCCTAAATCTCAACCTTATCATAGTGTTGTCTTACGTTATTGTAGTGTGTCTCATCAATCAACAAAGATCTCGACTTGGATCAAACTCTTTCTTGATTCAAATCTGACTTCGATGCTATTGTTTTAAAAAAGAAATCAATCCTTCTATGCATAAAAAGCTTTCACGCTTTTTGCTCTATAAAATTGGACTATCCCTAGAACTCTTTGGAAGCTCCTCTCGCTAATAACACAACGAGATTGAATCATCAATGATTCATTCTTTATGGATTGGTGTTTACAACGTGATACTACTTTTGAATTCACAATTAAATTTGATAATTTTTCCAAGCAAAAATTTGTTGCATTTTTGCATGAAAATCTTTGAGTTTAAAAATGCGATTGCCCTTAGAATTCTCTTCAAAATCTCCTAGTCTCTAATGATATACACAACATAGTTCCCCTTGATCCCTCACTTTGTCATGGTATCAGAGCTCCCTTGCCTTCCATTGAGGCATTGCGATTCTTGAGAGAGTGAGAGTGATCGAGAGTTTGAGAGTTCATTTCCATTGAGAGATTTCTGTCCATTTGATTGAAAGATATATCCATTCATTCTATATCTTCCAGTGAGAGAATTCTTCCTTGTTCAAGTGAGAGAAAAGAGGTATTTGTTTGAGAGACGAAGAGAGAGTCCACTCTCTGTGAGAGTTACCTTCTCTATAAGAGTCTCATTGAGGGAGAGAGTTGCCGAATCCATGACGTCTTTCTTTTTGCTTCACCTCTGAGATGACGAACTAGGAGAATGATTTGTGGAGCTATCTGCTTGCCTCATTTCTGAGCTGTTGAGAGATGTAAAACTACTTTTGGCTACAATATCCATGGCGTGCGGGCGTATATGAGTAAGAGGATGTGTGCTTGCTTCACCTCCATGTAGACGAACTAGCAGAACTATCTTTGCATCCTATGTTACTCACCGACAAGAGGCTCCTATCATAAGCAAAGCTCGAATCTGCAGTAGCAGCAGCAGCGACTCCAGCCATGCTAGCTCCACAGCTCCTATAAAGTGTAGGACTCTCCTACAGCAGCATCTCCATGAGTGGGTAGTAGCATCCTGACTGCCATCAACTGGATTCAGCGACCTCCAGCCCACCATAGCCGTCCGCTCCTAGCATCACGGGCAAGGTGGCCTCGAAGCGGCCTTCTCTGCAACAACACTAAGGGGACTAGCACCCAAGCGACTAGACAATCATGAGCCTCCTCACTGTGCACCTGCAATAGCGTCTACGACTCTCGCATCGACCACGAGATCTTCAGCACATCCTCACTGTGTCGCTGTGTCTGTTGAGAGCTTGCATTTCCTTGTGTTTTTTGATAGGACACGTGGCATATAAGCCACTCAACCACATGACCTTAGATTAGCTTGTGGTTGGGTTAAGCTGCTTGTGTTAGTTTAACCATGGTAATTTGTGTAACCTTGGGTTAACCAAGCTAGGTTAAAAGGTCACCACAGTGCCACCTAACCACATAGTACCCTACTAAGCACTGGTTTTTGTAAGCAGCATGTGACTCTCTGTGCCACCTCATCATGCACCCTCTTCTCCATAGAATCTTCAACAAGGTGTAACTTGCAATCCAGGAGGAATTTGCACACGCTCCAAAAAGCAAAAATAATAGGTTTTTTGAGCTCTATGTGCCTGTTGACCTAGATTTTCTGTATGCAATTAGACACTGCTAGATTTGAAAGTATCATCAACTAGTAAGACCTTTGCAATGGCAATCCGCACCCCAACTATTGAGAAGTTCACTAGGGAAGGATTTCACACATGGTCTACACAAATGAGATATCTCCTGATGCACCAAAAGCTTTGGAAGACTGTAAAAGAAGACATACTCACTACACAAAATGATGCTTGGAAGGAAAAAGATGAAGTAGCACTATCACTCATTGGTTTGCACTTGGGTCCAAACATAATTCATCATATAGACTCCAAGGATCATGCCAAGGATGCATGGGATGAGTTGAACACAGTGTTTGGTGCAAAAGCCAAAAACTAAGAAATCCATCTTAAGATTGAATTCTATGGTATGCACATGGGCTTCAATGAATCCATGGCACAATTTGTCAACAAAATCAAAAGCATTATGACCCAACTAGAGGGCATAAATGCAAAAGTAGGAGAGAAATATGCACTTGCAATTCTCCTTAAAAGCATGCCTGTAGAGTACAGTACACTGACAACCACTTTGAAGAATTTGCCAGATCCAAAGTTTGAGGAATGTGTATCCTCTCTTCTTGAAAAAGAAAGAGAGTTGAAGGAATTGACATCGACATTGACATCTACATGCAACAGCTATAATGAAGAACAAGCACTATTCAGTAAAACATCAACAAAGTGCTACCATTGCGGAAGGATGGGTCACTATCAAAGTGACAGCAAATTGAAGAACAACCCAAAGTGTCACCATTGCAAGAAGCTGGGACACAAGGAAGAAGATTGCAGATTGAAGAACCAGTAGGTCAACTACATGGAATCATCATCAAGCCATGAGCCAAATGGTGACATCAATGGAATGTATTGAGAAACAAAAACCCTTGCCAACCTTGCCTATATATTTAATTGTAAATCAAACCTGACCACCTGAGAGTAGCTATGAAAGCACACACGACACAGCCACACTTGACCACCTTAAGTAGCAATGCAAGCACTAAGGGGATGTGATGGAATGCAACTAACATCTAACCACCTTGTATTAGCCAAAGGATTATGGCACCAATGGGAGGTGTTGAGATATGGTGCCATGAGCACATAGATTAAAGGGCAAAGGTATGTGATAAGGAATGTATTAAAGTAGCCACCCTAGGATGTGGACTACATGATGTGGAGATGTGGTTCAAGGATATCCACAAGGAGAGATGTGGATCAGAGGATCTCACATGGTTTGACTATTCTAAAGGCTCTCTCTATATAAGAAGCCTATCATGTATTGTTGAGAACACATATTTCAATAGATTGAGTGTTTGCTACCCTATGTCTCTCTTATGGTTCTTTGATCCCCCTTGATCCCTCACTTTGTCAATGGTATATAGGTTTAGGATGTGGATAGCCATTTACTAGTCAATGGCATATATGTTAATAGATTGTAGAAGCTAATATTCTATTATAGACAAAGCATATTATAATAATCATTTATGTTCTTTTGGGAGTTCAATAATTTCATATTTATTCTACAGGAATTCTCTTATGTGTGTACTTGGTAATCTTATTGTTTTTGGTATTTGATGACTAGTTTTCTTCTAATTTGATTCAATGATTGGTTAGTTGTTTCATTGTTTAGATAATTTCACTTTCTTAAATAATAATTGTTGGATTCTTTCAATCAATGTTGAAGTATGCATTATGGCAGCCCGAGCCTTCACTCCAATTAAACTTGACTAACTCTGTGCAGTTTCATAAAAGTGATTGGGATGCTAAACTGTTGGCTATGCTTTGGGCTTACCGAACTTCCTATAAGGGCACTAATAATTTAACACCTTTCCATATGTGTTTTGGACTTGAAGCTATAGTTCCCTAAGAGTTCCCTTAGATTTTATTGTTCCCACTCTTCGAGTGGCAATAGAATATCACTTAGATGAATCATAAAGCAATCAAGGGACAATTACATCAACTAACACACCTAGATGAACTACGCCACCGAGCAGCTTGGTCACATCAGGTGATTCAGTGAAGAAGGAAAGCATGTCATGATAGGCATATTATGCCTTAAAACTTGGAAAAGGTACGTTGGTGTTACTATATAATGCCAAGCAGGGACCCCTTAAAACCAATTTCAGACTTGAATGGAATGGGCCAGGTTGACTGAAGTCTTTCCTAATGGAATGATTAGCTTGAAGATTTGCAAGGGAATGTGTTCCTTGAGTTGTATAATGGGAGATCAAAGTAAAGCTTGAACAAGCAGCAAGTTCCTTAGTAAGACAAGGATCGGGTATAGGTTACTCCGTTGAAAATGCCTTGCTTATGCCGAGCGTATTAGATAGTTTACTAGTAAGTGGTTCAATGACAGTAGAAGGGATGCACTGAATACAGCCACATGGCAAAGTCAACTTTATGAGGGCGTCAATTTTGGCTGATCGTATCCAAGAAGCAGGTATTGTACTAAACCATGCAACCATTGAAGTGACAAGACGTCCATTTTTTAGCTGGTTGTCATCTACACTTAACTCTGGCTTTCGATCACCTTTGTCACTTAGTCTCACTCTCCCTTATTGTCTACTTGCCCTCTTCATCTTCATTTCCAATTACTCTCTCATCATTTCCATCGCCACTTCCATCAATTGCTTCCTATATTATGTTGGTGATCATGAAGGAATGTGGGGTATGCAAAGATCGATAGAAAAAGTGCAGAGCACCTTGCCATGCCTCACCTCCACATCTATCATGGACTTTGGAAATGATATCGTTAGAGAAATTATTAGGAGGAACATGCTCGTGAAGTTCAGCAAGCTAGTTACCTGGGAGTAGGTTTTGGAGATGGTTACAATGAGAAAAGATCACATTGTGATCATAAGACGTGGTCAAAAAAGATAAAATAAACATATCCAACTATGTAAACGGTATTGGATGGACATCATAATTTGCACAAGACTTAAAATGAGAAAGATTAAGATGTGTACAAAGTATCATATCCATTGAGCAAATACACATATGGTAGGAGCATGTGGATGCATATTTTCTCATACTCATGTATGAGATGTGGTGAAAAACTAGAAAAAGTGCATACCCATCTCCCAACCAAGAAAATGGTGTTGGATGGGCATGTTAATTTGCATAGGAAATAAAGTGAATAATATTATTCCATGTGCAAATTATTGTACACATTGGACAAAGGCACATGCGATAGGAGCCCATCACCGATACATATGTTTTGATACTCAGGCAAGAGGCATCGTGAACAGTGAAAAATAAGAAAATATGTGTGCCCAACCTTGAAAATGGTATCGGATGGTCAAGATACTTTGCATGGAGCTTAAACTTAATAATATTGAGGCGTGTTCAAAGTATGGTACTCATCGTTAGAGAAAGCCACATACGATGGGACCACCCCTATCCAAATTTTTTGAGACTCATGTATGAGACATGGTGGAAAACAAGAAAATATGCATGCCTAACCATGGAAAGAGTATCATACGGGCATGATACTTTGCATGGGACTTACAATGAATAATGTTATGCAATCTATCGTAGCCATCAGACAAAGTCACATATGATGGGAGCACACCAATGCATATTTTGTGATACTTGTGTATGAGACCTGGTGAAAAACAAGAAAATATGCATGCCAAACCATGAAAATGGTATCAGAAGGGCATGATAATTACACGAGCCTTAAAATAATTAATACTAAGGAGTATGAAAAGTACCATATCCATCAGACAAAGGCACACGCAATGGGAGCATGGCGATGCTTATTTTCTTGTATGAGATGTGATGGAAAATAAAAAAATATCCATGCTCAACCATGCAAATAGTATGGGACACGCATGATACTTTGTGTGGACCTTAATATTAATAAGATTAAGACATGTGATAAGCATCATATCCATCTGACAAATGTAATGGGATGGGAACACACTGATGCATATTTATTGCTAGTCATGCATGAGAAAACAAGAAAGTATGCATGCCCGACCATGCAAATGGTATCGAATGGGCATGATACATTGCATGGGACTTAAAGTGAATTATATTATGTCTTGTTCAAAGTATAGTACCCATCAAAAAAATGCACATGCGATACGAGCACACTAATATGTATTTATTTGATAGTCACGTATGAGACACGTTGAAAAACAAGATAACATGCATGCCCAACCATGCAAATAGTATTTTATGGGTATGATACTTTACACGGAATTGAAGTTCTAATGCAAGTACAATAGGAGCATGCCAATGCCTCAGGGGTCACCTTAAAAATAACAAGATTACAATAACAGGAGGGGTTTTTAATTCAATTTTAGAAAAAAATCACTTAGTTCATAAGTAAAGAGGGGTGTTTTTATTGGGGGAAAATTTTAGTTGAGGGGTTTTTTAAATACTCCTTGAACACACGTGGATGAGACTGGCAGAGCTACATTGAAATGCCTTTATAGCTAGATGAACAGTCACATTTGCAAACACAATCCCAAGATAAACTCAAAACACCATGAACTAGGAAAATACTGAGAAATACCATATATCGATAGCCACCAATAACTGTAGAAAATACAAAGATGATTGAAATTCATAGAGATCACAACCACCTAGAAATCAAGAACTCGTAAATAGAACCCCCTATAGGATCAGAAAGAATCTTGCTTGCCAATGATGAACTGGATGCCAATGAGCTTGAATGGGACCTTGGACCTTAAGCCACTTCCATAATGGCCTTGCAATAGTTGAGTGCTCACACAAAATTTACCAAGCCCATTATCATAATCAACTGATGCTTTCAAATCTTTTCTCAAACACTTGTGCTAAAGAGCCAACGATAGCGTTCTCATATAGCCATAAATAGAACTATTCTAAATTGATGTCCGTGCCCATAGTTTTCTGACTTACAAATGACCAACCAAAACTATTTCCTATCAACCTTCAATTACGAACGAACTTGCTCATGTAAGCTAAAGTGCATCTCTTCTCCAATAGCGTAGGCATTGCGAACACTGCCATGCCAGCCAACTACCTTCTTCTACTTCTATAGCTTGCTGGTCTCACTCTTCCCACCTCGTGTTCAGCAACTCGTGCACTCAACAGCCTGCATGCTGATGGAAAAGCCTTCAAAACGGACAAGCCATGAACAGCCAAGGACTCCAAGGGCACCACTATCACCTGCAACTGAATCCCCTAGCTATTGTTTTCCCAATAGGCATGGTCTGGAACACAGTGACACAAGGCAGTAATGCTGTGAGCTCGTGTGTTCTGGAGGCATTGTCAGGAAGAAAGTGACACAAGCTAGCAATATTGTGAGCTCTAGTGTGTTGTAGAGGCATGGTCAAGAACAAAGTGACCAAAGTGGCCAAAGATGGCAATATTGTCAGGAAGAAAGTGATAGAAGTTGACAATATTGTGAGCTCTCAGTGTGTTCTAGAACATGAAAAATGCATTGGATGACTTGAACTCACAGTTTAACTAACTAGATAGTCATGGAAGGTTTTGCCAAGGGTCCACATAAGCTTCCCAAGAGGAAGGATGTATTTCTTCGACTATGTACCTTCCTTGCCTATCTTCTTTACGAGATCCTATTGTAATATAGGAGTGGGAAGTTGTGGAATCTTTGATATAATTGACAATGGACTGTCTCTAAGTTATGTGCAGGAATACCTTTGTCATGGAAAACAAAATGTATAGTCCTTCAACTTTACTTGAAATGGTCCAATAGCAAGCAAGAATCTAGAGAAATGCATGAAAATGTCCATTTTATCCCTCGTGCAACATCAAACAATGTGTTTGACTAGTACAAGCTATCCTTGGATTGTAGGTCGGGCATTTTGGAATTTGCGTACAACTCGGAGGACATTAAAAGCATTGATGCTTTATTGTGTGGTTTCGTGTCCAAAGTTTTCAGGTAATATGTATAAAGTTTTCATGCGTAAAGTTTTCATGTCTAAAGTTTATAGTTTATACCTATTTGCCTTGCTTGCATCATTAAAAGAGACAATGCCATGATGGTAAGCATCCTATGTATTGATTTATATTTTATAAGACCGTATTAGATAGATCGGGAAAAACACAATTCCCAGAATGGCAGTTTTGGAAGAAATTGTTGCTCCCCTCAATGAAAAAACAAGAGAAATATGTGAAAATAGACTAGATAGCCATTCATGAAGTGTACTACGTTATCATCAATAAAATAATAAACTTTGAAACCCATTTGAGTTAGATTCATCTTGTGAGCCTTAGTGATGTTCAAAAACACCTTCATAATAGCGAGTATATCATCTATGGATTCAATACAAATGTGACCATATTCTGCAATATCTATGTTCATCATGGGGTCATACCAAGGTGGAACATCAGGGGAAAATACATAAAAAACATTTGGCTTTACATTGGTATTTCTATTGCTGTTAATAAATCCTGCCACATTGCCATATTGAACATCACCAACAATATGCACCATATCCTTTATAGGGACAGTAGGGTCCTCTTGGATAGAGTACTTCTTCAGCCTTGGATGAACTCTACATAATTCCTTCCAGTCTCTGTAGGAGTACTTGTCACCTCCATAATGGAGAATAGTAGTCCCTCTCTTGATGGAGCCATGCACAAACAAGCCCAAGCCAGCACCTATAATGGTTGACTCATGCACCTCGAAAGCCACATTTTTTATCCAGAACACTTCGTTGATAGGGACAGGTAAATTTGGTGGTCCAAATGGATCTCGTTCTGGTATGTACCTACTCAAGCTTGATTTGAACGTATATCTATCTACATCACAAAAGACAAATTCAATTAGCTGCAACAATAGTTATATAGACTTGAGATAAAATAAAAAAACACTTTGACATATGTACCTTCATGAAAAATATGCATTCTGTAGTCGGTTTATGTAGCCCCTTGTATTTCTTGATATAGCGACCTTTGTACCCTACTCGGGGGGGTCACTCATCATATGTAACCCTATCACGTGAGTTCAACAGAAGGATATTTTTAATTCCTAAAATTTACAGAAATAAATATACATAAGGGACTATTTAAAATAGTTTTGGAAAAAATTTACAGATTTGTATAGAAAAGGGGTACATTTTATTAATGAAAAAATTTACAGATAAGGGATTTTAAATATAGGCCTTGAACGCACGTGATATAGAGGGTTTATACATAGTGACCCCCCCGAGGTACCCTAGGTCTATAGCCAATTGAGAAACTTGCATAGCATTCATGCTAGAGAGTTGCGGAGCATTCCTTAAAAGTCTTATTTGGGATGCATTGAGTTTAGGCACCTGGCCATCACCACCATGGGTTGCCCTAGGGTGTACACCCTTTGGTTCTGTATTACCACCTATATCCCTCTCTCTTAGTTGATCTGCAAGAGGAAGATTTCTTGTTTTATATTCCATTCTTGACCATGCATGATTTTCCTCCCTCCATTCATCAATTACTTTCTGGACAAGGTTGAAATCCTTATGCCCCTCCATCATAGGTAATTGTCCATACCGATTTGTCTCAATCATGCTGCCCACATCTTTAGTCTCATCGAGTTGTAGTAAGTACGGCATCAACTCTCTCAGTAGAATATTATCATCCTTGTCTTGTACATCAAACGTTGAAGGAAATATGCAATTTGATGGAGGGCTAATGCAAGCCTTGTATGGGGAGTCATCAACAAGGATTGTCCTTCTAGCATCACATCCAAATGCCTTTGAGATTTTTGCTAAGGGATTGAACATTGCCTCAACACCAACCTTGTTAGGCCTATTTATCCTCGTCTTACTGTAAGTGTAGCATCCTTGCTGAGACCATATAACAAAGAAAGGGAGGCTCTCATTTGCATAATTTTGCAGCTTTCCTACCATATCAAGTACATTATACTCCATCGCAGTTGACCAGATACCTACATTAAATCTTTGTAGCAAGATTTTAAGAAATTCTATGCACCCAGGACGAACAACCATATAACTATTTTTGCCATGCATAATAGACGGATGTATTGGAAACTTGAATAGGCAGTGACTTAATAACAGGCCATTCAAGTCTAATATGATTGTTAATCGTGGCATATCCAAAGAAATTTTATGTGGATATAGATCCAAATTCTCCTTGAAGTTACTGGCTTCTGACTCATCCAAATTGTCAGGTGCTATGATTTCATACATGTTTGCAACAACAATAAGATTATCTAGTCTCGTCCCCAATGTTGAGACAGTATGTTCATCCATGTTCTCTTCTAAAAGTATAGGATTCGTGATATTCCTTGCAATTTTCTCCATTTTTGGGGTTATGTTTTCTTCTATACCTCCTGTATCCATCGCGTAATTGATAGTCCCCATTCTGGGTGGTATGTTGTCCTCTACATTTGATGTCTCCATATCCTTCCATGCATCATTGGTCCCTGTGGAAGTTGAGGAATATAGAAATATTTTGATTCTTTAGAGTGTATTCAACAATGTCGAAGCACAAAAGCATATGAAACTAATAAATAAAAATAAAGTACAAACATTATCCATCACCGTTCACTAATTCCACTATCTTTTTGGGAAATGGCAAAAGTGCCAATCTCTCTAAAGGTCAATTGAGAATGCAAATAGTGCAACCTTTCTCTCTGAACTCATAGAGAGAATGGCAATAATGCCATTCTTCTCTTGGGGTGGTTACATATAAGCTTATGGAGAATGCCACTAGTGCCTTTCTCTATACCCTCATTGGGAGGAGAGAATACTAATAGTGCCTCCCCCCATGTCCCAAAAGAAATGTACAATGCATGATCTGAAAGCATAGATACTGTATTACTTTGGTCCAATAGATTTGTAGAAAGCACCCAAATCAAAACTTTGGTAGCATAGTTAATACTATACAATTTTTAATCTCTATAATGCTTTCAACTAACATAGATTCAAGAAAGGAACATAACAGTATTACCATTTCTACATAACCACAAAGAGAGAATGGCACTAGTGCCATTCTCCATATGAGGTCACATAAAATGTTAATAGTACCTCTTACGTATAACCTGACATAGGGAGAATGACACTAGTACCATTCCCCATGTCATTATGTCACACAATTTTATCATACCTAATGTTTAATCTCTTTAATATAATGAGAGTATGTGCAATTGAGAAAATCCATAAAAGTCATATTATTTTGAAACTGAATACACAAGGCATAAATGAGTAGCTAAAGACCTTGCTCTAAATCTTCCAATGTAATCTTTGGGGTAGCTTCAAGATCTGCTTTAGTTAAAGGTCGCAAGTCTTCAATGTGATGCTCACCCTCTTTAATTCCTTCATCGATAGGTGAATCAGCTCTATGTGTCTCAAGAGGCCTCTCAATGCTAGACCAAATCTTAATATGGGGATTATTTGATGCATGTGCCACACACATAGCCTCGACCTCTGTCACCTGTTGGGATGTCTTCACCAGTGAGATCACTTTTCTTTTGCTTGAAAATGCTTGTAATGCCACACATCCATTAGTAAAGACGTCAACAACAACTTCATGTTCCCTACTACAATAGCACCTGATCCACTCCTTGATGATGCCATGCTTCACAACCGCCTCTTTTTCATACTCATCATCCTCATCAGAATAAAGAATATTGTCCTCAATTATTGTGTATGGCCTTGTGTTTTCTAACATGTGCTCAAATCCATCAAACCCATCATGTGAGCTGACAAATGACAAAAAACAGAAGGTCTTAGACAAACCCTTTTGTGCACTATCTGATTCATGGATAACACCCACAAACCTTCTATGCCAAAATTGAGCCTCTATCATTGCTTCCTTGAGATTTACCATCTTTATCATTGTCATAAATGATAGCAATTTATACTGTGAGGGAGTGGCAATGGTCTCCATCAAGCCACAGAGCAACTTCTTGAAGGCATCCTTATCCCAACACATGCCTTTGGCAGATCCCTCTGAGGTGTCAAGCACACACAAGATGATTGGAAGTTGTCCCTTGGAGTGACGTGTTAGAAAGCTCTCCCCCTCCATCTCCATGTTCACTTGAATAATTGTCCAAGGAAAACAAGACTGCGATGTAGACTTGTTACCCTCTATTGAACTAATCACCCAATCAACATAGATTGACACGGCTTTTGGGAAATCAAGTGTGGACTTGCCAACTTGCAGCTTCTCTTTGACCCATGACTCACATGAACCCTTGAAGCTCTGATAAACAATTCAATCAATTTTGAAGTAAGTTGCAAGGGCATCCCATACTGCCATTCTCCACTAGTGGTAGTCTAGACATTCCAATAACTTTATTGGCTGCAGTAGGATAATAGCAAAAGTGCCAATGCACATGTGAGTTTAGAATTCCTTGTGCATGTTTTCAGTTCATGGTATGAGATTGGCACCATTGCCATTCTCCACAGAGATTGACACAATTCCATATGATATCTACCAGCGGAGACAGTGATCACTACATAGAAGAATGCACATGTGAGTTTAGGCTTCTCAATGCCATTTATTAGGGCTAGCATGAGATTGGCATCACTGCCATTCTTTGCTAGTGGTAATCTAGACAAACTAAAACTATAGATTGACATTCCACTAATTTTATTAGCTATAGTAGGATAATGGCAAAAGTCCCAATGCACATGTGAGTTTAGGATTCCTTGTGCATGTTTTCAGGTCATGGTATGAGATTGGCACCACTGCCATTCTCCACTGGTGGCATTCTCCACAGAGATTGACACAATTCCATATGATCTCTGTGGAGGTTAAAGGTCACAGTGCCTTAACCCCGGTTATGTACAATACTCAAATACATATATAAATGAATGAAAAAGAAGATTAGGGTGGTTCTGCACCCACCAAAACTTGTGTGGCTCTCTGTCTCTCTCTCTCCTTCTTCCGTTATTGCTTCCGTTGAGAGCACTCTCAACTGGTATCAGAGCTCGGGTGATCTAGCTGAGCGTGCGTGAATGCTTGGAAGCTCAGCAGCTCTGTGGGAGGAAGGAGAAGCTTTGTGGGAAGCTTTGTGGGTGACTTTACTTGCATCCGAGTGTGCAGAGACCTTGGAGGAACCTTTGGAAAAGTCACTTTGGCTTTGCGAAGTGGTTTTGAGAGCCTGTTAAGAGCTTTCAAAAAAAAAAAGTCGTTTTTTGAGCTTTTCCCTGTTCCGTTGGATGACAGAGACTCCGTATTGACTTGTAGAGGCAACTATTGCTTGCTTTTGGTATCCACATTACTTCAGGAGCCTGGAAACACCTTTATTCTTGAATCCGGGATCATTTCATTGGATTTCTGGCTCTCTGTGTCAGTTTCTGCGTTTTTTGCCCGGGTGTTGGAGCTCAAGTTTGGAGCAACCATTTGCAGATCTGTCAGTTCTGGTGGACTCAGGAGGTCCTAAAACTTCTATGTTGCTCATCATTCGCACTCCGGTGGAGTTTACAGATAGCTCTGTTTCCAAAAACGTTTTTCAGTCCGTGTGTTGGACCTAGTGATTGAGGCCACAGTTTTCAAAACCGTCTGTCCCATTGCGTTCCGGACGCCCAAAAACCCCTACCTATCAGTTCTTGCGTGATTCGGTGGAGGATTTTCAGAGTTATAAATCTCTGTGTATTCGATTTCGTCTCTCTGTTATGCATTTTTCATACTAAGGTTTTGAAACCTTAGATTTATGCCACATGGCAGTGGATAAGTATTGACTCCATTTCTCACTCATCGGTTGGGATTTTGGAGTTCTGGCAGAAGAGAGATATTTGCAGATTTTCTTGCTGAGTCCAATTATGCGATGGCGCCCATGTTTTGAAGCATCTCAGGTCCTATTTTCAGTAGCGCTCATTACCGTGGGACTATGATTTCTTGAGCATACCTTATGCAGATCACTCTGGTTGCAGTTTGAGCAGTGTGCGCTCATTCGTGGTGTGCATTGGGTTGCAGTGGATGATTTATAGGCCATTTGGATGCATTGCGGTCCTTGTTGGATGCGCTGATAGGCCCAAATTGCCTTGTGGGATGCTATTTTTATGGACGCTTTGCACATGGATGCTATTTTATGCTGAGGGACAGCTTTGACACATTGCAGGTGATGCACTGATAGTGCTATGCTCTCTTGGATGAGATATTATTGATGCATATGCCAGTGGACGGTGTTTATGCTTGAGTCATTTGGCACTTATTGGCATTTTCTTTTGGGCTAGATTTGCTCATATGGATGCATAGTATATGCACATGAGTCAGATGCATCTTTTGATGCTTTGAGCTTTGAGCTTTGGTGATATTTCACTCTATTGTGGCATACACATTTGGGTGCACCTGGTATTTGGTGTGATTCTCTCTTGCAGGCACTAGCATTTGGGATTTTGCTTTATTTGCATCATGGCATCCTCTTCCATGCCTGAAAAGGAGTTTTTCAGCATTAAAAAGTTTGATGGGACAAACTTTTCTTTGTGGAAAGAACAAATAAGGGATGTGCTTATTCAAAAGAAGCAGATTAAAGCCTTGGCAGGTATTGAAGCTAAGCCTGCGGATATGTCTGAGGATGATTGGAATGAGTTGGATGCATTAGCAAAGTCTACTATTAGACTTCATCTTGCAGAGTCAGTTTATTTCACAGTAGTAAATGAGCAGACTACGGAAGATTTGTGGAAGAAACTGTGTGCCACTTATGAGAAGGAAACTGCCTCTAATAAAGTTTACCTCATGAAGAGGTTGTTTGAGCTGCAGATGAAGGAAGGGGTCTCCATTGCTTCTCACTTGAATGAATTCAATATTATTTTCAGCCAGCTTCAGGCTCAGAAAATGAATTTTGATGCAGAGACTAAGGCAATATTTCTCTTATGTTCATTGCCATCCTCATGGGATACCTTCCGTACAGCTGTCAGTAACTCTGCACCTGGTGGAGTACTGAAATTTGATGATGTTGTGGGTAGCTTGTTGGCCGAGGAGATTAGACGGAAGTCTATGGATGGCAACAAGCAGGATGCAACCTTAAATGTGCAAAGGGGCAGATCACAGTTCAGGGGGAAGTCCCAAGAAAGAGGGAAGTCTCGTAGCAAATCCAGGGCACGGAACATTGAGTGTTACCATTGTGGCAAGAAGGGCCATATGAAAAAGGATTGCTACAAGTTGAAAAGAGAGCAAAAGGATAAGAAAAAGAATGCAAATTGGGGTGCAAATCAAAAGGAAGAGAGTCCAAGGGAGGACAAAGGAAAAGTGAAGATCGAGGAGATCAATGCAGTCACACATGATAGTGACAATGATGTTCTCTTCATGTCTAGTTTATCTGCAGAGTTGCTTACCACTTCAGATGATGCATATTCCTAGGATTGGATTTTGGATTCTGGTGCTTCATTCCATGTTACTCCCCATAGGGAATGGTTCTCCACTTATGATAGTGGAAAGACAGGTTGTGTGCATCTTGGAAATGACTATGCATGTGACATAGTGGGAGCAGGTGACATAAAGTTTTCTTTTGCAAATGGGTCTGCATTTGTTTTGAAACATGTGAGACATGTGCCTAAGCTGACCAAGAGTCTTATTTCAGTGGGTCAACTAGATGATGCTGGTTTTCACACCACTTTTGGCTTTCAGAGTTGGAAAATTCAAAAGGGCTCTATGCTTTTGGCCAGGGGTGCCAAGTGTGGGACTTTGTATCCCTTACATGTATCAGGGGTATTTGATCATGTTGTTGCAATAACCGAGCAGCCAAGCACTTCTTTGTGGCATTGCAGGTTGGGGCACATGAGCCAGAATGGAATGAAACTCTTATGCCGTTTGGGTTATGTACCGCATTTGAGTTTCTCTGATTTTGAATTTTGTGAGCACTGTCTCTATGGGAAGCAGACTAAATCAGCCCATAAAAGAAGGGGAAAGAAAGAGTTTGAAATGCTTGATTTGGTGCATTCAGACGTATGTGGTCCCATGCCTACACGGTCATTAGGCGGGGCCGAATACTATGTGACATTCATTGATGATGCAACTAGGAAAGTGTGGGCTGGCCTTGGTTGAGAATCAGTCAGGTAGAATGCTTAAATGCCTACGGACTGACAATGGTGGAGAGTATCTCTCTCATGACTTTCAGCATTTCTGTGATACACGTGGGATTAAGAGGGAGCTCACATCCCCTCGTACTCCAGAGCAAAATCCAGTTGCAGAAAAGATGAATCGTACCATTCAAGAAAGGTTGCAATGCATGCTTTCCAATGCAAGTCTTTCTGGTGGTTTTTGGGCTGAGGCAATGAAGACTGCAGTGCATGTGATCAATAGATCACCTAGTAAGAGTTTGGATGGTGGTATTCCTAAAGAGGCATGGAGTGGCAAGAAGCCCTCTTACTCTCATTTGCGTATATTTGGGTGTGAGGCATATGCACATGTGCCAAAAGAGCTTTGAAAGAAGCTAAATCCTAAGTCTAGGAAATGCATCTTTCTAGGTTATGGTGAAAGTGGAGAGATGGGCTATCGTCTCTAGGATCCAGAAGCAAAGAAGATCATACGCAGCCATGATGTGGTCTTCAATGAGAAGAAGATGCATAAGGCACCCATGAGGGATGTGGAAATGAGGAGAATCACTTTCCAGGATGTGAATCCACCTGCATATGTTGATAGACAGTAAGCTGTCCATGCACCAAATGTGCAAGAAATGGTGCCACCAAGTACTCCCATAGGTATACAATCAAGGGTAGATGATGGATCATCTATTGGTGGAAATGATGAGCCAAATGTGGCTGATATGCAAGTGGGACAGCAAGCTGAAATGCCCTTGAGAAGATCATCTAGAGTGTCTAGACCGCCTGATAGGTTTGTTCCAGGGGTAGACTATGTGATGCTTACTGATTGCGGGGAGCCTTCTTGCTACAGAGAGGCTATGATGCGTGAGGATCAACGCAAGTGGGAGTATGCTATGCAATCAGAGATGAGTTCACTTATGAAGAATAAGACTTGGGACTTGGTTTCTTTGCCACATGGAAAGAAAGCATTGCCATGTAAATGGGTCTACAAAATGAAGGTCACAGGTGATGATGTGCCTAGGTACAAGGACCGTTTGGTTGCTAAAGGGTTCAAGCAAGAGAAGGGTGTGGACTTTGATGAGATATTCTCTCCGGTTGTGAAGATGACCACACTTAGATGCATCCTTGGACTAGTGGCAGTAGAGGATATGAAGCTTATGCAAATGGATGTCAAGACAGCTTTCTTGCATGGGGATTTGCATGAGGAAATTTACATGGTGCAGCCGGAAGGCTTTGAAGAAAAGGGCAAAGAGCATTTAGTTTGCAAGCTGAAGAAGAGTCTCTATGGTCTTAAGCAAGCACCTAGAGAATGGTATCAGAAGTTTGATGCTTTCATTCGGTCCCAGGGTTTTAGAAGGAGTGAAATTGATCACTGCCTCTACACTAAAAGGGCTAAGGATGATAGCCTGATAATCTTGGCACTATATGTGGATGATATGCTATTGGCTAGCAAGAATACTTATGAGCTAGATGCTTTAAAGGCCAAGTTGCATGAGGCCTTTGATATGAAGGATTTGGGACTTGCAGGTCATATTCTTGGTATGTGCATCACGCGTGATCGGAGTAGGAAACTCCTTTGGCTTTCACAAAAAGAGTATGTTACAAAAGTATTGCAGCGTTTCCATATGGAGGGGGGGAAGGCAGTGAGTACTCCATTGCCTCCATATGTGAAACTGAGTCATACAGATAGTCCCAAATCAGAAGAGGAGAGGGCCATGATGGCCAAGGTTCCTTATGCATCAGCGGTTGGGAGTCTTATGTATGCTATGATAGCTACTAGACCAGACATTGCATTTGCAGTGGGAGTTGTTAGCCGATATATGGCTAATCCAGGAAAGAGGCATTGGGAGGCAGTTAAGTGCATCATGAGGTACATGAAGGGTACCAAGGAGATGTGCATTTGCTTTGGTAGAGGAGACATGCGTGTACTTGGGTACACAGATTCAGACTATGCAGGGCATGTGGATAGTAGGAGATCCACTTCTGGTTATGTGTTCACCTTTGCAGGTGGTGCAGTGTCGTGGATGTCTCGCGCACAGAAGTGCGTTGCTTTGTCTACCACAGAGGCTGAGTATGTTGCAGCCACAGAGGGTTGCAAGGAGGCTATATGGCTTGATCGGCTAGTGGGAGATTTGGGGATTCATACAGGTGTACCGACATTGCATAGTGATTCCATGAGTGCTATTCAGCTAGCACGGAATCCGGTCTTTCATGCAAAGACCAAACACATTGAGGTCAGGTACCATTTCATCAGGGAGATACTTGAGGACAAGCGCATAGAGCTTGTCAAGGTTCATACAGATGATAATCCTGTAGATATGCTGACGAAGAGTCTACCTAGTCAGTGGTTTGAGTATTGTCGTGTATTGATGGGCATTGGATAGTATGCTCACTGGTTGTTCTCCCTTAAAGGCACATTGTCCTTTAAGTGGGAGGTTGTGGGGGTTAAAGGTCACAGTGCCTTAACCCCGGTTATGTACAATACTCAAATACATATATAAATGAATGAAAAAGAAGATTAGGGTGGTTCTGCACCCACCAAAACTTGTGTGGCTCTCTGTCTCTCTCTCTCCTTCTTCCATTCTTGCTTCCGTTGAGAGCACTCTCAAATCTCTACATAGCAGAGACAGTGATCACTACATAGAAGAATGCACATTTGAGTTTAGGATTCCTTGTGCATGTTTTCAGGTCATGGTATGAGATTGGCACCACTGCCATTCTCCTCCATAGAGATTGACACAAATCCATATGATCTCTGCACGTGTGAGTTCAGGCTTCTCAATGCCATTTCTTAGGGCCTAATAAGAGATTGGCACCACTGCCATTCTCCACTTGTACAAATGTTTACCCTACTATTCTAGGAGGGGTTCCAGTGATCATAGGAGAGAGGTGTCCTATTCCATTCCACATGTGAGTTTGATGATCTCAGAGATTGACACAATTCCATATGATCTCTACACAACGGAGACAGTGATCACTACACAGAAGAATGCACATGTGAGTTTAGGATTCCTTGTGCATGTTTTCAGGTCATGGTATGAGATTGGCACCACCACCATTCTGCACTGGTGGCATTCTACACAGAGATTGACACAATTCCATATGATCTCTACATAGCGGAGACAATGATCACTACATAGAAGAATGCACATTTGAGATTAGGATTCCTTATGCATGTTTTCAGGTCATGGTATGAGATTGGCACCACTGCCATTCTCCTCCACAGATATTGACACAAATCCATATGATCTCTGCACATGTGAGTTTAGGCTTCTAGGGCCTAATAAGAGATTGACACAATTCCATATGATCTCTACACAGCAGAGATAGTGATCACTACATAGAAGAATGCACATGTGAGTTTAGGATTCTAAATGCCATTTCTTAGGGCCAGCATGAGTTTGGCATCACTGCCATTCTCCGCTAGTGGTAATCTAGACAAACTAAACCTATAGATTAATGTTTACCCTACTATTCTAGGAGGGGTATTCCAATGATCTATGTGGCATTCTCCACATAGATTGACACAATTCCATATGATCTCTACACAGCGGAGACACTGAACACTACATAGAAGAATGCACATGTGAGTTTAGCATTCCTTGTGCATGTTTTCAGGTCATCGTATGAGAGTTTGATGGTCTCAGTGTCATTATGTATTTGCCATCATGAGATTGGCATCACTGCCATTCTCCGCTAGTGGTAATCTAGACAAACTGAACCTATAGATTGACATTCCACTAATTTTATTGGCTGGAGTAGGATAATGGCAAAAGTGCCAATGCACATGTGAGTTTAGGATTCCTTGTGCATGTTTTCAGGTCATGGTATGAAATTGGCACCACGGCCATTCTCCACTGGTGGCATTCTCCACAGAGATTGACACAATTCCATATGATCTCTACACAGTAGAGACAGTGATCACTACATAGAAGAATGCACATTACCACTAGCGGAGAATGGCAGTAGGATAATGGCAAAAGTGTCAATGTACATGTGGGTTTAGGATTCCTCGTGCATGTTTTCAGGTCATGGTATGAGATTGGCACCACTGCCATTCTCCATTGGTGGCATTCTCCACAAAGATTGACACAATTCCATATTATCTCTACATAGTGGAGACAGTGATCACTACATAGAAGCATGCACATTACCACTAGCAGAGAATGGCAGTAGGATAATGGCAAAAGTTCCAATGCACATGTGAGTTTAGGATTTATTGTGCGTGTTTTTAGGTCATGGTATGAGATTGGCCCACTGCCATTCTTCGCTAAAGGTAATCTAGACAAACTAAACCTATAGATTGACATTCCACTAATTTTATTGGCTGCAGTAGGATAATGGCAAAAGTGCCAATGCATATGTGAGTTTTGGATTCCTTCTGCATGTTTTCAGGTCATGGTATGAGATTGGCACCACTGCCATTCTCCACTTGTACAAATATCTACCCTACTATTCTAGGAGGGGTATTCCAGTGATCATAGGACAGTGGCGTCCGATTCCAATCCACATGTGAGTTTGATGAACTCAGAGATTGAGACAACTCCCTATGATCTCTACACAGTGGAGACAGTGATCACTACATGGAAGAATGCACATGTGAGTTAAGGATTCCTTGTGCATGTTTTAAGGTCATGGTATGAGATTGGCACCACTACCATTCTCCACTGGTGGCATTCTCCACAAAGATTGACACAATTCCATATGATCTCTACACAACGGAGACATTGATCACTACATAGAAGAATGCACATGTGAGTTTAGGCTTCTCAATGCCATTTCTTAGGGCCTAATAAGAGATTGGCACCACTGCCATTCTCCACTTGTACAAATGTTTACCCTACTATTCTAGGAGGGGTATTCTAGTGATCATAGGAGAGTGGTGTCCGATTCCAATCCACATGTGAGTTTGATGATCTCAGAGATTGACACAGTTCCATATGATCTCTACACAGCGGAGACAGTGATCACTACATAGAAGAATGCACATGTGAGTTTAGGATTCCTTGTGCACCACTGCCATTCTCCACTGGTGGCATTCTATAATGGCAAAAGTGCCAATCCACATGTGAGTTTAGGATTCCTTGTGCATGTTTTTAGGTCATGGTATGAGATTGGCACCACTGCCATTCTCCACTGGTGGCATTCCCCACAGAGATTGACACAAATCCATATGATCTCTACATAGCGGAGACAGTGATCACTACATAGAAGAATGCACAAAGTGAGTTTAGGCTTCTCAATGTCATTTATTAGGGCCTAATTAAAGAGATTGGCACCACTACCATTCTCCACTTGTACAAATGTTTACCCTACTATTCTAGGAGGGGTATTCCAGTGATCATACGAGAGTGGTGTCCGATTCCATTCCACAAGTGAGTTTGATGGTCTCAGTGTCATTATGTATTTGCCATCATGAGATTGGCATCACTGCCATTCTCTGCTAGTGGTAATCTAGACAAACTGAACCTATAGATTGACATTGCACTAATTTTATTGGCTACAATAGGATAAGGGCAAAAGTGCCAATGCGCATGTGAGTTTAGGATTGCTTGTGCATGTTTTTAGGTCATGGTATGAGATTGGCACCACTGCCATTCTCCACTGGTGGCATTCCCCATAGAGATTGACACAAATCCATATGATCTCTACACAGCAGAGACAGTGATCACTACATAGAAGAATGCACATGTGAGTTTAGGCTTCTCAATGCCATTTATTAGGGCCTAATAAGAGATTGGCACCACTGCCATTCTCCACTTGTACAAATGTTTACCCTACTATTCTAGGAGGGGTATTCCAGTGATCATAGGAGAGTGGTGTCCGATTCCAATCCAAATGTGAGTTTAGGATTCCATATGATCTCTACACAGTGGAGACAATGATCACTGCATAGAAGAATGCACAGTAGGATAATGGCAAAAGTGCATGTTTTCAGGTCATGGTATGAGATTGGCATGACTGCCATTCTCCACTGGTGGCATTCTCCATAGAGATTGACACAAATCCATATGATCTTTGCACATGTGAGTTTAGGCTTCTCAATGCCATTTCTTAGGGCGTAATAAGAGATTGGCACCACTGCCATTCTCCACTTGTACAATTGTTTACCCTACTATTCTAGGAGGGGTATTCTAGTGATCATAAGAGAGTGGTGTCCTATTCCATTCCACATGTGAGTTTAATGATCTCAGTGTCATTATGTAGTTGCCATCATGAGATTGGAATCACTGCCATTCTCTGCTAGTGGTAATCTAGACAAACTGAACCTATAGATTGACATTCCACTAATTTTATTGGCTGTAGTAGGATAATGGCAAGGATTCCTTGTGCATGTTTTCAGGTCATGGTATGAGATTGGCACCACTGCCATTCTCCACTGGTGGCATTCTCCACAGAGATTGACACAATTCCATGTTTTCCCTCTGTAAGGTGTTGTTTAACACCATTACAGCATTTCCTTTGCTTGCAAGAGGGGGTGAGGAGTATAGTCATGATGAGATGTTGGAAAGGGTTAGAAGGTAGAAGACCCTCATTTTAGACTTGGGGGGGTCACTATGTATAAACCCTCTATAGCACATGCGTTCAAGGACCATTTTTAAAATCCCTTATCTGTAATTTTTTCATTGATAAAAATGTACCCCTTTTCTATACACATCTATAAATTTTTTCCAAAACTATTTTAAATAGCCCCTTATGTATATTTATTTCTGTAAATTTTAGAAATAAAAAATATCCTTCTGTTGAACTCACGTGATAGGGTTACATATGATGAGTGACCCCCCCGAGATTTTAGAGAACACCATCTATATATGAACAAATAGTGAACACTTTAGAAACTCTTATAAAATCTCTCCCTATGGCATACTCTTTTGAGGATTATGGTTTTAGAAGAGTTTCCCTTAGTGTCAACTATCCCATAACTAGAATTTTGAGAAGCTCCCATAACGTTTGCTTGGGTATAGTAAATCTTGGAACTATTTTTGGGGCCATTTTGGGGCCATGATGCAAAACGCTCGGGTGTGAGATTTTCTTGGATGTAGCGAATCTTGGAACTATTTTTGGGGCCATTTTGGGGCCGTGATGCAAAACGCTCCTGTGTGAGATTTTAAATTTTTTGCAAACCCATGTTCTTGCCAAAAATTTTTCGGATGTCATGATTCCGTAATGGCATAATAATGAGGCGCAATCTATTTATTCGAAACATTGTAGAGCTTGACCCATGGTAGCTCTGCACTACATCATGCATCTGTGCACTGCTTTGTATAGTGTAGCATCTTTGGCCTGGCCACTTGTCATTGTGCAGCCTTTTGCCACACCTTTGCCACTTGTCACTAGGCAGCATGTCCATGCAGATCATGAAAATTTAAGGTTGTCTTGGAGAGACCACTATGCTGGTTTTTGGCATAGTAATGAGATGCAATCTATCATTCTAAACACTGCTACAACACAGCCTCTAGCTTGACCACCTGTCACATCGCCCAACCTTTTATAGTAGCTTTGCAACCTATCATCAAGTAGGGCGCCCATGCAGATCAAGAAAATTCAAGATTGGCTTGGAGCGACCACCACACTAGTTCTTGGAGTTATGCCTCCATTACCTATTTTTAGGTATTAAAGAAGGAGATCTATGACGACCACCACATTGGCAAACAGAAGGAGATCTATGACTACCACTACGCTAGTTCTTGGATTTATATATTAGTGCACCAAGGAAAATGTAATTCCTTATGCAACCAAGGATAATTCAATTGACGATATGGCCCTTGAGGGGTCCCCTCTAGGGGCAAGGGCCATATTGACATGCCATATCTATCCAGTGGCTTCTTGGATATTGTATAATGCATGTGGATATGGGCCTTTTCCCCAAAAAGGACTCCTCAAGGGCCATAATGTCAATTTTATTCTAAAAGTTTAGTTGTATTTTTCTAGATGTCTCTCCATGCAACCATAGCGGTGGGTTCTTGGAGCTATTTTAGCGCTATTTTGGTCCTAAACCAAGGAAATTGTAGTCCTACTTTACTGGTATTTTAGTCCTTGTTGCAATAAATTCTAAATGAGGGAAAAAGTATTCCGAGCCACTACGGTGACTAGAGGCCCGATGGTTCCATCTAGATAATCAACTACAATTTAAGAGATTACATCTACATCCAATAAGAGGTTATGTAAAAATTAACAACTTATACTAAGTAAAATTTGATCAGAGGGTCTTACATTTATAAAAATCCAACAATTGCTGAGAACCTTAGAGGCCAAAAGATTACATCTGGCAACCATAACCACTCAAATATAAAAATTAACACTGCATATTGAGAGCCTCAAATTGAACAAAGAGATTACATAAATGTAAAAACTCAAGCAATTGCTACGAGCCTTAGAGACCAAAAGATAACATCCAATGAGCTACAACATTGATGAGAGCCTTAGAGGACAAAAGATCCAGCCATTGCTAAGTGGTTATGAGTCTCGTTGAATAACAAGAAATTTGTACAACTCAGTATTGCCACTAACCTAGCTTGTTGCATTCAAATTTTTTAGGGAGCTAATGAAGGAGACTATGGAGAGGACAAAGACCATGCACATTGCCAAGACTCAAATTACGACCCCCCAACAAGATGAGAGTACTCTATTGTGAAAATCTTGAGGGCTTCATCGATGTCTACCTGGAGAACCCATATAGCATAGCGATATAGAGGCCCTTTATGAGTATATCATCCAAGTTGGTGACATGCAATTGTGGGGGGCATTGATGATTTTTTCATGTTAGTTTCATTAAGAAGCGAAACTTTTATATTGGTGTCGAAAGATCTATACCCTAGAAAAATAATTGTTTGAAACATTAGTCAGGATTTGAAACTGTAATGTGAAAAAATGTAAAGTTTCACCAAGATTTACATCTTTTACTTCAAAGTTCATAAGAAAATATATAAATATGTACTTTGTTCTATCAATTTTATAAAAATAAAAAAACTAGCTCGATAAACTTTCGCTGGGATTTTATATTAATATATAGGTATAGCTTCAATAAAAACATCCATGGTGGGGGAAATTGACTGAGGGAACAAAGGGTGTCCATAAGAGCCAGCATTTCCAGTCCTACCAAGTGCAATGCAATCACCTTACATGAGAATGCAGATAACATTGGGATCATGTTGCATAGAGGGGTGGTATTAGTTATAATAGACATGGTGAAGATGAGTGGGTGAGCAGTGGAGTGCATGAAAAGGGGAGCACATGAGCGATGAGAATTGGAGAAGGGAGCACGGAGCAAAGTAGACCAGGGGCAAAAGAGCTCGAGGAGGGTGTGTGGAGAAAAGTAGCAGAGCAGGGGCGGAGGAGACCAATGTAGCAAAATGCCAAATGCCGCAGATCTTATATATTATAAAGTTCAAGCCATTGTGGTGGCTGGAGGCCCAGAAGCCCATTGTTCCATCCATATTAATTGCAGGCCTTTTGTGATGGTTGGTAATTAATTGCCATCCCAATGGAATCTTAGCGCCACCCTAGATGAGCAATGACAATTAATTTCGAACGTGCTTGCTGACCATGAAGCAAACACCCGATGGTGGTAACTAGCAAGTGAGTGATTGTAGGCCACTGTAGTGGCTGGTGATTAAATGCCAGCCCAGTGCAATCTTAGCCATGAGAGATGTGGCTAAGGAGACTCACCACCACGAGGTAGTAATTACCACAACATAAATCATGATGCCCAATCACCTCTAATCACTCATTACCATGCATTCTAGTACTCTACTAGAATACAAGCCCGGTGATTGGTAATTTACTCCACTTGTAGTAATCATGCATACAAGCCTGGTGGTAGTAACAGGTAGGTGAGTAGTTGTGGTCCACTAGGGTGGTTGGTAACTCGGGGGGGTCACTATGTATAAACCCTCTATATCACGTGCGTTCAAGGCCTATATTTAAAATCCCTTATCTGTAAATTTTTTCATTAATAAAATGTACCCCTTTTCTATACAAATCTGTAAATTTTTTCCAAAACTATTTTAAATAGTCCCTTATGTATATTTATTTCTGTAAATTTTAGGAATAAAAAATATCCTTCTGTTGAACTCACGTGATAAGGTTACATATGATGAGTGACCCCCCCGAGGTTGGTAATTAATTGCCAACCTGGTGGAATCTTAGCCACCATGAACATGGCTGGTGAGAGCCACCACCACTGGGCAATAATTACCACAAAAGTAAATCATGAATCCTAATCACCTGTAATAACTCATTACCATGCACTCTACTAAGCATGCAAGCCCAGTGATTGGTAATTTGCTGCACTCGTTGTAATCGTGCATGCAAGCCCAATGGTGGTATCTGATAGGTGAGTAATTGGGGGTTGTGCTGCGGTGGCTAGTATTAACTACCAGCCTAGTAGAATCTTAGTTGCCACCATAGACGTGGTTAATAATCTTAGACACCACCATCTGTGGGCACCATCGATAGAAGATGGCAGTAATTACCATAGACATAAATCATGAATCCTAATCATTCATTACCATGTAAGGTAGTACTATCACCTTGAATTAATCAAAATTTGGGCCAACCATCGCAATGGCTCTCACCTTGACAGTTCCTTATAGTCAAGCTACAAACTTAATCCTTCACTATTCCATTCCCTTCACTATTTTGTTTTCTATCCCTCTCCACCATTTCTTTCTCCCTTGCACTCAGATTGCAAACTCAGAGCCTCCACTAGTCCATTTCCTTCATTGTTTCGCCTTCTATCCCTTTCGACTGTTTATTTCTCCCTTACACTCTTCCTGAAACCTTTATCCCCTCTTATAATGGACCCCTCTGGACACAACGAGCTCCAAAGCGTGTTTGCATAGTTTAAAAGCTCCTTATATGATCCTTCCTCCCCCCTTGCATAGTACGGGAGCTCCTCACACAACCTTTCCTCCCCTTTGCAGCACAGTGCGAGACTCTCTCTAGAGAAATGCATTATGAAAAGGCAAAAATGGCAAAGAAGGGCCTTGCAGGCATGGAAAGGCAAAAATGGTCAACATGGAAAGGCACTGAAGAGAAGAAGTAGAGAAGTGCATCAAGAAGCTCTGAGGCTTGAACAAGTTAAGGAGCTAGTAATGATACGAAAGGATATTGAAGATCAGAGAGCCAAAAAGGAGGCTCTTTACAAATGGCTCTACAACATGTTATGACAAAATATGAAGAGGGGAGAGGAGAAGAGTGAAGATGAGGAGAGAGGGCACAGCTAGAGAGCACACCACAAATGACTAACTGTACACTAGATTTAGTTGAAAAAATAGAATATATACAAACCCTTTTAGGGTTAGGGTTAGGGGATCTAACCCTTTTCTTTATAGCACTCTATAAGGTTAGTGCTATGCACATATGATCACATGATGGTGCTATGCACACATGATCACATGATGTTGAGTATGAACTCTCAACACCTTCCCTCAAGATCAACATCATGAAGTAGGCCTCCCCTCAAGATGATGATTCTTGGGAATCGAAGAAGGACTGAGCATTACATTCCATCAGACCCCTTCAATGGGAATGTCCTTCCTCTGCGTCAAACCAAGAGCTAGTTGGTGTTTCTCGAAAAGCTCATTACTGAGTGGTTTGGTAAAGATGTCTGCAACATTCTATTTGCTATTACAATGCTGCAGTGTGATGTCACCAAGTAACACTCTTTCTCTGATGAAATGCTCTCTGACATCAATGTGCTTTGTCCTGAAGTGATATACTAGATTTTTGGCCAATGCTTGAGCCAATTGATTTTTACAATATATTGTTGTTGACTTTGACTCGTCAAAGTTATCTATTTTTGACAATAGTCTTCTGAGCCATATAGCCTCACATGCACCTATAGTGAGTGCTCTATATTCTGCTTCAGTCGACGACAAAGAAACAATTGGTTGTTTGTTTGACAACCATGATATAGCACCTTGACCAAGGAAAAATGCATATCCCTGTGTCGATCTCCTAGTCTCATGATCTCTGACATAGTCACTGTCATAGTATCCATGCAACCATGGATGACTTCCTCTGTATTCTATCCCAAACTGTCTTGTACCTCTAATGTATCTCAAGACTCTTTTGGCTCCAGTGAGACTATTTTGGATTTGCCATAAACTGTGCTAGTGAGCCTACTGCATAACAAATATTTGGCCATGTGATTGTCAGATATATAAGAGATCCGATGAGCTACCTGTAGTATCTGTCATTGACTACAGGCTTTTCTGAATCTTTAGTAAGTTTCAAACTTTGTTCCATGGGAGTGCCTGCAATCTTGCAATCTACCATATGAAACTTCTTTAGGAGACTGTCAACATACTTGAGCTGACTCATGAGTCTGCTATTTGAATCTCTCTAGAACTCAATTCCAAGACAATAGTGCATAAGTCCAAGATCTTTAATGTCAAACTCTGCAGATAAGTCTTGTTTCAATTTTCTAATGAAGTTATCCTTGCTTCCTGTTATAATCAGATCATCTACGTACAAAAGTGAAATAGTAATTTCTTCCCCTTAAACTTTGTAGTAGAGAGTATGATCTGCATTGGATTCATGTATCCCAGATCAGTAAAATACTTGTTGTTTCTACTATACCAACTTCTGGGTGCTTGTTTTAAGCTGTAGAGACTTTTCTTGAGATGACAAACCTTATTCTCCTTTCCTGGTTCAACATAACCTACTGATTGTTGCATGTAGACTTCCTCGTCTAGGTAACCATTGAGAAATGCATTCTTGACATCGAGCTGATACACATTCCATCTACTGAGCATCACTAGTGATATCAAGAACCATATGGAATCCATCTTTGCTACTGGAGCATAAGTCTCATCATAGTCTTGACCATATTGTTGTGCAAATCCTTTTGCAACTAGTCTGGCTTTGTATCTCTGAATACTGCCATCTGGATTGTACTTCACTTTGTATACTCATTGGTTTGCTATGAACTTCTTTCCTAGTGGAAGGTCACATAATTCCCAAGTATTATTCTTATACAAAGCATCCATTTCTTCATTCATAGTAGTTTGCCATTCTGTCTTGTCTACTGCATCTTCGAAGTACACTGGCTCTTCTGTAGCCATGATGGTAGTCATAAGAGCATAGTTGGTGGTTTCTACCTGAACTGCTTTGCCTTTCTGAGCATATGTCAATCTGGCTGGAGGTCTACTGTTGCTAGTAGACCGTCTGAGCTGATGTGGCTTTGCTTGGGGTGTTGTTGGCAATTCTTGCTCTTCTTCATCAACCTGTTTTATAGATGATTGTGAAGTCGATGCTTCTATCTCCTGTGCAAGTGAGGTTTTCCATTCTGATTTCTCATCAAAGATTACATCTCTAGAGATAATGACCTTGCGGTTGATGGGATCATACAATTTGTATGCTTTGCTTTCTTCACTGTAGCCAACCATGATGCATTTGCATGACTTTGCATCCAAATTTCTATGATGATCATCATGTATGTGGGCATATGCCATGCAACCAAATATGCGGAGATGCCCAATGTGTGGCTTTTGTCCAGTGAATGCTTCATAAGGAGTCATACCTTGTATCAGTTTGGTAGGAAGCCGATTAAGCAAGTAGTTTGTTGTAGCTATTGCTTCTGTCCAATACTGATTTGGAAGATGCTTTTCACTAAGCATTGCTCTAGCACTATCTACTAAAGTCCCATTCTTCCTTTCAGCTCTTGCATTTTGTTGAGGAGTATCTGCACATGTGAATTGTCTTCGAATGCCGTGACTTTTGCAAAATTTCATGAATGCTGAAGACATGTATTCACCTCCTCCATCTGATCTCATGACCTTGATCTTTCTGCCTGTTTGGTTTTCTACCATGGCTTTGAACTCTTGAAATCTGGAAAACACTTTGACCTACTGACAAAAGGTTCTTGCTGAGCTTTGGAACATATAGCACATCTTTCACTAATCCTTTCGTACCAGTGAAATTGTTCATAGGGATAACGCATGTCCCTTGAATCTAATTCGGTGTATTGTCTGTTGTGTAGATGACATTTTTATGACCTTCTAATGGTTTCATCTTTGTGAACCATTCCTGATGATTTGTCATGCACTGCTGTCGATGTACCAAGGATCCTGTTCCACTTGGTCGACTTGATAGATGAAATCCTCTTTGGGATTGAAATCAGTGTCTAGGTACATTGTATCGATTTGATGCAATTCCTCGCTTGTAATTAACATATTTCCATGTTCATTTGCAAAATGAGTGTGACCTAGAATGTCCACCACGATGATTTTCTCTACCTTGGGAATTCCCTCGATTACTACTGGATTGACCGCCTTGGTCATATTGCTTCTTGCGGCAATCTCTTTCATAGTGTCCAAACTTGTGACAGTAGTTGCACTGAATGTTTGACACATTGGTGGATGCATTCCCTCATCCTTGGAATCTTCCTTGATTGGAATGATTTCCTCTTTGCTGATTCTGATGTTGCTGAGGATGATGCTGATGTTGATGTTGATGCTGACTTTAATTTTGTTGTTGATGATGACCACTTTTCTGATATGATCTACCTCTGCCTTTGCCTTTGCCTCTGCTTCTGTCTGAAGCTGTGAATGCTTGATCATTAGAATGACCTTTTCGAGCTTGAATAGCTTGAGTTTAGAGTTCTTCACCAAGTAGAACTAACTAAAGTTCTTCCAGTGTCGAAATTAGTTGTTGGATGGCAATACTCTGGACTAGATTCTCGTATCCCTCTCCTAGTCCATTCAGAATGACTTGAACCATTTCTGTGAAGTTCATAGTCTCTTCTGCTGCTGCAAGTTGATTGTTGTAGTCTTTTATGCAGAGTACATAAGCATGATCGGTTTCACTACTGTTGCAAAAAATCTGGTTGATCTGGTTTCTCAGGGTGAGAATCCTCGATGTGCTCTTGGACTCGTAGAGAGCTGCGAACATATCCATGCTTCTTTTGATGTCTTGATTGTATTGAGCTGTCCTAGCATGACATCTTGCACATTCAACTTGATCAGGTGATGGGCATACTTGTCTTTCTTATCCCATTCTGCTTAAGCTCGGGCAATGGCAGGATCTGCTACTGGTGCAGAAACTGTTTGTGTAGATGTAGATCTCGTTGTAGATCCTGTTGCTAGTGCTATCACAACAAATGGAGTAGAGCTACTTGTGGTTGGATCGGCCAATGGTCTAGGTGTAGACCTGTCGACATACTCCCATTTTTCCTAAAGTACAAGAATGGTCTCCATTCGGTATTTCCATGTACTATAATTGGAGTTGTCTAACTTAGTAGATGCCTCTAGATTGAGGTTGCTAGTCGTAGACATGGTGCAAGAAATGTACTCAAAAGTGTCGTGAAAATTTATCTGTATGAATCAACTGCAAATACACTAACTATGCCAAGTGAAATCTCTGTACCGTCAGTGAAGATAGAATTGCAATATATAAAATTTGATCTATATTACAAGGCTTATGGCAATGATGCCAGGAATAGCCAAGAGGCTTTACAAGGCTGAAATGATGTGCACGATGCCATGAGATAGTCAAATAGGCTTTACAATGGTAGCATGTGTGTGTGAAATCAAATGCTATCTGCCCACTGAAACAATCTGCAATGCCTCTGAACTCTAAAGTTTGCTCACTGAACTGATGAACGTATGGTTTCAGGTAATGTAATGATGTGAAACCGTATGTGAGCATATGGACTGACTCCGAGTAGGTACTAGTCAGGAAATTCGGGCATGGCTTAGATTGGCAACTTGGGGAAATTCAAAGCATCCCCTCTATGATGATCTAGTCTACTCTGATCTAGATCTATACCAACAGTCCATCGATGAAAGAACAGTAAATAATTCCTTTTCTTTTGTTCTTTTTAAGTACTGGGTCAGATGCGTCGATGTAGAGGCAAATGTGCATGAAGGAAGTGGTTTTGTTGGTGAGGCTAAAATGTGAGTGTAACTTGCACCAAAATGTGCACGTGATGTGACGAGCGCGTAGAGCACAAAAAAATGAGCGACTTTCCTTTTTGGAGCACCCTCAAATTCTTCTTGGATTAAGAGATACGACTTGATTTAGATGGAGGGGCAAAAGGAGTGCAAATGGTGCTCAATGATGATGTGTCACGAGTGTGTCACTATGGGTCACATGCAATGATGATGTGGCACTATGCCTAACAAGAGGTGTGCCAGTGAAGCCCTGTGCTGAGGTGGCTGGAGTGGTCACATGAAGTGACTGTGAAGCACTATGTGTGCCTGCAGAGGCCAGTACTGACTGGATAGCTGAGGTGGCACAAATGATGATGCTAGCAGATGACATGGCACTAATGACATGGCAGATGATGTGGCACTGATGACATGTCCCTGACAATGTGGTAGGTGATGTGTCATTGGTGATGTGGTAGGTGACGTGTCACTGGTGATGTGGTAAATGATGTGTCAATGATGATGTGGCAAGTGATGTGGCAATTGAGCTACAAGGGTGACATGGTAATGATGACATGGTTGTCGGTGATGACGTGGTAGTCGGTGATGATGTGGCAATCGATGATGATGTGGTAGTCGGTGATGATGTGGCTACCACCATGGCAGATGACGTGGTAGACAATGATGATGTGGCAAGCTGAGCGGGGTGATGATGTGGTAGATAAGGTCTACCACATGGCAGATAAAGGTTGACAGGTGTCAACTTTGAGACCACACCAGGGTCTGGTAACCCTTATGGTAGGGTTGGTGGACTATGCCACGTGTTGTTTAGTAGTTCATTGAAATCTCGATGATTCCAATGGAATCTTAGAGATTCCATCTCCTACGCTAGAGCTTGTGGGTCGTTCGAAGTAGATAGGCGGCTATGCTGCAAAGCTTCCATTGATGTAGAAGGAGGCACTAGCACTCGAGGGAAGTGGTCATGTGCCACGGGCTTGACGTATATGAGTTTTAATTGAGCATTGGAGGCAGTAGCTATGTGGAGCAGCTCACGAGGGTCGATTCATTGAGGGCAGCCATTGGAGCGCATCGTATAGAGGAGAGCTTTGAGGAGCACAAGCATCAGAGCCTTGGAGCTCTGCTTGTGGGTCGCTTTGCAGGTGGTTATGGAGCTGGCTCGTGAGCCGTGACTAGAGGTCCTTGGAGAGCCGTTTACGAAGAAGAGCCTGATCAACTTGTATATAGATGGCACGCTGGCAGAGTTGTTAAAGTGCCCACTTGATCTATGTGTTGGAGATGAGGGTGCTATTGAAGGCTATGTCAATGCAGAGGTTCTGTCACCTAGGTGGAGTCCGGCTGCTTGAGGCATTGTGTGCCTTGGTCACTGGCTCGTAGGAGTCTTTTTCTTTCTGCAGGTCACGGTGGCCATCACTATTGCTACTTGAAGCTATTGGTGTTGATTGGAGCTAGTGTTTGTAGGAGTTCTTGAAGCAGCCCATCATAGGGAGACTTAGATCCCTTAGCTGCTAGACGCATTAGAGAAGCTGGAGCATCACACTGCTATGCGAGGCTGCTTGTTGTAGAATAGAGTTCTCTCAAAGCTGAAGAGAAACAAGCAGATTTGAAGAACCCATAACCTTTTTGTCAGAAAGTGAACCTCTCAAGAAATGAATATTCTCACACAAAACTTTTGATGAGTTCTCTCAAAGAATACACTCAAGGAATGAATAAGGACTCTCTCTTTCAATGGAAATCTCTCAATCTCTCATGGATGGAATTCTGTCAATGTGGAAGTTCTCTCAGTGGAAGAGACACTCAAGAACTCTCAATCTCTTGATCTCTCTATCTCACTCTCACAAGGTGGATGGCACCTCAGCGGAAGGCAAAACCATGCTCTGATACCATGACAAAATATGAAGAGGGGAGAGGAGAAGAGTGGAGATGAGAAGAGAGGGCATAGCTAGAGAGCACACCACAAAATGACTAAATGTACACTAGATTTAGTTAAAAAAATAGAATATATACAAACCCTTTTAGGGTTAGGGTTAGGGGATCTAACCCTTTCCTTTATAGCACTCTATAAGGTTAGTGCTATGCTCATATGATCATGTCATGGTGCTATGGACACATGATCACATGATGTTGAGCATGAACTCTCAACATGTAGAATGTGTCGAACATTGAAAAAGGCTAGATGATGGAGGGACTAAAAAGGGAGAATGCAAAAATCAGAGTGGTGATGCAAGAGTTGCAAGAGAGCTTCAAGGCCAGGAAGGATGTGAGAGAGAGTAAGACAATGAGGCATCCCTCCAAGCCACGAAGGATACACAGCAGCCATAGTGGAGCAAGTTGCAGCAATCACAGTAGTGGAATTATCTAGGAACAAGGCTGGAAGTTCAAAGAGTAAGCTATAGGACCCTGCAACAAGATTATGATAGGGTTGTGCACGAGCTTGCAATGGATTTTGAAAGTTTTAAAAAGCTACCTATCATCATGAGAGATTTCCAAACTAGAGTGGAAGTGTTGGAAATGGATAATGTTGATGTTTTTGAGCAATTTAAGCAACTTGAAGAGATATTGAGAGAATTAGATGAAGTTGTTGTATAGAGTGAGCAAAGAGTGGAGGAGATGAAGGAGAACATCCACAGCCTTAGGATGAGGGAGGAAGTAATCAAGAAGCAATTTCAGCATGTACAAAGCAAGACTGTGGTATTGATGACCCCTTGATGATCGCAATAGTTAAATTGGATGTCTATCTTGTTATGTAGCAGGATCCAAAATGCATGGTCTGCCATACCCCCATCATAGATGATTGCATGATCCGATGGCCTATGTGCTACCACTCTATGCATGTTTTTTTCTTTAGGGTGTTTGTGCATGCAAGATCGGTATGTAGAGAATGTCATGCCCAGGTTATACAGATTAAAACATGTACATGCCGGCCTACTATAGCTATTTATACGATGAGAAAGTAGATGCTACAGCTTAATTTGTCATTTGGACAAAAATTGCAAAAGACAAGGAGCTTGAATTGAAGAAAGCCAAGCCCTAACTGCGAGGAAAAGAAGCCTGAAGGGAGGAACCATCCCCTTTTAGGAAAGGAGCAAGAAGGGCTGAGCTTGCAACTAGGAAGCTCAAAGAAAGGAAAGAGGAAGCGACATGGAGGGGCCAGGCCCCTGAAGGAAGGAACCAGTCCCCCTTCAAGAAAGGAGCAAGGAGGGCCAAGCCTATAATCAGGGAGCTCAAAAAGGCGACTTGCTCAAACCAATGTGGAGCCAGCCCCCTAAAGGAAAGCAGACTTTGAGATGTAATCTATGTAATCTGTTGGATAAATTGATGTTTAGGGGACACACTTATGGACATGGTCATGTGGTGTGTGTGTGCCAGTGTGCTAGTGCTTGTGTAGGACATGGTGTGAGTGCTAGTGAGCACCATGGTAGGTGTGTCAGGTGACTCATCAGTTATCAGTTAGGTGTCACCTATGTGTGTGTGATTGAGAGATTCATAGAGATGGTAGCATGATTATAGGATCTTGGTGGTTTGTACTATGACATCATCTATGATGTTCCTTGGTGTATCTTGGTGCCTATATATTGGCCCTCAACTCATGAATAATAAATCTGCTTTTGTGCCTCATCCCGTCTCCATCATGTGATTGCCTATCTCCCTCCGTGTTCCTGGTTCCTTCGCGTGTTCCTAGTTCCTTCATGTGGTATCAGAGCTGAGGCTTTCCCTAGCTTCCCTTCACGTTGCCCATCAACTTTCTTGGAGGAGAACGAATCTGCTCCTCTTGCTAGTCTCTTCCTTCATGACAATGAAATTGCCAGCTTCTTAAAGACTGATGCTGTCATTGCTATAGATCTATGCGGCTTCTATCTTGCACACATTTGATCTAATAGTCACGAGCTGAATCAAAATCGATAGCCATCGATTATGAAGCAGTTGCAAAATGTTCCTGGCTTGCTGGAAGGTCACATGAAGACTTGCCTTGGGAGTTGAGAGTTGTGCGACATGCTGTTGCTTGCTATCGATGATACGCCATCACTCCTAAACTTGCACTTGGAGGATTCAGCCATCATGTAGATCTGTATGGAGGAGTATATCCCATTGTTTTTTCTTGCACCTGGGATGAACGTACTTTAGCCGATCAATACCATTTGAACGTTGTTTCAAGGGGCTAGCTCATAGATAATCGTGATGCTTCAAAATAAATGTCGATGAATTCAAGTGTGCTGCCTCTGGCAATGAGAAGAAAATAGGTGATGATCTTGTGAACACCCGGGCGACAAAATTCAGATATTAGGCTACTCTATCATCTCCAGTCCACGAAGCTGCTGACTATCCAATGATCCAACGTTGAAGAACAACTCAGAAGGGAGCTAGAAAAAAAGAGGACAGACGTGACCGAACTGCAGTATGCCAGAGCTTATACAAGGGCTGAGATTGAAGATTTACAAAGCTTTTTAAGGATAAAACAAGTGGAAACAAATATGTTTCAAGTGCGTGCAGGTCAAGTCCACCAAGAAGCCAATGGACTCCAATGCATCGTATTCGCAAAACGTGAGAAGGTCGAGGAGGACCTTGCATTCAAATATGCAAAGTTACGGCTTAATGAGGCAATGAAGGAAGGGGTTTGATGAGTTACAAACCCTTGAGAGGCCCAACATGAATACCAATGAAGGTGAGGATGGAGGTGGATATTAAGGATCTACTAATAAAAGTGGAGAAGGACAAAGGTGATACCCAAAGACACATATTCCAGGCGGACTCTCTTGTTGCAAACTAAGGTAAGCAAATTTAGAGTGAGGCCATGGTGGAGCTAGGGCATCCACATGTGCCTACTACCAATGCAACTAGAGTGAGACAGAAAGGGCTACTGCTAGGGTAGAAGGTCATCAATTTAAGGGGGGGTGTTGGATAAATTGATGTTTAGGGGACACACCTATGGACATGGTCATGTGGTGTGTGCATGCCAGTATGCTAGTGCTTGTGTAGGACATGGTGTGAGTGCTAGTGAGCACCATAGTAGGTGTGTCAAGTGACTCATCAATTAGGTGTCACCTATGTGTGTGTGATTGAGAGATTCATAGTGATGGTGGCATGATTATAGGATCTTGGTGGTTTGTACTATGACATCATCTATGATGTTCCCTGGTGTATCTTGGTGCCTATATATTGGCCTTCAACTCATGAATAATAAATCCACTTTTGTGCCTCATCCCGTCTCCATCATGTGATTGCCTATCTCCCTCCCTATTCCTGGTTCCTTCGTGTGTTCCTAGTTCCTTCATAATCTATATGTAATCTATTGAATTATTAATGTTCTCCAAAGTTTACTTGGGCAATGTATATGTTTTAGGATAACACTTTGTAGCAGTGCAATTCATTCTAGTATAGCACTGGTTGGTTGCAGCTCAAAGGTTGGTTGCACACTAGGATATTAATTACCACCAGCACGGTGGTTTGCTTCTATTATTATGAGGATATTAACTTAACTGCCACCAACTTGGTGGTTGGTTGTGCACCAGGAATATAATTACAATCAATGTGGTGGTTTGCTTCTATTATTATTATTACAAGACAAGATGAATGGCATACAACTCATTCATTAAGGATTTGTGGATTAGTTATGGGATTTCATATCTCTCAATGTAAGTGTAGTTGTTAAGATAGATATATATATATATATATATATACATATATAGATATATATGTAACACACATATATATTACATACATACATATATATAATTATATATGTATGTGTATATATATGCAATATTATAATATTTCCAAAGTGACTGAAGTGATGTTTTCTCAGCTATGTGACTAGATAGTATCCTTTGACAGCCCAAGGACCATAATGTGAGAATAAATATTTTTATTAAATGGAGTTGAAGATTTGAAATAAAGTGGTTGGATCTCGGGGGGGGTCACTATGTATAAACCCTCTATACCACGTGCGTTCAAGGCCTATTTCTAAAATCCCTTATCTGTAAATTTTTCATTAATAAAATGTACCCATTTTCTATACAAATCTATAAATTTTTCCCAAAACTATTTTAAATAGTCCCTTATGTATATTTATTTCTGTAAATTTTAGAAATAAAAAATATCCTTCTATTGAACTCACGTGATAGGGTTACATGTGATGAGTGACCCCCCTGAGGGTTGGATAATGCTATGAGAGAGGAAGATATGTTGCTATGATGATGGTAGCACTTAGTATAGCAAAAGAACGCTCTGAGTATGGAAAGCATCAAGATAGCCACGATGTCAGACCGAATATCTAGATATATCTTTATGTCTATATATATCCAAAGTTATCGAAGTGATGTTTTAAAAATCTCTAAAGTGATTGAAGTGATCCTTTGATGGGACAAGGATCATAATGTCAGACGAAAGATTTTGAATATCTATATACATCTATATGTCTATATATTGTAGAAAGATCAATGAAATTTGCATGCTCTTTGATATAAACCATTGAAGGAACAATGAAGGAACATAGATAGAAAGCCACAGTAGCAACAACATTTCTTCAGTCTATTGTCTTGTGGAAGATGAAGCCATTTTGCAATGGGAGGATTGTCGTATAAGAGATTGTTGATCGATTGGAGGAGGTACTTAGTATTCCACAACATCGACTCGAAATTGTCATTTGGAAGATGGATTGCTTTTAGGAGGAACTCTGGGGAGGCCTTCAATGTTATAAGGACCATAGTTTGCGAAGTATGTTGCTGTGAAGACTCCCACTATGCTCTATGTCATGCCAATATCCTGAAAGCCTTATGTGAATTTAAAGTTCTTCAGAGATGGAACACTTGATCTCTTGGAGCTTCAGCTACTCTTTTTTTTTGTTTTCACCCTTGTTCTTTTTTATTTCGACTTCAACCTCAAAACCACTTTTTCATTCTGAGTGAAACCAATTCAAAATATATGTGTAAATCTTGGATATATATTACTCGGGTTTTTTTTAGGGGCTAACCACCCCTCTAATACAAGATAAGTGGTCTACAGCATGGTGGTTGGTTGCACACTAGGATATTAACTACCACCAGTGTGGTGGTTTGCTTCTATTATTACTAGTATTATTCTACTCGCACATTATCTTTGCACATCTTTGCTAGAGTTCTAGCACATTGATAGAGAGGACTATCCACCTCAGTCGAATGAGTTCACATAGATTCTTGTGACACCATCCTGGTAATTAATTGGTAAATTTTAGCTATTTTAATTACCTACACTCTACTAAGCAGACAAGCCCAATGATTGGTAATTAACTACACTGCACTGAGCATGCAAGCCCGATGACTGGTAATTAACTGCACTCTACTGATCATGCAAGCCGAGTGGTGGTAACTGATAGGTGAGTAATTGCAGGTCCTCACATAGATTCTTGTGACATCACCCCATGTATTTGCGATTCTTTTTTTTACTTCCATGTATGGAAGTCATTGCTTGCACATTATCTTTGCATATCTTTGCTAGAGTTCCAACACATTGCTAAGAGAAGACTACCCACCTTAAAGGATGAGAGGTGGACATGTCAGGTTGTATGAAAGAAGAATGAGAAGGCAGGATCAATGAATTCTCTCCCTATTTAAGTGCAATGCAGACACAACTAAGATCCCATAATGAAATCTAGCCCTTAAACTCTGTACAAAGATCCACCAACTGTAAATCTATGGAATACCCAAAAGAATTTGGAATGTCTGTATTCTATCTAATCATAACAATGTTGGATGACCTCCTCGCAAAACGAGACGCAAAGAAGAGCGAGGATAATAGCTACAAGGAGGACATGCTTCAATTCACAATTAGCTGTATGACTTGGAGTCAGCAAAGATGGTGAATATTAATTTCCCTAGTTATCATTTCTCCTAATCCTTTAAGTTACTTGTCAAGCTCATGATGTAGGTTTCTTTTGGCAAGACATGATGGTGGCACAAAGTTGTATATAGAGCGTCAATATATACCACGATGAATAGGACCCTAAGTGAAAGGGGTTGTTACAATGGGCGTACAAGTCGACAGAGGCAAGCAAGCAGTTGGTGGTATGAGTGTGTAATGAGGTTTACGATAGCTCATCAGACTGACTTAAAGAGCTAGGAGATGCTTGCTATAGAGATTTTGATAAGATAGATGGGAGTTTGGAATTTCTCTGAGCCCCAAAATGTCGTCGTATTTTTGAAAAAGTAAAAATCTTGCAGGCATTTCTTGGACTTTTAGACTTTCTTGGACTACCATCATCCATGATCTATAGTGCCGTGATACTTGATTTTGTGTCTACCTGCTTCCATGTTAATACTTAAATGTCTTTGGAAAGACAATTGCTTTATTCAAAAATGGCTACACCCAAGCAAATAATGACCCTCATGTAACGATGTATATTGTATCCCTTAGAAGAGTAGGAAATAGATATTGAAAATCCTCATACTTGAAGCCATTATAGTAGACCATAAATTCATCTCTACTATATTATCAAAGATGGAAAGGCAAGGGAGGTATTTTCAAATACTCCCAATTCTCCAAACCTAAGTACTTTTAAGGAAATATGGTCCCTACTGAATTACTCCTTCCTACCATGATTTGAATCAAGGAGAAGTTGTAACTCTCATATACATATGTAAATACCTGATTTATCTCTTATATACCTATCAAAACTATATTTTTTAATCCTTTTATTGCATAGATCATGAAATTTTAAACATTTTTCCTTTTTATAGCTCCTCAATCAGAGCTAAGGAGGAAAAGTTATGACCCCTTCTTTGTAGGCCCTCATGGGTATTCCGTTGGTGGAATAGGGTTGGGGAAATCCCTTCAAACCATATTACTCTAGTAGAATACACACGGAGGGTCTATTAAGAAGGGGTTATATATTTTTCTTAGCTTAGCCTGAGGAGTTGTTAAGAGGAGATTTGCTCAAAATTTCATGATATATCTAATGGTGAAAGGGAAAAAAGGATATTTGAAAGTCATAAAATAAGTCACCACTTGGACATTATATAAAGGTATATTTATATATATCTCTATTTACTAATATTTCATATGTGCTTACTTATTCCTTGAAAGTTTTTGGAATTGACTTGAGACTATATATAATTTTGAACCCTCCCACATTTTTTTCGATCATTGCTTAGGGGTTTTTGCTCGAAAAATGGAAAACCCTAGTTTAAATCACCATTTTAAATGAAATGATTTAAATATCTTGAAAATCCTTGATAGGAAGAAACAAATAAAGCCATAAGAACTACCTCATCTAATTGCTTCCCTCTCCCACAGCATCCCACCAAACCAATGTATCCGGCTACAAATGTATCATTTTTTCTTTAACCTATGCAACTCTTTTAGAAGCTACAAATGTATCATTAATCTAATCAGAACACATCCTCGCCAAGATTATAGCTCATCAATCCTTTTGTATAGGGACGTAGTAAGAACAAATCATCCCCATAGGTGCAAATTTGGATATGAAAGGAGACAGAGTTGCACGTAGGGTGGATATGAGCATTGTGAAAGGTCATATTAAAATGGAAAATTAGGAGTGCCTCATAGTGCTCCCTCTCCCACATGATCGCCCCCCTCCAATAGGAGCAAAAGTTACGACCCCTTCTTTGTATGCCCTCCAAGGGTATTTTGCTGGTGGAATAGGGTTGGGGCAAGCCCTTCAAACCATATTACTCTAGCAGAATACACTTGGAGGGTCTATTGAAAACCTTGGGCTATATATTTTTCTTTACTTAGCCTCAAGAGCTGTAAAGAGGAGATTTGGTAAAATTTCATGATACATCCAATGTTGAAATTATAAAACCGGATTTTTGAAAGTCATAAAATAAGTCACCACTTGGATATTATATATGGACATTATATATAAAGGTCTATTTATATCTAGATATCTATTCATAAATGTTTCATATGTACTTACTGATTCCTTGAAAATTTTTGGAATTGACTTGTGACTATATATTTGGACCCCTCCCACCTTTATTTTGCTCATTGCTCAGGCGTTTTCGCTTGAAAAATGGAAACCCCCAATTTAAATCACCATTTTAAATGAAATGGCTTAAATCCCTTGAAAACCATTGATAGGAAGAAAAGAAAAAGCCCATAAGGAGTACTACCTCATCTAAGTGCTTCCCTCTCCCACATGATCCCATGAAACAAGGCAATTTATGTAATTTTCTTTAACCTTTGCAACTTTTATAGAAGCTACAAATGTATCATTAACCTTGAAACCTATTGTATATCGACCTTATGGGAACAAATCATAAGAGTATAGCTCATAATCAATCCTTTTGTATAGGGAACCAGTAAGAAAAAATCATCCCCATAGGTGCAAATTTGGGTATGAATGGAGACAAATCGACTTGCACTTAGGGTGGATATGAGCATTGTGAAAGGTCATATTTAAGAAATGGAAAAACTAGGAGTACCTCATAGTGCTTCCCTCTCCACATGATCATGCCCTCCTCCCCCCCTTATGCAATGGGGTCACTATGTATAAGGTTTATATATCACGTGCGTTCAAGGCTTATTTTCAAAAACCCCTATCTATAAATTCATCATAAATGAAAAACACCCTGTTTCTATTCAATTCATGAATATCCCATTTATATGATACCCTTTTATATGTGAAAATTGTGTAAAAAGGGCATTTTAAAAACTCCTTCTATTGAACCCATGTGCTATGCTTACATATTTATGAGTGGAGTCCCCTAAGCCTCCTTTTCACACAATAAATCATGACAATATGTAACTCTCTTTGACTTATGCACTTCCTTCATTTCTTTCAAATCAATGGATAGCAAACTGCTTGCACAAATGTTGTATGATTCTATTTTTGTGCGGTCACCTTGCATCAAGGCACCTTGGAGAGAATTACATTTGAAAGTGTTTGAAATGCATCCAAATTGAAATATTGGTGGGCACTAAAGAACCTATTGCCACATACAATTGTGCTTTGCAAACCTAGTGTTAGGGATAGAAATATCGAAGTATTGGTCGATACTAAAGAACTTATTGCCACATACCATTGTGCTCTACAAACCTAGTGTTTTCTTTTATCATTCCTTACCCACTGAAATCATTGTCTTCTTATGATGTAGGTCCATGAAAGCTAAGTGTTATTTATTTTTCCCTTTGTATGTGCTCTAAGATTAAGCTTGAGGCTCTTCACAAGATTGTGTGTATCCATGGGAAAACTACTAGTTAAATATGTATTATGAAGAGTGCAGCAATTTCATGTATCAGAACAAGGAGACACTAAAAGCATAAAGAGATGGAATGACCACACCCGAGAAGCCCGAGGGTGACTAAGCCATACTTGAAGGTTGCCCAACTCATCAAGGTAAAGTTACAGGATTTCAAGCAGCTAAAGGATAAAGTCTTAGACCCCCACAGTCACCTGCACAGCTTTCTATGGGTGCAAACCATGAATGGAGCAACATCAAAGGATATATAAACTACTTCTCATGCATTTTGGTAAAGATTACAAAAAATTATTTCAATCAATTTCCCATTGGTTACTTCACCATATGTCTGAAGCTTTCCTTCGGTGACTTTGGCAAGAGATCAACAAGGAGGATGTCTATCCCAAGCTAAATGATTTAAAGCAGAGGAAAGGTCTCAGGGGGGTCACTGTGTATAAACTCTCCATATTACATGTGTTTAAGGCTTATTTGTAAAATCCCTTGTACTATGAAGGGGCCAATACTACGCAACCCTAGTCTTCTAATAGTGTAAGGGGTTGCACCTATTGATTAGTGAATGTAGTCCAACTACGAGGTAGTACTTAGTTGATTTATCACAGCTCCCATGTGAAGCACAAAATCTTTAATGGCCTCACCTTTCCCTCGGGGGGGTCACTGATCTTATGTAACCCTATCACGTGAGTTCAACACAAGGATATTTTTAATTTCTAAAATTTACATAATTTAACCTACATAAGGGATTATTTAAAATGATTTAAGAAAAAATTTATAGATTTGTATAGAAAAAGGGTACATTTTATTAATGAAAAATCTGCGTGCTTGATGTTATAGCTATATTTTAACAAAAGGTTTTAGGAAAAATCTGAGAGGTGGGCTTGAAGAAGACCTCAGCCGTACGATCGACTGCATTTCTTTTCCAAAAGTTACATATACACGAGTCACGCATCACATCGCCTCAGGAAGAGGTCCGACTTGTAAAATCATCTTAGGAAGTGGGCCTATATATCACATCAAGGGTGGAATTCGTTTGGAAATTTGAATTGCTTTAACCAGATTAGTGACTCGCCTCTTTGTTGGAAATGTGGGTTAGCCTTCCTCGGGCTAATGAAAATGCCCGAGGTGGGCATTTCCAAAAAATAAAATGGCTCGCTGCTGGCCTCACCACTTTCATTTTCCGTACTCAGGCATTTCCGTAAAGAGGAGGTTGTAGGATTGAGGGCCCAAGTCGCACGTGTGGGGGTATACTTTAGGTGTGGGGGGCCGAGACCGAAAGGTACGGGATGATTGGGAGATCGGACGGCGGAAACGAGACGATGGCGATGCGATGAAGGAAATCGGACAGTGTGAGGCGAGTATGGAGAAGGCATGCAAGGTATACGTGATGATCGGACGGCTGAGGTGTGGTCCTTTGCAATTACGTAAGAATGTGTCTTGTCGTCTGCTCATCTGTAAGCTTGGTTGCAGCTTCCAACCTACTGGCTATGGCGATCGCAGCATCTTTGCCCACTCTTTTCTCCCTTATTGTAGTCCTTTCCCATGCCTCGGCCCCCCACGGTCCACCTCCTTTCCCATCTGTCCCCTTCCCTCCACCTTGCCCCTCCCGTCCCTGCCTTACATATATCCATCTCATTCTCGATTTTTTTCTTCACTGCCCTCACGCTCCATCCCTTGTGGTTGCCCACTTCCCGCATCTTTTCATCCGCGAGACCCCACATCCCACTCTCATCTTCCACATGCTTGCTCTCTGCTTGACTCGCTCCTCCTAGCGTAGTGCCGCTTCCTCCAACCGGCCTGCAGTACTCTTCCTCTAATTCTTGCTTCCGCAGCTATGCTTCTCCGAACCTCTTCCACCCCCGAATTTTCCGCCCTGCCAAAGAATTCTGGAGGGGCAATCAATGTGCCCTCGAAGAAGCTAGGCCGTTCCATAACCATGAACTCTACGTCCCCACGAATCCCACAGACAAATTCTGTCGAAGACAAACTGTGTTCAGAGAGTGTTAGCAAGAATAGTTTGGGGGGGCTTGACACTGGCTTTTGTGTAAGAAGCGTAAATTCAGAAGGAGTTTCTTTCAATACTGGCAACGGTTGTGGGGGTTCTAGACACAATAAGAGATCGGTAATAAAGAAGGATAGCCAAATCGGGTCTGTCTCAGCGTCCCAATCTTTTGGAGTGAATATGACGAGTGTTGTTCACCGTCAATGGAAAGTCGATCGACCTGATCATTTGACGGTACAAGGAAGTGATCAACAGTCGTTCCCAAGCTCAGATAGCATTAATATAGCTCCTGAAGTTTCTCGGGGGATTTTTGGGTCTCCTCTGACCCAAAGCCCTCAAGTAACGACCAGTGCGACTGAGCTGGAGGAAGCGCAACGTGAGAGCACCCGCACGACGTCGAATCTAAGCAACATACAACACACTCCTGGTCCATTCTTGATGGACGATGGAGAAACATACACGAGTTTCAGTGTTGGAATCAATGGCCTTCCCACAGTCTGCAATGCAAAAGGATGCAGGCCGTTATCAGAATCAGAAAGACGTCGCATGTCGACGGGATCCGCTACTACTCCTAAGCATGTTATCAGCGGAAGTCGGCGATTCCATCACGGTACTTTTGAGGTCGACTACACCGCCACAGAGTCTCATTATAGGAAATCGTTGGAGGGGAGCCACGAAAACCCTCTGTTGTTGAGGAACTTTGCTCAGTTTCTTTATGAGGTTCGTTGCGTATTATAGACGTTGAGAAACGATCGGCTAGTTTGCTCTTTTTGCCGTCTGTCCTTTCCATATTCCGGGAAAGAATACGGTTCCGGGTAATTATATAATCAAAACTTTTCTGTTGTGCCTATTTCCAGATTTGTGATGAACCACAAAGGGCTGAGGAGTATTACGAGAGAGCCATTCTGGCTGGCTCTGAGGATGGAGAGCTTCTGTCACAGTATGCGAGGTTGCAATGGGATTTCCACGGAGATAAAGAGCGCGCAAACAGCTACTTTCAACGTGCAGTGCATGCCGCTCCGGATGACTGGTAACTGTTACTCGAGATTTATTGCTAGTTCTTTGCTTTGCTTATAGTTTGCAGCGATTGCGAATCAGAATCCTACAAAGCATGAGCATTGTCGACGGTCGGCATGCTTTTAGTACTGCGAGCGACCAGTGTCTAATTTGACATGGATTTCCTCAGATACTGAAAATGGTGAATTGTTTGCGCAGCCATGTGCTTGGATCTTACGCTTCGTTCCTTTGGGAAGCTGAGGATGGGGAGGAAGAAAACGTATCTGCTCCTGATCGAGAACTTCCAGAGGTCTGAGCTGGCAGGAAGGGATCCGCTTGAAACAATGGCGGACTGCGGATACTTTGGAGGCTGAAGCAGGGACTAATGAAAGATCAAGGCAAAAGGTTGAGCTGCGAAATGAAGATTTTGCAGGACTGATCAACGAGAGGAGGCGTTCCTGGGCCGGTCAAATCAGCCAATTGTGCGAGCCTCAAGATAGAACAAATATGTGGCCTACCTATAATGTGAGATAGTTAGATGGGGTATAACTAAGATGTTTTTGTACACAGAAGGACGTTACTATGCGAGATGTACATTACTATGTGAGAGTGTACAGAGAAGAGTGCGGTACTTGCATCATTGACCTACATGGACGTTATAATGTGAGAATGTACATTACTATGTCAAAGCGTAGAGAGAGCTTGTTCCACCCTTACCCACCTAAAGAACTTTGCAATGTCCTTTTTGCAAATGATGATGACCATATCCATAATAAATTCATAATTCTTAGTATCTAATCAATTTATTTAAAAAAAAACACGTATGTGAAATGCTTTTCAAGATAAAATTTTAAAAGGGTCCCGGCATTCTGGTCTTTAAAATTTCAGTATCTAAAATTCAAGAGGATTTACCTCTAAGAATAACATGACAATGTGCATAAAATGTTGTTTCAAGTGTAGGGTTAAGAGCACCAAGTTGAGCATAACAACAAAAATCTTTGAACAACATTTAATTATTATATTTTGCTAAAGAGAATTCGATCCCATATGTACAAGTAGCAATAGAAAACGTTCTTAGAACATGGATGACAAAGAAGCTCAAAAGATATAAAAATTAAAAACTTCAAAAAGAAAGAAAAAAGAAAGGATAGCTTTAGTTTACCTCACATCCCTTATCCTTACACCACTTACATTAAAGCTCTTTACTAATTGATGAATTTTTAATTTTTAAACAAGGGGAATACATCTAGAAATCAAAACACTTATTAAATACTCTTTCAAAAACCTTGAGGATTGCTAATTGGGGAGGTCACTCATCATATGTAAATATAGCATGTGGGTTTAATAAAAAGGTTTTTAAATAGCAAATTTTTACATAAATATATTTACTAAAGGGTTTTTTTAATGGGTATTGAAAACATTTGTAAGATTTGAGAGAAAAAGGGATTTTAAAGCCTTATGATTACAAATATGAGGTTTTATAATACCACTTGAATGCACGTGCTATATAGTGACACCCATCCCCCCCCATTGAGAGATTTGAAAGATAAAGACACCTCGTTTGAAAATGCACCTAATATATGATATATTAAAAGAAATCATTTTAAATGCGAGGCAAAATGTGGCACACTTCTTATAGATTCGACCTATGGATTTGCCATGGCATTTATCTCTCTTTCTATAGAAAAGAAAGTGCTTGGGATTTCTAAAAATTTTAATTCAAAACTTATGTTTCAAGTCATTTTAAGTCACTTTTATTTGCAAAAAGTGCTCACATAGTAGTAAGAAAACCTACATGTTTTGATAAATGCAAATTTTGTTTTAAAAAAGTGATTTTCTTGGATCAAACAATTTAAGTCCCTTGAAAGTCCTTGCGGAATGCCATCACTTTCCTCATGACATCACACCTTCTCCCAAGATTATTTTTCCTTGCACCTAATAGAAGCGCCTGATAGACGTGCAAAATAGCGGGCGCATCTATAGGTGCAGATAGAATTAGTGAAAATACAAGCCCATCTATTAGCACGTCTAATAACACGATTATTCACACATTGGATGGACCAAAGTAGTGGAGCCTAATTCACCTTCATAGCCACCCTCATCCATATTTAAATCAAATGAATAGCACAATCATAAGGTCAAAAGCATTCATTCAACATCTTTGTCTCTTTTCATTCAATTCACACACTGGCCACATTTCCTCCAGTAGCCTAACAAACTCAGAAAGACCTAGTGGACTACACAACCCGACATAAGCCCCTACTGACTAAGCTCAAGCTTAGGAAACACATAGATGACCTATGAAACATAAAACTCCAGAGAATGACAACTTGAGGACTGCATAACTACCATGAACACATCCTGATAGCTCAAGGTATAACAACCATGCTCATATCTTCCTTGACAAAATCCATGAACATTCCTGGATCTGTTTGACTTTAAGTCAATCATCGGCCTCATATACTCAAAGCCATCACAACAACACAAAGCAACTATAGACGCGCTTGTAAGATGCGCAAAATAACGGGCGCATCTATAGGCATTGCTTTAGTAGAGGAATTACGAGCACGTCTAAATGCGCGTCTAAAAGCTCGTCTATCTGTGCGTAAATTACCGCGTCTACGTGCACGTCTAAACTAAGAAAATATGGGCCCGTCTAACATCGCGTTTATTAGCGCGTTTATTTGCGCATGTATTAGCGCGTTTACACTGAGAATCAGACGCATATTTAGACGCGTAGATAGACGCAAACCAGAGAATACAGAAAGTGAGATTTTGGTGTACATCATTGCTTTCCAAACATTGCCCATGATTACCAAAGCACATAATTTTTTGCAAGCCCACATATACAAGAATTAAGTGAGATGAGGAGAATGAGACAATATGTAAAATAGTTTTGCCAATATCAATTATGGGGCTATGGTTTAATCTCATCCTCAATGAGATCAACCCTTGCCAAACTATCTACTTCAAAATCCAAACAAGTGTTTAGATCTACAAATACATTCAACCCACTACTACTTGTGCCACTCATGTGCTCATCGAAATTAGCATCTCGAATGGTAGGCTTGTCCTCATAGGTAATGGCCTCAATATCTGTATCTCCTATCTCATGATCATCCTCCTCTCTCGTATCACGGTCATCATCACGTCCATGGCCATGATCATCCTCCATACGCTCCATATTAGTAAATGTACTATACATCACTTTGGAACGTGGCATAATAGCTGGTATGACGTGCCACCATCTATTATTATCCACCATTGGTTGATAGACAACCTAATTCAAACACAAATACAATCATGTCACTTTTCTTGCATCAAATATTTAAAAGCGAGTATTTTTATATGTGTGCACGGTACCTATTCACATTGTTGCGGTAGTACTAGTGTGTCCTTCCTACTTTGCCAAAACTTTGTGGAGTCAATAGTTACAAAGCCACTTGCATGGCATTTGATTGTTGCATTAGGGCCTCTTTCCACCACGTCCTTAAACCACTTTACATCCAAAACATACACATTAAAGAAGCATCGAAAGTCAAGCATAATAATATCTTGGATTATGCCACAATAATCATCCATGACTCCATTGGCTCCCTCAAAGCTAGCAATGACGCCGCAATCTTGTGTGTTTCTCTTATCATCAATCCGTTGTGTTCGAAAATGCTTGCCCTCACACCATATAGCATTGAACATAGTGCACTACACCAAGAAAAAGTCAATTAAATAAGCAATCTAAATTATTGAAAGCTCCTAACTTATGCATAACATTCTATATACTGACCTTGCTCATGCATCCCCTAGCATACTCCCATTCTTCCATTGTGATATGCATCCCCTCGTCTTTCTCTGCTTTCTCCATTTCATCAAGTAGCCAATCCACATGAATATCCTTTGGAAGTGCTCTTAGATACTAAGGGTATGGCACACGAGATCTGTGGTGTGTATGAAAGAGGGCCCTTTCTTCTTGTCTTCTTGCCTTTGCATCCTCATATCTTGTCACCCATCTTTTCATCACATCACTATTAAGCACGCAAAAGAGGTTGATACTATTATGCAACTCCGTGTCTATTACTTTGTTGCGTTCTTTCCCTTGAGGCACAATAGAGGTCATCCTGCAGTCTTCATCATCTCTCCATAGTCGTGGGAGAGAGCTATCCACATCAATAAGAAACTCAAAAATATATACAAGTGACTCTTGTACCAACCAACCCTCGGCCATGCTACCTTCGGGTCTTGCATTTTGTCTCACGAAGCCCTTCAAGGTCTTCATGAAGCACTCCAGGAAGAACAACCATCGTGCATGTATAGTACCGCACATAGCAATCTCATCCACCAAATGCACTATGAGATGTAGTTGGCTTGTGAGAATAGAACGTGGAAATGTCTCCTCAACTAAACAAACCGCCTCCACTGACATAACTCGAGCATTCTCAAGCATGGTGGGATCTATTTCCTTTGAGCTCACATACCTAGAAATTAAAAAGTACAGCATATTAGCAATATCCATTCAAACTTGCACGGAGCATTAATACGCATCATATTTTGTATCATGTAAAGTACCTCACAAGCTCGCCCATCTTGTAAATACAATCTTTCACGTCCTTCGATGCACTACGTGAAATGCTAGTAGGCAGTATGAACTGAACCTGCAAGGAGGTGGTTGATTAGTGGCTAATAGCTATTCACTCACAAATTTGAAAGGAAAAAGATATTATGCACATAAAATACTTACTTGGAGCATCTTGTGCCAATCATGAGATTTCAAGCCATATAATTGCTCTACACCTCTTTTCTTGCTCTTTGTAAAGGCTCCCTTCAAACACCTCATGCATCCAGTGGGAGTAATTGTAGTAATAGTGCACTTCACCATCGCCATCTCTAGCTTTGATAACATCCACGGTGCACGAGGTAAGAAAACATGCCCATTTGGTCTCTCTTGAGGCCAAGCTTCATGCATCCTACCTGTGGTACGTAGATCCTCCCTTATGCCTGCCGAATCTGTATCCCATTCAAATGCTCCCAAATGGTAGATGCCACATTCTTGAAGATATGCATGGGATCAAGCAGGTGATTGATCTTGAGGTGGGACCAATATGGTAAACGATAAAAGATGGAGTATCTAAACAAAATAAAGTGTTAGCGGGCAATCTTTACTTTCAGCCAATATAGCCAATCTTTACTTCCAGCCAATAGTTACAAACCCTTACCGGCTCATGCCAAGTGGTGGAGGAGTCGTGGAACCATCCCAAATTCTCATCCAATCTCCTGCGGTGAGTGATTATGGGAGGACTTCATTCCAAGGGGCAACATATCTAGGATGATCAGGTGGGAGAAATCGATGGTGATTCTCATAGATGACCTTATTCAATGCATCTGCCCGTGAGGCAACTAGCAAAGGACCACAGACAGGACATGCATGGTAACCCGATGTAGTGAGACCTGAACAATAGATGCAATTAAGAGTGGAAGGTGGGTTTAGGGTGCCACGTCCTTTGCCTATTCATAATTAGAAATGCAATGCTTACCTGAACACTCGCCATAGCCTGGGAAGTCATGCATCATCCACATCAAGACTGCTTTGCAGTTGAAGTCTCGTGACGAGGGAGGCTTGATCACATCATGCACCTCGATACCTCTCCAAAGTATCTCTAGCTCATCAATCAAAGGCTCCAAATAAACATCAGGGTTTTTGACTTTATGTTTCCCTGGAATTAGAAGGGACAGCATAACATGTCCTTTCTTAATAGCCATAGAGGGTGGAAGATTGTAATTCACCAATACCACTGGCCATACACTGTAAGATGTGCTTTTGAGACCAAATGGGTTCACACCATCCATACCCAATCCAAGTCTCAAGCTCCTAGGTTCTTCCTTGAAGCTTGGCCATGTGTCTTCAATATGCTTCCACGCAAGAGAGTCCGCGGGATTTCTCCACTTGCCATCAGTTGATCGATGGGAGGAATGCCATATGTTCAAGTGCAATAGATTTGCACTTGAACATATGTTGGATGCGAGGGATTATGGGAAAATGTCGCAATACCTTACGAGGCACGTCCAAGGTTTTGAGATCTACTCTATATCTTGCCTCTCCACAAGTAGGACACTCTCTTGCATCCTTATGTAGTTCACGAAACAAAACACAATCATTGACACATGCATGGATGCGCTTGTAATCTAATCCTCCAAGAGAGGTCACATGTTGCCTTGCGATATCTCTTGAGGTCGGTAGTTTATTCTCCCTTGGAAGCATTTTACATAATAGGCTGCACGTGAAGACCATAAATGAGGAAAAGCATTTGAGTAATTGACCCACTAGCATAATTCACCATGTTTGCAAAATAGACTTTAAAGCTTACTTGAGTAATGCATTCAAACTTGCATTGCTCCATCCATAGATGGTTTGCAAGTTTAGTAACTCAAGGGAGGCACGTAGAACAGAGAATGTGCACCCCTCAAATAGTGGAGTCGATGCTACAGTAAAAAGATCATCTTGCTCCATGCTATCATCCCTCCCTTGATGGACATATAAATCCCACACCATATGATCATCAAACACCTCCTCCTCCATGGCTTCATGAGGTAATGGTGGAGGGCAACTATCACCATCACTCCATGCATCCGTAACGGTCCCTCCTAAAGATCACACCTCATATCGTCGATGCTTCGCCTCCTCATGACGAGCATAGGGCAACATATGCAGGTGTGGCACTGCATCCTGTATCAAATTAAAACGGGATCATAACTCAAACATATGAACACCCATAGGTATCTCAATCAACCTTAACTTACAAACCCTTACCCTATTTACGGTCACATTCCATTCTCCATACTTTGAGATATGATTGAGTGTAATCCTGCATGCACGATACATGTTTCCTCGACATCGATCACATAGACATTTGATTTTTTGCTCCAACCACATTTCGCGATGGTACTCTTTAAAAACAAATTTATCAAACAATTTCTAGCCGCAACAATACTTTTGTGCAAATGGGCATGCTTGACAATAGTCACTATTTGCTAAGTCGCTAGTGTTAAGGGTTCCACTCATAGTGGTCATTGCATGTCCATTGACTATAATTGATCCTAATTAGACATTTCAAAAGAAACCCTTCTAGACCTTGGAACTTAATCAATAGTTTCAAAATCCACACCGAGGTTGATTGAGAATGAAATAGAAAAAGGTTGTGATTGTCTTGGACTAGCTCCATTTTTTAAGAGTGTTTTAGTAGTAATGGCATGGTCACATTCGAGATATGGAGGGATTCATCCTCACTGGAGCTACTTGTTGAAGATGAAGACATCCTACAAACAAACAACCCACCAAATTTGCTCTTCTTCAAATGTGTAATTTTAAACTCTATGGCACGTCTAAAGGCACATCTACAGTCGCGTCTAAACGCACCTCTAAATGCACGTCTACTCTGTGTATTTAGACGCGCTATTAGACGCGATTATAGACGTGCTTTTAAACCTGCTTTTTAGGACGCTCGCTTTGCTTTTCTTCACATTACTTATACTTCACGTGGCTTGCTTCCTTTCTTATTAGCAGATCCATAGTTTCGATGCTTAAGAGGAAGGCTCCCATACTTACTTCCAAGCTTACACTTAAGAGGAAGGCACCCACACTTACTTCTAAGCTTAAAGGAGAGGAGGACGAACAAGGAGAAGCAGCAACTTTGAAAAAGAAAGAAGAACCTTCCATACCTCTATTCAAGTAAGTCTTTTTGCAGTTGATCTTGTTTGGAAGCTTGCTCTCTTTAGATTTGTACTTTCTTGTATCCAAGAAGCGCATGATCTGGGTATCAGTGTCATGTTTGTGTGTCGAGCGCAATGTCCTTTTCTACTTTTTAGAAATCTTGTCTATCGGAGCGCGTCTATAGGCGTGTCTTAGAGCGCGTCTAAAAGCACGTGTATAGGTGCATTTAAACGCGCATATATTTGTGTGCAGACACAGATAAACGCATCGATAAACGCTCTGTTAGACGCTCTGTTAGACGCTCTGTTAGATGCTCTGTTAGACACTCTATTAGATGCGTCTATAGATGCGCAAATCAGATGTGTCTATAGACGTGCTCTGACAGTAAGCCTCTCTTTCCTTCCCCTTTCTTCTCAGCTCATCAGTAATAGATTTTTTTCCTTTTTTCCAGTTCAACATGTGGCCAGGAAGCGCTTCCAACTCACCTGATCCCCGGGAATCTATTTGGAAGGACTTATATAACCTTTTAGGGCACCCTCCTAGTCCTGCGGAGTTATAGTACGGGTATATGACGGGTACTCTAAACACTCCCCACGAGTCAGCACTACAGACTCCAAACCACCCCACACCGCCTGAGATCACCCCAGTCGAGTCAGCACAGTCATCTTATGCCCCTTCTTATGCCCCTTCCCCCATGCCATCTTATGTCCCTTCTGCCATCCCGTCTTATGCCCCTTCCCCCATGCCGTCAGGAGGTCCTTCTGTCTCACAGAGCCGTTGACGTACTCCTGTGCCGTCGAGACTCGGTTCTCCAGCTACGAGTGGTCAGCGTAGTCTCCAGTCTCCAGCTACGAGTGGCCAGCGTACGAGCTCGACACGACAGGGTAGCAGGCGTAGTAGCAGGGAGAGCAGTGGGGGATGCATGGCATAGTGCTTTGGGCCATGTGGCGGTGGGGAGGATGATTATTCAGATGATTTAGACGTGCCTCCGGGTGATGGTACAATTTATTATGACATCACTGAGACAAGAGGCATCTTGATGGATGCACGGGGGAAGGACATCATGGCCTTCATGCGCTCTGTAATTGCTAACAATTACAGAGATTGCTTTATCCACTACAAAGACCACCCAAAGAGGTTGGCTGATGAGACCCTCGCTGTTGTTCGCTCAAGGTATCCTAACCCCCCCAATCACCAGTTCACAGATAAATGGGCCAAGTCAAAGATTGTTACGATACTTGGCAATAAAAGATCTTCGCTTAAGAGGCAGGCACTAATGGAGTTTGCAAGGCTTGAGGCAGGTCAACCACCAAGGGGCCCACCCCACACTGCTCACAAGCGTGAGTGGAAGAAGGCAATGAAGTCAATGAGGGAGGACCCAGTCTGTAGCATGTGGAGGCATGGAGGATCCAGATGGAGGAATATGGAAGCGTGCATTTTGGAGCAGGGGGTGTTGAATCATGGGAGGCCCAATTTGTAAGTATAGATCTCAAATTATATTGCTTATGTAGTTTATTAGGAGGTTGTTTCTTTGTACTAATCCCTCCACAAAGCGTGTCGTCATGCAGCTTGAGATCGTGGGTAGATACCCTACTCCTGTGGAGACAGCCTACCACCGCCACCATTACAGAGGAGATACATGGAGGCACTTCTATGATGACGAGTTGATTACTGAGGAGCAGTATACCCGGGCTACTGGAGCGGCCCCCGAGGCATTTGAAAGTAATTAAATAATGCCAAAATTATAAGTAAAGATTTGATTTTCCATACATTGATATATGTTGTCCCTTGTTTACAGGCCCGTGCACAAGACGATGAGGAAGAGGAGGAAGGAGGTGCATAAGGGAGCGTGGAAGGGAGCGAGGACCTAGAGAACATAGATTAGTCATACAAGTAGTGCTAGCTACTCTTTTTTGTACTTAAAGCCACTGGCTTGGCTTCGTGCCTCTTGTATATACACTCCTCTTATTTTTTGTACTTGAAGCCACATGATGTGACTTAGCTTCGTGCTATATGTATATACAAGCACTTTTTGAGCTTTCAATTTTATTACGTTTTGGAGTTGTAATGTTTTATTTGGAATTGTAATTAAAATGCGGTTGGCTGTAAGAGTTGAATTACACAATGTGGATATGGGATTCTTGTAACTATATAGCATACACAACATACACAGCATTCTGTAGAATTAAAAAGAAAAAAATAAAGCATGTCTTTCAGTGCGTTTAAAAATGCGTCTATATACATGTCTATCTGTTTGACTTGCGTCTATATTTGCGTCTATAAATGCTTTATAAGAGCGTCTATTTAAGCGTCTAACTGCGCATCTATACGCGCGTGTGTCTGATATATAGACACGCAATTAGACGTGGGTCTCCAGACGCGCAAATAGACGCACCCGTAAGTTTTTTATTTAGTTCAGTAAACGCGTCTGTGTGCGCGTCTATGGGTGCTTTGTCTTGTTGTGCATCACTAGCCCTCTTCTATGCCATCAAACACTTACAAAGAGTTTTTCAATTCACACATGGCCAATACCAACTGTCGGTGCTCCAATTGCCTACAACCACAAGTCCTATGTTGCCTCCTTTCCTAAAACTAATCTACTATTCGTATGATGTCCAATCACAACAATGAGCCCTTCTAGTCTCACACACAATCATCTCTATTGCCCATGACCTCCAGTAGCAGCCCTTGGTCTCTCGTCGACCACTATCCTCCCAGAGCTGAGGAGGCTTGGAGGGTCGCAGAAGGAAGGACAAGGGAGCTAGAAGCTTTTGGTCACAGATGAGGAGGTAGGTAGAAGTTCTAAGAAGGAACTTGGTAATTACGCAAGGGAATTGCAAAAGGGAGAAGGAGTCCATGGGCTTGGGTGGACGAGAGGTGACAGGGTGGTGAGCTTCTGAGAGTGGAAGGGCAATGTACAGATTCCAAGAGCACAAAGCTATCACATGAATACAAAGAAGGAAGCTCTGGGTGTAGTTAATGATGGTTAAGAAGTGAGGAGCCGACGGTGGAGCTTGGGCGCCAGAGTAAGAGAGGTTGCGGTGGGATTTCAATCATGTGCCGAGCTACCAGCCATTGCTATTGATGAAGGAAAAGGGGACATGTGAAGTCGACCCCTCCTGCAAGCCCACACGCAATTGCTCTTTTATGCTCCCAATTCACGCCTATAGCTCATTGTTGTGCCCACTGTCAACAAGCTCTCCTCCAACCACACTATCAATTGTACACAGCCCAATACTTAGAAAACAAGACCTTTGTGAATGCCACCTACTCCTCTGTGCTCTTCATCACCGAGCATCCAGCACCCCCAGCTAGATCCACATGACCTCTCATCGACCACTGTCCTCCCTGTCTACAGTCACGATCTTCTCCTCTCCCCCCTGAGCTCTCTCTTTCCCTCCTCCCCTGTAGATCCATCACCCCTCCGCTTTTTTCCCTTTTGTGTTGCCTGATCCTTCCATAGTCCATGACCTTCCACTCCCAGTTCTTGCCTCCTTTTAGAAGTCCCCCACCCATGCCTTGCTTCCAGATTCATGTAGAGGACAAAACTCCACCCCAAACACTTGCACATTTATTCAATCACACATGTGCAAGCATGCAAATACATATACAAATCTCAAAACTAACGCCCAAATTATCGACTATGTGCACACAAATGCATGCTACTAACACTTAGTGCCTATTTGCCCAGACTACCACATATGATGAACCCAATTCTGACACATGGTGGATTTACATGACACGCACAATATATGACTGTAGACAACCATGAAGAACACCTATCATCCCTCAACAAAACACCATCACACTCTGATACCCATGCTATGGACTGCCTGCATGCAACCACACTACTTTTCATCATCTCCCAAAAGTGCCCGTAGAGGTATCTTCCATCTTAAGAAAATAGATACATCAGTGTAGAGTTCTTTATAAGATAGTCCATAGCTCAAAGCCACCACCAACTAGCTATGTACCTAGCTATGCACCTGCCCATCAACATGCAACAAGTGAAAAATATTTTTTTCTTTTTTATCCACACAGCATCTAATAGCGCATCTAGAGATGCGTATTTAGATGTGATTATAAACACATAGCAAAGAGTAAATTTTTTCTGCAGGTTGAAAATGTGCATCACTGCTTTCCAAACATTGCCCATGATTACCAAAGCACATTTCAAAAAATATCAATGCTATGCACGTGTCACACATGATAATATGCTTTTTGGCAAACCCACATATACAAAAATTAAGTGAGGTGAGGAGAATGAGAGAATATATAAAATAGTTTTGCCAATATCAATGATGGGCTACAGTTTGATCTCATCCTTAATGACATCAACCCTTGCCAAACTATCTACTTCAATATCCAAACCATGTTGAGATCTACAAATACATTCAGCCCACTACTCAAAAACTTGAACACCCATAGGTATCTCAATCAACCTCAATGCTTTAACACTTACCATGGATACAGTTGCATCCAATTCTCCATACTTTGAGATGTGATTGAGTGTAATTCTATGTGCACAATACATGTTTCCTCGACATCGGTCACACATACATTTGATTTTTTTCTCCAACCACATTTCTCAATGGTGGATACAAAATTCATCCTCATTGAAGCTACTTGTTGAAGATGAAGACATCCTATAGATAAGCAACCCCAAAAATGTGTTTGTGCTTGAGTATTTAATGAGAAAACTCTATAGTGCATCTAAAAGCGCGTCTATAGGTGCTTCTTTATTGTGCAACGCGTCTATAGGCACGTCGAAAACACATTGTAGATGTGCTGTTAGACATGCTTTTAGACATGTAGAGTAGTTTTTAAACCTACATTTCGCTCATTTTAAAACTCCACCCCACTTGCAAACCTTTCAATACACAAGTCTCCAAGCATACACACTTAGCTCCAAGCACCCACACTCATCTCCAAGCATACACACTCATCCCCAAGCATACAAGAGAAGAGGGTGAAGAAGGAAGCCACAAGAGGAAGGAGAGGAAGCTTTGAAGAAAGACAAGAAGCTTTTCATACCTCTATCCAAGGTAAGTCTCTTGTCAGTAGGTCTTTTCTCTCAATCTATGATGCTTCGGGTACACTTTGAAAGTTGTTCTCTTCAAATTCTCGTCCTTTGTCGCATGTAGAAAAGGATGTTTTGGGTACTTTTGTGTTTTTTGGGGTTGGGCGTCTATCATTGTTAGCTTTTTGAAGAAATTTGTTTGTTGGAGCATGTCTAACAATGTGTCAACTATTAGGATAAACAGTGTAGCCATGTCTATAGATGTGCTCTGACAGATGAATCCCGACATTTGCTTCTGCTTTTGCTTCTCCTTCTCTTCTTCTTCTCCTTCTCCTTCCCCTTCCCATCTCCCTTCTCCTTAATCCATTCCCCCTTCTCCTTCCACTCTCGCTTCTCCTTCCATTCTCGCATCCTCCCTTCCCTTTTCTTTCTCCTTTCCCTTGCATGCATTTTTAAGTCAAATTTTCAATGCCTTAAGCATTCATGAGGAAATAAGGGATTGCATGAATGATGGAAATAAGTGATTGCATGAGAAAAATTGGACTGCAGCATGAAGGCATGCATGATGGAAACCACACAATTGCATGGGCATGCATGATGGAAATAGCATGCATGATGGAAATCTTCTTCTCTTCTTTTCTGCAGTTCATCATGTGGTCAAGAAGCCCTTTAGCAGCCTTGCCTAATCTTTAAGATGCCGTATTATAGTAGTTATATAACATTTTAGGGCACCCTCCCACTCCACAGGAGTTATACACATACATGAAGAGTACTCAAAACACCCCCTACGAGTTGGCAATATAGACTCCAAACCACCCCATACCCACACCAGTTGAGATTACCCCTATGGAGTTGTGATAGCCTAGTTAGCGATAGAGCCACCAGTCTTCTTCCCGATCATCAAGAGTCCCTTCTCCCCTGCGGTTTGGAGTCCCTTCTCCCCTATGATCATGAGGAGTCCCTTCTCCCCTGTGTCGGTTTGGAGCCCATTCTCCCTTACAGTCAAGAGGCCCTTTTGCCTTACAGAGCTACCAGTGTATTCTCATGCGGTTGCGAGTCCCTTCTCTAGAGGTGAGTGCCCATCTTACTAGCTCATCAGGATAGGGCAGCAGGCATAGTAGCAGGGAGTGCTCTAGGGGATGCATGGCACAATGCTTTGAGGTAATGGTGGGGGTGGGGAGGATTCAAATGATGCAAACGTGCTAGAGGGTGATGGTACGATCTTCTATGACATCACTGTGACAGGCGCATCTTAATGGGTGCACGGGGGAAGGACATCATGGCCTTCATGTGCTTAGTAGTTGCTAATAACTACAGAGATTTCTTTATTCTGTTCAAAGAGCAAAAAAAAAGTTTGGCTGATGATACCATCAATGCTATAAGCTCCGGGTATCCCAATCCCTCCAATGTTGAGTTAACAGAGAAATGGGCAAAGTCAAAGATTACCATTATACTTTTCAATAAAATATCTTTGCTTAAGAGGAAGGCACTAGCCGAGATTGCCAGGAGAGAGGGATGTCAACCACCAAGCTCATAAGCATGAGTGGAAGAAAGCGATGAAGGTAGCAAAGGCGGACCCCAGTCTGCAACACGTGGAGGCACAAAGGATCCAAATGGAGCAATATGAAAATGCTTATTTTGGAGCAAGGGTATTGCATCATGCGAGGCCCAATTTTTAAGTATTGCTATCAAATTATATGGTGTTTATGTGGTTTATTAGGAGGTTTTTTCTTTATACTAACCCCTCTGCAAATTGTGTCATCTTGTAGCTTGATATCATGGGCAGATACCCTACTCTTGTCAAGACATCCTACCATCGTGGACATTGCAGATGACATAACTGGAGGCACTTCTATGATGAGGGGTTGATTACTAAGGAGAAATATATCCAAGCTATTGGAGCGCCCCCCCAAGTATTTAAAAGTACTTAAATAATGTCAATGTTGTAAATAATGATTTGATTTTTCAAACATTGATACATGTTGTCACTTGTTTACAAGCCCCTAGGGATATTCAAGAGGAAGAAGGCGAGGATACTGAGAAGGAAGAAGCCGATGAATAAGGGAGTGAGGATGCGGATGACTTAGATTAGTCATAGAAGTAGTGCTAGCTACTCTTTTTGTACTTGAAGCCATTGGCTTTGCTTTGTGCCTCTCTTGTATATATACTCCTCTTATTTTTTGTACTTGAAGCCATAGGTGGCTTGGCTTGGTGCTATACATATATACAAGTACTTTTTGGGCTATGAATTAATATACATTCCTCTTATTTTTTTGGCATTCAATTTCCTTGTGCAATGTTCTATCAATGAATGCCTTGTGAACTAAACCTTTTGGATTTGTAATGTTTTATTTAGGATTGTAATCATCCACCCATTGCATTACACTAGTTAATCAGTATATCACCATGTGGTATCTTCAAAACATCACATGGTGACTTCATTTACACCACACGGTATCTGTATCTTACCATACAATGTTTAATGCCATGAATGTCAAACATGTGCTCAGCACATTGCATCATTTTGTCAAATGTCAATAGATGCTTCATCCTATGTTAGAAATGCTAAACAAAAATACCACATGATAAATCTAGATTCGGCCTTAAAAAAAGGGCCCCATGATTGTTTACTACATTCAACTCACAATCCACCACTTTTTGCTTTGTTTTTAGCCTCTATCAATATGAGTTTCCAGCTTTTGTTTTCAATTTCTCTTTTTAATGTTGGTGTTCATAAATTGGGACCAAGTATGTGGCTCCCAATTGCTAACCTAGATTGCCATACCCCAAACAATGCGTAGATAGATAGACTCGCTTCCAAGTACCTTGAAACACTTCCAATTATTTAAGCACTTTCAGGTGCTTGAAATTTTTTGAAGTGCCTAGAAGCTTTTTCAGGTGCTTGAAAGCACTTTCAAGTTCTTTAAAGCAAATTTAGATACTTGAAATAATTTTTAGGTTTTCAAAAGCACTTATAGGTGTGTTTGAAAGCATTTTGAGGTGGATTAAATCCCTTACATTCTCTTGGAAGCAATTCCTAGTGTGTGAAATCATTTTCAAAAATCTTAACTTCCTCTTCAAACAATTTAAAATCAAAAGGTACAATCTTATAATAAAAAACATTGTGGACTTATTGTCTCCATGGTTCAATATCTTTGGTACTATTTTCAAGAACACAAATATGGGCTTGTTGTAGCATGGTTGGAGAAAGCTCTACTCTTATTACTTTTTCCTTTAGCTCATCTTCATAACCTTGAATTTCAGTGATTGGTTCTACTTTTGCATCCCAAGCTCTCATTTAACTACCTTCAAACTCCTTCCTGCAATACTCTGTTGTAAACCCAATGTCTTCTTCTCTGAGCATATCCCTCAGTCATGCTTCCCTTTGGCCGCCTCGCTAAATTTTTAATGTAAGCTTTTAGGTATTTCATATACTTGTCAAATGGATACATCCAATAGACTATAATTGGACCACATAACTTTGTTTGCTCCACAAGATGAATAAGGAGATGAGTCATCATATCAAAGAAAAAGACTTCTCCAAGTAAAAAAAGGCCAAAACAGCTTCCTCATGCAAGTTGTGATAGTCCCTTGGATCAACTTGCTTACAACATACGTTTCGAAAGACAAGAGTTAACCTCATGATAGTGACATGTGCTCCCTCTAGATAATGAATATCAAATTGCAAGGGGGAGGATTTGTTGCACAAATGTATGATAATCATGTGATTTCATATTTAATACCTTTCCATCTCCTACGTGGGCTTTCCAAGATGATCCATAACCTCTGGGTACATGAATATTGCTCAAACGTATTTCCTTCTCCTCCCTTGTAAATGTGTATGGTGCAGCTGGTAATAGAAGTTTTCTCCCATATCTCCCAATTGGCTTTGCCCAAATGTCCTCATGAACACCAATCTCATCCATATCTTGTCTTACTTTGACACCATCCCTCTCTCCCACTTTCATTAATGTCTTCAATAGATTCTCTCCAATATTATTCTCTACATGCATCACATCTATTGTGTGGCATATATCAAGATCCTAAAACCATACAAGAAGGCATACTCGCTTGCATGGGATTTAAAAAATGAATATAAGCTAGGTCTTACATATTCAAAACAAGAATAGTGCAAAGTTGGAAAGGAAGAACGAATGGAACCTTCTAATATAGTAGAAAAGTATACAAATTTCTTAGTCGCCTCCATCCATGGGTCTTCATTTGTTTTCCTTTTCGGATTCATTAGCCAAATTTTCCTTTTATTGCAAGCTTCGTAGTATGAACGGGACACATGAGCAATGGTTGATTACTTGCTTCTACACTCACAAATTTGGAAGGAAAAAGAGACTATGCCAAGTCATATTTACTTGGAGCAACTGTTTTACAACTCCATCTAACTTGAGAGCAATCGTACCTTTTCCTTTTGCTGTACATTTTGCATCATTGCTGATTGCTACCAAGATGTCATAATCTTGGGTCAATCATGAGATTTCAAGCTGTATAATTGCTCTACACTTCTTTTCTTACTCCTTGTGAAGACCCCCTTCAAACACCTCGTGCATCCAGTGGGAGTATGAATTGTAGTGATAGCCCACTTCATGGCCACCATCTCTAGCTTTAATATTCCATGGTGCATGGGGTAAAAAGACATGCCCATTTGTCCTCTGTTGCTACCAAGCTTCACGCATCCTCCCTGTGGTGTGTAGATCCTCCCTTATGCTCAAGGAATCTCGTGTCCCATTCAAATGGTTCAAAATGGTAGATGCCATGTCATTCTTAAATATATACTTGGGATCAAGCAGGTGATTGATCTTGAGGTGGGACCAATATGGTAGCCGATAAAAGATGGAGTATCTAAACAAAATATGGTGTTAGCATGCAATCTTTATTTCCATTCAATATAACTTACACAATAGCTACAAACCCTTACCAGCTCATGCCACATGGAGGAGGAGTCTTGGAAAGGTCCCAAATTTTCTTCTAATCTCTTGCAATGAGTGAATGTGGGGGGACTTCATTCCAAGGGGAGACATATATAGGACGATCAAGTGGGAGAAATTGATGGTGCTTTGCATATATGACCTTATTCAATGTGTCTGGCTGTGAAGCAACTAGCGAAGGACCACAAACAGGACAATGAGACCTAAACAATAGATGCAATTGCATAATCAAGGTGGGTTTAGGGTGCCACATCGATTGCCTACTCAGAATTAAAAGTTCACCTTACCTAACACTCGCCATAGGCTAGGAAGTCATGCATCGTCCACATCAAAACTGCCTTGCATGTGAAGTCTCATGGTGATGAGGGAGGCATGCTCACGTCATGCACCTCGATACCTCTCCAAAGTATCTCCAGCTCATCAATCAAAGGCTCTAGATAAAAATCCACATTTTTTATTTTATGTTTCCCTGGAATTAGAAGGGATAACATAACATGTCTTTTCGTAGTTGCCATAGAGGGTAAAAGATTATAATTCACTAATATCACTGGCCATACACTGTAAGAGGTGCTTTTGAGACCAAATGGTTTCACACCGTACATAGCCAATCCAAGTCTCAAGTTCCTAGGTTCTTCCTTGAAGCTTCACCATGTGTCTTCAATATGCTTCCACGTAGGAGTGTCTATGGGAGATCTCCACTTGCCATCGGTTGATCGATGGGAGGAATGTCATGACATGAGATACAATGGATTTGCACTTGAACATTTGTTGGATGTGAGGGATTATGGAAAAAAGTAGCAGAACCTTAGGAGGCACATCCAATGTTTTGAGATCTACTCTATATCTTGCTTCACCACAAGTAGGACACTCTCTTGCCTCCTTATGTGGTCCACGAAACTGAAATGGATCCATTAGCATAATTCACCATGTTTGTGAAATAGAAATTAAAGCTTACTTGAGTAATGCATTCAAACTTGCATTGATCCATCCATAAATGGTCTTCAAGTTAAGTAACTCAAGGGAGGCACATAGAACAAAGAATGTGCACCCCCCAACTATTGGTGTCGATGTTGCAGTAAAAGATCATCCTCTTCCATGCTATCATCCCTACACCTGAGGATTGATGGGCAAATAAATCTTGCACCATTAAATCGAGTGCCTCCTCCTTCACGGCCTCATGAGGTAATGGTGGAGGCATACTATCATCATCACTCCATGCATTCATAACAGTCCCTCCTAAAGATCCCACCTCGTATTGACAACACGTTGCCTCCTCATGACGAGCATAGGGCAACATATGCGAGTGTGGCACTACATCCTATATCAAATTAGAAAAGGATCCTGTATCAAACACTTGAACACCCATAGGTATCTCAATCAACCTTTAATACTTACCATAGATATGGTCGTATCCCATTCTCTGTACTTTGAGATGTGACTCAGCGAATTATATGTGCACGATACATGTTTCCTCAACATCCATCACACATACATTTTATTTTTTGCTCCAACCACATTTCTCGATGTTGGATACGGAGGGATTCATCCTCACAGGAGGTACTTGTTGAAGATGAAGACATCCTACAAATAAACAACTAAAAAAAAGTGTTTGTGCTTGCAAATTTAATCCCAAAAGTGTGTAGCACGTCTATAAGCACATCTATTAGCGGGTCTGTACTATGAATTGTGTCTATAGGCACATCTAATACATAGTATAGATGCGCTGTTAGATGCACTGTTGGACGCATGGATTGGTTTTTAAACCTACATTTTGCTCATTTCCTCACTCCAGTGTGCTTGCTTTCCTTTCAACACACTCATCTCCAAGCATACATACTCCTCTCAAGTTATACATACTCATCTCTAGGCATACATACTCATCTCCAAGCATACAAATATATAAAAGAGTTATTCCAATTTCCCAATTTTCCTCATGCAATCCCATGATTTCCATCATGCTTGCCCTCTTTCTTTTTCCCGTCCTCATGCTGCAATTTAATTTCCTCATGCAATCCCTTATTTCCATCATGCGTGCCATCCCATATTTACTCATGAATGCTTAAGGCATTGAAAATTTGACTTAAACATGCATGCAAGGGAAAGGAGAAGGGAAGGATCAAGAAAGAGAAGAGAAATAAGAAGCTCTTTAGGAGCCTCACCTAACCCTTGAGATGCCTTATTACAGTAGTTATATAACATTTTGGGGCACCCTCCCACTCCACAAGAGTTATACACATACATGATGAGCACTCATAACACCCCTCATGAGTCGAGAGTATAGATGAGTTCCTCTATTCCCATCTAGGGTTTTCCCTCTAAGAACATTGACAGAATAGCTTGCTGGGTTGAGTGAGCCACCGTTACAATGCAAAATCCCCCCCAGAAGCGATTTGAAAATCTTGATTCAGAAAACTAATTGAGCCCTCCTACCCTTTCTTTAGCATCCCTTTCTTTTTTCTGAGCACTTATACATACTAAATGAAAACATTACACATGAAATGAAAATTAACACTAAATGGACATTTTTCTCCCCCCATTGGCTACATTTGCTTCCCATAGCTACAATCCACTAGAGGATGAGGAAGAGTGGTGGAGTTACAATCCCTTGTTCAGATTTGCTTACGAAAATCCAAGGGGGGAACCCCCCTCCCACTCCCCATGCCCCCCCCCCCCCCCTTGCGCACATGTCGCGTACCCCCCCCACCCCACCCCCCATGCCCCCCCCCCCCCCCCCACCCCCCATGCCCCCCCCCCCAACCCACCATGCCCCCCCCCCCCTTGGAGAGTCGGATATAACTGCTTTTTGCTCCTTGCTCAAATTTTTAATTTGAGAGGCGGTGAATGACGAATCGAAAAAACTCCTAGATGCCAGATTCATCTACGAGATAGAGCACAGTGATTGGGTGTCACCCATCGTCATTGTGCCTAAACGCAACAAGAAGCTCAGAATATGCGTAAACTGAAAGAATGTGAATGCCACCACAATTAGGGATCACTATCCCCTACCCTTAACAAAAACAATGTTGGAAAAGGTGGCAGGCTCCGAAATATATAGCTTCTTGGATGGCTTCAATGGCTATAACCAAGTGCAAATTGCTCCTAAAGACCAATCAAAAATAGCATTGGCTACAAAATGGGGTATTTTTGCATATAGAGTCATGCCATTTGGCCTATGTAATGCCCCGGACACATTCCAATGAGTTATGTTCATAGCTTTCAAGTCATTTCTGAATAAGTTTTTACAAGTGTTCTTGGATGATTTGTGCATTTATTCAAACAAAAAACACCATTTCAAATGTCTTGAAGCAATACTAATTAAATGCAGGGAGTACGGCATCTCCCTAAATCCAACAAAATGTTAGTGCATGGTCACCCATGGAGTTGTTTTGGGACACATCATCTCTCAACATCAAATTGTGAACTCACATGGACAAAATCAAAATCATCATGGAATTGCCTCCTCCTACAAATTCCAAAGGTGTACAGATCTTTATGGCACATGCAGGGTATTATAGAAGATTTATATTGTGGTATGCCATGATAGCTAAACCACTTTACAAATTATTAGTGAAATTCTTATGGATTGAAGAGTGCAACCAAGCCTTTGAGCTTTTAAAGGGGTGCCTAATCATAGCACCCATCCTTATATCTCCGAATCGGGATATTGATTTTCATTTTCATACTCATGGATCCAAGTATGCAATTGGGAGTGTGCTTTGTCAACTTGGTGAACATAAGAAAGACTACCCATTCTACTTCACCACCAGTCAACAACTCAATGATGCAGAGATCAACTATACCACCACTGAAAGAGAAGCCCTAGCAATGGTGTATAGTGTAAAGAAATTTTGGCACTATCTACTGTGGCAAATAATTTTGTCTTCTACACTGACCATCAAGCATTGCTTTATCTTGTGAACCATCCGTGTACAACAGGAAGAATAACCAGATGGCTCCTCTTGCTTCAAGAATTCAGCTTCAAAATAGTTGTCCTCAAAGGTGCCCAACACTACATTGTTGATCACATGTATCATGTCAAGTTGGGAGAAGAAGCCATTGGAGTAGAAGATGACTTATCAGATGCCACACTATTTCAAATAGATGCTATTCCAGAGTGGTGTGGAGATATCATTGGGTACTTAATGGTGGGAATACCACCCCCTAAAATGAAAGCAGTAGATGCCAAAAAATTGATTCTAAAAGCTGCACCCTATCAACTCATTGCAGGACAATTGTACAAGATGGGCAGAGCAGATATTAAGAAGACATTGTGTAATGCCTCATGAGATCATGCCAATCCTAAGTGAAGTCCATGAAGGCATTGTAGGAGGACACTTCCAAGGAAAAGCCATAGCAAGAAAAGTTCTCCTTGCATGCTACTGGTGGCCAACATTGAGGGCAGATGCCTATGAATATGTAAAAGGTTGTGATATATGCCAACAACGGACTACTAAACCACAACACAAAGACTTCAATCCCCTAACAACAGTTGTTGCACAAAAACCATTTGAAAAATGGGGGATTGACTATGTGGGTCCCATACATCCAGCAGCAAAAGGAATATAGGCACGCTACATCATTGTGGCCCATTGATTACTTTACAAAATGGGCTGAAGCTAAAGTAGTCAGAAAGGCAGGTGCTAGAAGCACAGCAAGATTCTTATACGAAAATGTGATCACCCGATTTGGATGCCCCATTGAAATTGTGTCGGATAGAGGCACACATTTTGTTAATGAGGTAATCCAAGAACTCTTGTCTGGCTTTATGGTAATCCATAGAAAAAGCACACTCTACCACCCCCAAGGGAATGGACAGGCTGAATCCACCAACAAAACATTATGCATTATCCTCACCAAGGTAGTAGAACCACAGCGTTTTGATTGGGCTGAGAAACTGAATGCAACCTTATGGGCATACAGAACCACACTTAAGGTCAGTACAAGGAATACACCTTTTCAATTAGTGTACGGCCTTGAAGTTGTGGTCCCACTAGAATTTGTACTACCAGGCCTACGCATAGCAGTACAGAAACACATGGGAGACCATGAATCCTTGAACGAAAGACTCTATCAATTGGAGAAGCATACAAAAACAAGATTAGTCATCTACCATGCCATACAATAGAAAAATGCAAAACAAAGGCATGGTTTGATAGAAATCTTAAAGCTAAAGACATCAAGGAAGGTGACTTGGTCCTGTTATACAATGCCAAATTACACAACGGGAAACTGAAGTATCTAGGTCAAGGACCCTATCGAGTAAGAAAGATGAATCCCATTGGAGTTGTGCTGCTAGAAACATTGGATGGAGTCCAATTCGACACAACAATAAATGGGAGCCGACTGAAGCACTACTACTTCAACACGCAAGCACCCCCGACAAAAATGAAGATTTGGGAAACCAAGTCTTCCTTAGTTAGGATTAGATTGTATCACAAGCACTCACTAGCATATGCACGTTTTTGCACATATAGTTTGCACTAGATTGTTACATGCAGACTCACTAGCATATGCACGTTTTTGCACATTTAGGAAGACCTAATCAATTTTGTATTAGGGATGATTGAGTCGTAGTTTCCTTATTAAATCCCACAAATAAGCATATAGTTAGACACATCATGTGCACTCACACGATTTTGCATAGACACATAATAGATTGCATCAATAATAGTATCACACACTTTCATTCCATACTCTCAAAGCATGCAATGAATTCACAAGTAGGACAAGAAGCTATGCCAAAACTCAAGATGAATTGGCAAAAGAGTCTATAGCCTCAGCAACGAGACCCCCACCAAACATCACAGCCGTCTCCAATATGCAAAAATATTAGACTTGCATACCAACTTATCTATACAAGCTCAATGATACGGGTGCAATTGCATCCAACATGTATGCAAGATAGCAAGAAATGCCAGCCTCAACAACGAGACCCCCGCCAAACCTCTTCCCAAAAAGATTCGATGGCAAAGTTTGCAACCTTAGCAACGAGATCCCTCTGAAATTCATAGCCCTCTACCCCTCCTTAAGAGAAGATAAGCTTCTTGACTATAGACCACAAATTGTATGGTGGTGCAAAAGCATTACAGCAGGAATGACTCGTATCCCACAAGATCAACAGCCACTGGGTTACATCCATGGCATCCCAACAACAGGTAATAAAATGGATTCGGGAGTATGTTGTCTCTATGCCAACATGGACTTAGGTAGAATAGAATGTGTGTGTAGAGTAGTGGCAAAGCTCTGCTTGTACTTGCATAAGGCTCGAAATAATCCCTCTTAGAAATCCAACTTGCAAGTTCTACATGCAAGTTCTACATACGATTCCTACATGCAACTCCTACATGCAACTCCTACATGAGAGTTCTACATGTGAGTTCTACATGCAACTTCTACATGCAACTCCTACATGTGAGTTCTACATGCAACTCCTACATGTGAGTTCTACATTACGATTCCTACATGCAACTTCTACATGCAACTCCTACATGCGAGTTCTACATGAAACTCCTACATAAAACTCCTATATGTGAGTTCTACATGCAACTTCTACATGCAACTTCTACATGCAACTCCTACATGCAACTTCTATATGCAAGTTCTACATGTAGAGAGAGAATGTCTTACAATTCCTACATGCAGAGAGAGAAGCTCTCCAACTTGTATAAATACCCCATAATGGAATGAAGCCCACACTCTTTGGGGCATTGTGTTGAGTTCTAATTTGGTATTCCAAGCAATGGTTTCAAGTGTCCATGCTTCCTTTCACTCCATGTCCAAAAGCATGTCCTAACCTTGCAACTCCTCCTCCCCTCTCCTCCAACCTTGCAACCCATCCTCTCCCTCTCCTCCTCTCTCCTCCTCCCTTCTCCTTGTCTGCTGTCTTCCTCCTCCTCCTCCCTCCTCATCCTCCTCCTCCCTCTTCCTCCTCCTCCCCCCTCCTCCTCCTCCTCCTCCCTCCTCCCCCCTTCTCCTCCTCCTCCTCCTCCTCATCCTCCTCCTCCCTCCTCTCTCTTCTTTCCCCCGTGCTCTTACACCTTCTTCCTCTCCCACTCCTATGCTCCTTCTAAACCCTTAGTTCCTCAACCCTTAATCTCCATGATCTACAAGGGAGACGAGTTGTCCACCATGTACTCTACTCTAAACCTTGGAACCTCTTCTAAACTCTGGAACCTCCTTCTAGACTCTGGAACCTCTCTCTAAACCTTGGAACCTCCTTCTAAACCTTGGACCTCCTTCTAAACCTTGGAACTCCTTCTAACCTTGGAACCTCTTCTAAACCATGGAACCTCCTCCTAACCCTTAAACTCCTCCTAAAGCCTGCAACCCCCAATGAAAATGAAAACCTTCATTACCTCAATCATGATGATACACATACATGCACTATGTTTGCTTATCATACTTAAGCCTACGTCTCTCACTGGAATATGACTCGAGGTCCTAAGCTACATGTATACTACAAATGACAAACCTGAAATATCTGTAGGTGACAAAAAGCCTCAGAACCCTGCATACTGAGAATAGCCTGCTCTTTCCACGAAAGTCGTGGGAAAGAGCCAACAGGAGCGTACCCTGATAGACTCTTCTTTATGTATAATCATGAAAATTTTCAAGTTGCACCACATAGACTACCCACCTACAAGCCCTAGGCATGACCATCACCTAGAGCCAGTGAGACAGGAGCTCACATTGAGGGTTGATGCACCGATTACACTTGGGAACATTATCTCCATGCTCACCAAAGTGGGGTGGCGATTGAGAGGGGTGATTGTTTCCCTTATTAGATGTAGACCTATGACTAGGAGACAATGCATGATTGCATCCACAGGCGGTAGGCAACACTCTATCTCTATTTTCATGTTATCACTCCCTCACTCTTAATGGGGGGGGACCATAGTGAGCTTAGAGCATACCTCACTTTGTATTATGTTGATAGATGCTCTAATGATGATGTTGATGATAGTGATGTTGTAGATGACTATTATTTTGATATGACTATGTAGCATTTAGTTTTCTTACTTTTTGCATGGGTTTGGATGCTCATTTAGTAGCTCCACCATTTTAGCTAGCTTGGATCATGTTTCTCACAGTCTCATAGCACCATCGCTCTTTCAAATACTTTAATAAATTTTCTTTCTTTCTTTATCATTCAATTATAGAAAGGTACTACATCATAAAACACAATCTATAGGCCTAGGAAATAGTGAGTTAATTACACTGATGAATATTATATACCCTTGCAATCTAAATGTGTCATTCTTTGTCCTATTCCCTCATGAAATGAAAATGATTTTCAAGTGATTTAAATCATTTGATTGAAAATAGGGATTTGAATGGATTCCATTGAATTTTTTTTAAATAAAAATCATTGTAGAAAAGCTCAATCAAAGGCTTTATGGATCTCTGTGATTGGTGGTTTAGTCATCATTTTCTTACTATGATGTGATACATGCTACTTGTGTAGTGTATATCATGAAAAAAAGGCAGATATTCAATGTTATAGTCTTGGTCAACTACTTACATTTTTTAATGAAAAAAGTTGGTATTAATAATTATTTAGATGAGTTAAATGATTTAAAATTTTTACAACATGCTGTTTGAATAAAAACTTTCAAAAAAATAAAAATCACACAATATCACTAATTGCAAATGGATACAATGTCAACTTCTTCATTTGCATATAAATGTATGACTTGAATCCTAAAAGTGCTCAAATGTTGAGACAAGGGAGAGACAAGGATTTGATCTCACTCCAACTATAATTACACTTTTCTCTCTTGGATGACACCTTTCTTCAGGATAGTTGAGTTATAGGGAGGGTGAGAAAGAGAGACATGAGCATGCTAGCATAACCAACTCTTTTATGAATTCAACTAGTTGTGGAAGTGAATACATTACCAATTATCTAGTCATACATCAACCCACAACCATTAATATATTAGGCCGGAAATGGGAATAGCTAAAGCTGCGAAGATAGTGGGAGAGAGGGAAGGAGTCTCACTTGCGGCTTTCTCACATACACAATGGGGGAATACACACAAAGTTGGACTCGGCTAAAAACAGTTTTCCTCTTCTTAGTTGTGAAAGCAAAGTCAACATTTTTTTTTTAATGCATATAAATATCAAATCCTAGAAAATCAATCAATCTACAACTTGGAAATTCACATCACATCAAATTATTATTATCATCCTTAAGGTAGCAACAATAGTATTTGATGAACATAATGTAATATAATCTAATCTAACTCTCACCTAATATAATATAACCCCTTCCTTCACCTAACATGACCCCTCTTTTCCCTCCTTCCCCCTTGCTCCTTACTATCACTATTGCTCCCCCTATTGCAACCCTCCCTTCAACTGTACATGCTTGATTATTACCAGTGCTCCATTAGCTCCTTTGTAATGGTGGTTGGAGCAAATCCCTACTATGACCTTCCATGGAGGCCACTTCAACCCACTTTGGACGAATCATTTTTCTATAGTCCAATGAATATCTCCTTGACAAACTGCATTGCACATTGGAACCCTTGTCTAAATATGTGATTTCCTTTACAATCTTTTCAAAATCTTGCAATTTAAGCATAATCAAGCACCACAATAAGTAAGAGGTTTTGGTGGGTAACACACAATGTATTACATGCCTTCATAATCTATTTAAAGTCCTACAATTCAAGAAATCAAGAGATTTTGCATGACATAGAAAGCCTTACTTGTTTGTTGTCTCCTTATCAATCAAGGTACAAACTTTAATGGAGGTGGAGGATTTGCACTAGACCTTGATACTTTCAATTGTTGGCTACCATCCAGTAGCCTCAAAAGTGATGCATATAGGGTGCCCCAATCTCTCATCCCCTAGACATGCAACATCCTCTGTGAATAGGAAAAAGCTCCCCCTTCTTTTATACAAGTGTGATATGTATGATAATGATGCTGTTGCCCCCCAATTATCTATTTTTATTAGTCACCACATGAGGGGGTTTGGGCTACAAATGCCACACATTCCAACACCCTCCCATAGGCCTAATACTCAAGTTATAGAGAGCTTAGTAGCCAAGTACCAAGTAGAGAATTGACCACCCGCACAAGGCCAGATTAATTAAACAAACTTTGACTACTCACTTGAGCCAAGTTAATCAACCTTGATGTCACCCACTAAGAGCTAGGCTTCCAATAGGTGCCTTGCTAGTCATCACCTTCAAGTCTCTACAATAGCCTATTCTAAGCATACACTTGCATAATAGAGTGTAGTCAATCCACATGCACCTAGCCATAGAGCAAGAGCCACCCAATAGTGTAGTTGAAGCACAACATGGGTCGCTACTTCCCACATATATGCAGCCATAGTTCAAACTTCAGTACATCTGCAATGCTATGTATACATAGTCCATATGCATTCCACCATTATCTGTGATACCACTTGTTGGCTGCCATGTAGTGGCCTTGAAATGCACCAAATACAGGTGTCCTAATCCCTTGCCTCCTAGCCATGCAACCACCTCTAGAGCCTCTCAAAAGACCCCTATAGGGATGCTCTAGTGGGTCTCTTCTCTTTATATTCACGGTTATCATGACACTACTTTTTTATATGTGGGACTCGGCTCCCCTTGTTTGTACATGTGTCATATACATGTGATAATGAGGCCTTTACCCCCTAGACAAGGGGGTTTGGGCCACAAAAGCCACCATTCCAACATCAATATTGTTGATGTTTCATAGGCCTTTCATTATTTCTTTGCTAGAAAGCTTCTTTAAAGGGGCACCTAGAACAAAGAAACGAGTAGATAGGAGCAGCTTGCATGCCAAAAGACAAGGAGACGAGTAAGGATGGAGAACAAGGGGGGGGAGAGGGAGGTTGGAAGGGCAAGGGAGGGGAGAGGGAGGGGAGAGGGAGGTCCTCAAGGGGAGAGGAATGACAACGGCAAGGCAAGGGTGACAAATTAGCGATGGATGGCAATGTAATAAGTAAGGGGAAGATGAATCTTGCGGGGATTTCAATTTATTTTTTAAAGGGGGTGATTTAGCTTAGGTTAATTGCTTGATTTAGTTTTTCCCTTTTTGGGGAGAGACCAATTAATGAGAATTTCCATTTAATTAGAGGCACATATCAATAATAGAAACATAGTAAAGAAAGTACTTGGTTCAATCAAATTTCACAAACAGAATATATTTATTGAGGCCCAAGGGAAAACTATGAGCTACAAAAGGAATATATTCTGTTGGGATAACTATGAGCTGCAAAAGGAATGCTGAGTGAGACCGAGAATCCTTTGAAGCATAGGAAGAAAGCTATAGCCCATGCACAGGATTTCGTTTCTCAGCTTTGGGCCCTCCGTCCGATCGGTCCGAACGACAGGCTTCCATCATCGCGCGTGACTGCACCTGACAATCGAATAGAGTTAGCATGCTGCACTTGCTTGTTTGCTTGTCATGGCGGTCACTGCCACTTGCTCATCATGGATGAGGCTTGACTGCTTTGATGAAACAATTGGGAGTGCCAAACCGGAGTTTCTGAACATAAGAAGCCCATTCAGCGATGCATGAAGCCATGCACAGTTCACTGAACAGACAATTAAGCTCGCAATCGTTTCTGCCAATATTCTGAACATATGTATGGAAAGATCAACAACCGTCTCTGTACAGATATAGCAAGTAAAGACGCCTTTGTGGTGCTCATTTTAAACATAGTCAGAGTCGAAGCGTGACATTTGGATTATTGAATCGTTTCATAGTCATGATTGAATGATGATTTGCTTTCATACAAAGTTTGCGCGTGCCTTCACAAAGGGACTTATTTGGGCTTCCCATGAGATAGTGTTGGGAGAGAGACATCAAGATGATAATTAGAAATCATGTAAATGCACTACTGTCGCTTGGGATGGGACAAATTGAGCGTCATTGACTCATGCATCATCTACTCCCATTATGTCCACCCATTCAAAACATTTACAATTTGTGACTAGTGGCATCTTCTACTGCAAACATCTATACACCATCTACAATAATTGGAAATCATGTAAATGGCACAATACTCTAGCTTGGAATGGGACTCAGATGGGACAAGTTGGCCTTCATTGTCTGGTGACATCTTCTACTCCCAACGTCTAAGCAAAATCTATACCTAAGAGTCTCCGTCTATAACATATAATACATAAATATGCATCCATAAAATAAACCTCAACTAAAAAATTTAAGGAAATCTTTACTTGATTGTGATTCCATTTTTATGTCATGAATGCAAACTTTCTTAGTAGTGAATCTCCCAACACTATCCAATTACCCAAACGATATATAAGTCCTCGAATAAATCATCAACCTCATATCGGCCACCAAAAATCTCAAGGTAAGAAGGCTGGCAAGGGGAACCAAGAGGGAGATATTAAAGACTTATGTGTGTGTGTGTGTGTGTGTGTGTGTGTGTGTGTGTTTCGATTCAATAATCCCATCGATAAATGAACCATACAATTAATTCAATCATTTGGATAATTATTAAAAGCTCCATATGAGAAATGGATTGAAATTATTTGGTAAGGACCTAAGCAAGACGATTGGCAATAAGATTTTTCTTTATATTGAGTTTGCAAATTAAGCAAACAATTAGTACAAAAGTGTCAAATCCATCCAGTAGTCTAGGCTTCGAGGTCAAGGTCCACTTACCTGCCACCATCCAAATCAACTAGTTATTAGAACAAAGAAGTTGAAATTGGGTAGACAAGTAATGCTTGTATCACCTGGATTGTTATCACGTTACCAAAGAACTTGCAAAACAAACCTTTTGGATTACTAATGAAAATTGATCAAGAAAATAGAGAGGGTTTACATTTTTAAAGCCAAACACAACAAGACAAAGCACCCATAGACGCGCGCACAGACGCGTTTCATGAACTAAATAAAAAACTTACGGGCGCGTCTATTTGCGCATCTATTTGCACGTCAGGAGACCCGCGTCTATTAGCACATCTATATATCAGACTTACGCGCGTATAGACGCGCTCATACACGTGTAAATAGACGCGCAAATAAACGCTTTGATAGACGCATGTATAGACGCATATGGAACAGACAGACGCGAATATAAACGCGCTTGTAAACGCGCTGATAGACGCGCCTTTTTTTTTAAAAAAAAAATTTACAGAATACTGTGTATGTTGTGTATGCTATATAGTTACAAGAATCCCATATCCACATTCTGTAATTCAATTCTTACAGCCAACCTCATTTTAATTACAATTCCAAATAAAATATTACAACTCCAAAACGCAATAAAATTGAAAGCTCAAAAAGTGCTTGTATATACATATAGCACGAAGCTAAGCCACGTCATGTGGCTCCAAGTACAAAAAATAAGGAAGCTAAGCCATGTCATGTGGCTTCAAGTACAAAAAATAAGAGGAGTCTATATACAAGAGGCACGAAGCCAAGCCAATGGCTTTAAGTACAAAAAAGAATAGTAGCACTACTTCTACGACTAATCCTCGCTGCCTTCCATGCTCCCTGATGCGCTGCCTTCTACGCTCCCTTCTGCACCTCCTTCCTCGTCTTCCTCGTCGTCTTGTGCAGGGGCGCCCTGTAAACAAGGGACAACATATATCAATGTATGAAAAATCAAATCTTTACTTATAATTTTGGCATTATTTAATTACTTTCAAATACCTCGGGGGCATGTCCAGTCGCTTGGGTATACTGCTTCTCAGTAATCAACCCGTCATCATAGAAGTGCCTCCATGTATCTCCTCTGCGATGGTGGCGGTGGTAGGCTGTCTCCACTGGAGTAGGGTATCTGCCCACGATCTCAAGCTGCATGACCGCGATACACTTTGTGGAGGGATTAGTATAAAGAAACAACCAACCTCCTAATAAACTACATAAGCAATATAATTTGAGATCGATACTTACAAATTGGGCCTCCCATGATTCAACACCCCCTGCTCCAAAATGCGCGCTCCCATACTCCTCCATGTGGATCCTCCGTGCCTCCACGTGCTGCAGACTGGGCTCCTCCCTCGCTGACTTCATTGCCTTCTTCCACTCACGCTTCTGAGCGGTGTGGAGTGGGCCCCTTGGAGGTTGACCTGCGCCTCAAGTCTGGCAAGCTCCGCTAGTGCCTGCCTCTTAAGGGAAGATCTTTTATTGCTAAGTATCGTAACAATCTTTGACTTGGCCCATTTATCTGTGAACTGGCGATTGGGGGGGTTAGGATACCTCGAGCGAACAGTAGCGAGGGTCTCATCAGCCAACCTCTTTGGGTGGTCTTTATAGTGGATAAAGCAATCTCTATAATTGTTAGCAATTATAGAGCGCATGAAGGCCATTACATCCTTCCCCCGCGCATCCATCAAGATGCCTCCTGTCTGGGTGATGTCATAATAAATCGTACCATCACCCAGAGGCACGTCCAAATCATCGGAATCATCATCCTCGGCCTCACCGCCACATGGCCCAAAGCACTGTGCCATGCATCCGCCACTGCTCTCCCTACTACTACGCCTGCCACCCTGTCGTGTCGAGCTCGTATGCTGGCCACTCGTAGCTGGGGACTGCGCGGGACTACGCTGCCCACTCATAGCTGGAGAACCGAGTCTCGATGGCTGGGGAGTACGTCGACGGCTCGCTGAGGCAGAAGGACCTCCTGAAGGCATGGGGGAAGGGGCATAAGATGGGATGGTAGAAGGGACATAAGACGGCATGGGGGAAGGGGCATAAGACGGTACGGGGGAAGGGGCATAAGACGGGGCATAAGACGGCTGTGCGGACTCCGCTGGGGTGATCTCAGGCGGTGTGGGGTGGCTCGGAGTCTGTACTGCCGACTCCTGGGGAGTGTTAAGGGTACCCGTCATGTACCCGTATAACTCTGCAGGACTAGGAGGGTGCCCTAAAATATTATATAAATCCTTCCATATCGATTCACGCGGATCAGGTGAGCTAGAAGCACTTCCTCCCCACATGTTAAACTGGAAAAAAATAAACAAATCTATTACTTTGGGAGCTGAGAAGAAAGGGGGGAAAAAAAAAAAGAGGCTTTGTCAGAGCAATCTATAGACCCGTCTAATCTTCGCATCTATAAACGCGTCTAACAGAGCGTTTAACAATTCAAGTAAAAGCGTGTCTATCACCGCGTCTAACAGACCGTCAAAACATCTGTCTAACAGTGCATTAAAAAGCGCGTTTAACAGCCCGTCCAAACATCCATCTAACAGCGCATCTAAAAGCGCGTCTAACAATTCGTTTAAACTTCCATTTAACCGATCGTCTGTTTGAGCATCTATATCCACGTCTGTGCATGTCTGTAGCAAGCCAGACGCGCAAATAGATGCGCCTGTAGACGCGCGTTTAGACGCGCATTTAGACACCTGTATACACGCGCTCCGACAGTCGAGAATACTCAAAAGTGGAAAAGGACGTTTCGCCCGACAAAAGAACGTGTCGCTCATACCTAGATGCTGCGTTTCGTGGATGCGAAAAGTACAAAACTGGAAAGAGCAAGCAAGAACAACTTCAAAAGGACTTACTTGGAAAAAGGTATGGAAGGATCTTTCTTTTCCAAACTTGTTTCTTCTCCTCCTCTTCTCCTTGTTCGTACTCCTCCTCTTCTTTAGGCTTGGAAGCAAGCTGTGTAGGTACGGTCCCTTTGTCTTGAGTGAAAGCTTGGAACTGTGTGTGTATGGGAGGCTCTCTCTTAAGCTTCGAATCTATAGAACTGCTAATAATGAAGGAAGAAAGCCGCTCGCGAAGTTTAAGTAGTTAAAAGAAAAGCAAAGCGAGCGGCGCGCCGAAAAGCAGGTTTAAAAGTCGCGGGTATAGTCGCGTCTATTAGCGCGTCTATAGTCGCATCTGAATACACAGAGTGGGCGCGTCTATTAGCATGTCTACAGGTGCGTTTAAATACATAGAGTAGACGGGAATCTAGACGCGACAGTAGACGCGACGATAGACGGGCAGTTAGACGCGACACAGAGTTTTTAAGTTATGCATTTGAAGAAGAGCAAATTTGGTGGGTTGTTTGTTTGTAGGATGTCTCCATCTTCAACAAGCAGCTTCAGTGAGGATGAATCCCTCCGTATCCACCATCGCGAAATGTGGTTGGAGCAAAAAATCAAATGTCTGTGTGATCGATGTCGAGGAAACATGTATCGTGCACGCAGGATTACGCTCAATCATATCTCAAAGTATGGAGAATGGGATGTGACCGTAAACAAGGTAAGGATTTGTAAGTTAAGGTTGATTGAGATACCTATGGGTGTTCATATGTTTGAGTTATAATGATCCCGTTTTAATTTGATACAGGATGCAGTGCCACACCCGCACATGTTACCCTATGCCCGTCGTGAGGAGGCAAAGCGTCGGCGATATGAGGTGGGATCTTCAGGAGGGACCGTTACGGATGCATGGAGTGATGGTGATAGTAGCCCTCCACCATTACCTCATGAAGCCATGGAGGAGGAGGTGTTTGATGATATGGTGCGGGATTTATATGTCCATCAAGGGAGGGATAATAGCATGGAGCAGGATGATCTTTTTACCGCAGCATCGACTCCACTGTTTGAGGGGTGCACATTCTTTGTTCTACGTGCCTCCCTTGAGTTACTAAACTTGCAAACCATCTATGGATGGAGCAATGCAAGTTTGAATGCATTACTCAAGTAAGCTTTAATTTAAAGTCGATTTTGCAAACATGATGAATTATGCGCGTGGGTCAATTACTCGAATGCTTTTCCTCATTTATGGTCTTCACGTGCAGGCTATTGTGTAAAATGCTTCCAAGGGAGAATAAATTACCGACCTCAAGAGATATGGCAAGGCAAAATGTGACCTCTCTTGGAGGATTAGATTACAAGCGCATCCATGCATGTGTCAACGATTGTGTTTTGTTTCATGGACTACATAAGGATGCAAGAGAGTGTCCTACTTGTGAAGAGGCAAGATATAGAGCAGATCTCAAAACCTTGGCCGTGCCTCGTAAGGTATTGCGACATTTTCCCATAATCCCTTGCATCCAACATATGTTCAAGTGCAAATCTATTGCAGAGCTCATGTCATGGCATTCCTCCCATCGATCAACCGATGGCAAGTGGAGAACTCCCGTGGACTCTCCTGCGTGGAAGCATATTGAAGACACATGGCCAAGCTTCAAGGAAGAACCTAGGAGCTTGAGACTTGGATTGGGTATGGACGATGTGAACCCATTTGGTCTAAAAAGCACGTCTTACAGTGTATGGCCAGTGGTATTGGTGAATTACAATCTTCCACCCTCTATGGCTATTAAGAAAGGACATGTCATGCTGTCCCTTCTATTTCCAGGGAAACGTAAAGTCAAAAACCCTGATGTTTATTTGGAGCCTTTGATTGATGAGCTAGAGATACTTTGGAGAGGTATCGAGGTGCATGATGTGAGCAGGCCTCCCTCGTCACGAGACTTCAACTGCAAAGCAGTCTTGATGTGGACGATGCATGACTTCTTAGGCTATGGCGAGTGTTCAGGTAAGCATTGCATTTTTTAATTATGAATAGGCAAGGACGTGGCACCCTAAACCCACCTTCCACTCTTAATTGCATCTATTGTTTCAGGTCTCACTACATCGGGTTACCATGCATGTCCTGTTTGTGGTCCTTCGCTAGTTGCCTCACGGGCAGACGCATTGAATAAGGTCATCTATGAGAATCACCATCGATTTCTCCCACCTGATCATCCTAGATATGTTGCCCCTTGGAATGAAGTCCTCCCACAATCACTCACCGCGGGAGATTGGATGAGAATTTGGGACGGATCCACGACTCCTCCGCCACTTGGCATGAGCCGGTAAGGATTTGTAACTATTGGCTGGAAGTAAAGATTGGCTATATTGGTTGAAAGTGAAGATTGCACGCTAACACTTTATTTTGTTTAGATACTCCATCTTTTATCGTTTACCATATTGGTCCCACCTCAAGATCAATCACCTGCTCGATCCCATGCATATCTTCAAGAATGTGGCATCTACCATTTGGGAGCATTTGAATGGGACACGAGATTCGGCAGGCATAAGGGAGGATCTGCGTACCACAGGGAGGATGCGTGAAGCTTGGCCTCAAGAGAGACCAAATGGGCATGTTTTTTTACCTCGTGCACCGTGGATGTTATCAAATCTAGAGATGGCGACGGTGAAGCATGCTATTACTACAATTCGTACTTCCACTGGATGCATGAGGTGTTTGAAGGGAGCCTTTACAAAGAGCAAGAAAAGAGGTGTAGAGCAATTATATGGCTTGAAATCTCATGATTGGCACAAGATGCTCCAAGTAAGTATTTTATATGCATAATATCTTTTTCCTTTCAAATTTGTGGTGAATAGCTATAAGCAACTAATCAACCACCTCCTCGCGGGTTCAGTTCATACTACCTACTAGCATTTCACGTAGTGCATCAAAGGACGTGAAAGATTGTATTTACAAGATGGGCGAGCTTGTGAGGTATGTGAGCTCAAAGGAAATAGATCCCACCACGCTTGAGAATGCTCGAGTTATGTCAGTGGAGGCGGTTTGTTTAGTTGAGGAGACATTTCCACGTTCTATTCTCACAAGCCAACTACATCTCATAGTGCATTTGGTGGATGAGATTGCTATATGCGGTACTATACATGCACGATGGTTGTTCTTGCTCGAGCGCTTCATGAAGACCTTGAAGGGCTTCGTGAGACAAAATGCAAGACCCGAAGGTAGCATGGCCGAGGGTTGGTTGGTACAAGAGTCACTTGTATATATTTCTGAGTTTCTTGTTGATGTGGATAGCTCTCTCCCACGACTATGGAGAGATGATGAAGACCTAAGGATGACCTCTATTGTGCCTCAAGGAAGAGGACGCAACAAAGTAATAGACACGGAGTTGCGTAATAGTATCAACCTCTTTTGCGTGCCTAATAGTGATGTGATGAAAAGATGGGTGACAAGATACGAGGATGCAAAGGCAAGAAGACAAGAAGAAAGGGCCCTCTTTCGTACACACCACGGATCTCGTGTGCCATACCCTCAGCATCTAAGAGCACTTCCAAAGGATATTCATGTGGATTGGCTACTTGATGAAATGGAGAAAGCAGAGAAAGACGAGGGGATGCATATCACAATGGAAGAATGGGAGTATGCTAGGGGATGCATGAGCAAGGTTGGTATATAGAATGTTATGCATAAGTTAGGAGGTTTTTATAATTTAGATTGCTTATTTAATTGATTTTTTCTTGGTGTAGTGCACTATGTTCAATGCTATATGGTGTGAGGGCAAGCATTTTCGAACACAACGGATTGATGATAAGAGAAACACACAAGATTGCGGCGTCATTGCTAGCTTTGAGGGAGCCAATGGAGTCATGGATGATTATTGTGGCATAATCCAAGATATCATTATGCTTGACTTTCGACGCGTCTTTGTGTATGTTTTGGATGTAAAGTGGCTTAAGGACATGGTGGAAAGAGGCCCTAATGCAACAATCAAATGCCATGCAAGTGGCTTTGTAACTATTGACTCCACAAAGTTTTGGCAAAGTAGGAAGGACACACTAATACTACCGCAACAATGTGAACAGGTACTATGCACACACATAAAAATACTCGCTTTTAAATATTTGATGCAAGAAAAGTAATATGATTGTATTTGTGTTTGAATTAGGTTGTCTATCAACCAATGGTGGATAATAATAGGTGGTGGCATGTCATACCTATTATGCCACGTTCCAAAGTGATGTATAGTACATTTACTAATATGGAGCGTATGGAGGATGATCATGCCCATGGACGTGATGATGACTGTGATACAAGAGAGGAGGATGATCATGAGATAGGAGATATAGATATTGAGGCCGGCATTACCTGTGAGAACGAGCCTACCGTTGGAGATCTTGATTTCGATGAGCACATGAGTGGCACAAGTAGTAGTGGGTTGAATGTATTTGTAGATCTAAACACTTGTTTGGATTTTGAAGTAGATAGTTTGGCAAGGGTTGATCTCATTGAGGATGAGATTGAACCGTAGCCCCAAAATTGATATTGGCAAAACTATTTTACATATTGTCTCATTCTCCTCATTTCTCTTAATTCTTGTATATGTGGGCTTGCAAAAAATTATGTGCTTTGGTAATCATGGGCAATGTTTGGAAAGCAATGATGTACACCAAAATCTCACTTTCTGTATTCTCTGGAGCGCGTCTAACCCCGCGTCTGAGTCTCAGTGTAAACCCGCAAATAAACGCGCAAATACACGCGCAAATAGATGCGCTAATAGACGGAATGTTAGACGGGCCCGTATTTTCTCAGGTCTAACGCGCAAATAAACGCGGTGATTGACGCGCAAATAGACGAGCATTTAGCGGCGCTAATAGACGCGCCCGTAATTTCTCTACTAGAGCAACGCCTATAGACGCGCCCGCTATTTTGCGCGTCTACCAAGCACGTCTATAGTTGCTTTGTGTTGTTGTGAAAAGAACCTACAGTTCCACTAAAGGCTAACATATAAAGTGAAAGTGACAAAGGGGACTGATCAATAAACCAAAAATTATAGTAAACTACTAAATACTCAACAAAATAAAAAAAGTTAAAAGAAATAAATAACGGGGGGTAATCCACTCCATTGTGTAGAAAAGTCTAAATTACTTTGTAAATCCATCAATTACCTGAAAATTTGAATTTGACCAAGCATAAAGTAAGGAAAAAATAATTTAATATAGAAATTGATTGAGCAATTTATAGGTTGACTTTTTTAAAAACATAAATTCGGATTAGTTAACTCAACTTATACGTTAACTTTTCCTACAAGGTTTGCATAGAAAATAATGATGAAGAAAAGACTAAAAGAATTAAATGTTTGAAAGGCACTAGGCAAAGGTAGAGACAATAAATTTAGCAAAAAGCTACAAAAAATTAAAGGAATTAATTAAAGTACAAGAGTAGATAAGAAGGTAGAAAATTTGAAACAAAGAGTTATGAAAAGAAAAATGAAGGATTTTGAATAAAACAATGGAGGGAGAAAGGGTTAAAAAATAAATTATAATATTAGTAGAGTAAAAGTTATTAGAAGCAATCACCAATTAATAGAAATATATAAGTAATTATCAAAATTAAATATAAATACAAGAAAATATATATATGTATATATATTTAAATATAGATAAGTGTGTGTGTACTTGAAAAAGAAAGCTTGAACTAGGGTAGCATGTAGGTGTGTAAAATGCTAGATTAGGGGATTAAACAAAATCACAAGTAAAGGTATAAAAAGGCAAGAAAATGAAAAATATATTTAACTACCGACTTCCAATTATTAAAACCTTACTAAGAAAAGTAGTGACAATCACTACAAGGCATAGGACATTTTTCAATGGAAATATCAACCTTTTTTACACAAAAAAGTTTTTTTTGACAGGCGTAAAGGTCAGTATTTACATCACTATTGTGGTGCACTTTGTATTCTTGATAATATCTGTTGCATAAGTCTCATCTCTCTCCTGCACTATAAATGATTTGTTGGATGTATTGTAGGACATAACATCTCTAAGTGTTTCCATATCTCCACATTTATACTTTAGCGAGCAACATGTGTGCTAAGAATCTTTGATACAGTAACTGCCACATTATCTTCGCCAAGTCTTCGAAGTGGCAAATTGAATTGGGATCACTATCATGGATTGTAGCAACTGCAACTACTTCTCTTTTGCTACATAAAATCACATCCATCCTTGGAACAAAATCTATAGCCATCTCCTTTGTGAGAATCCTTTGCAAGAAAGCTGCAGTAGCAACAATTCCATAAATATGAGTCTCTTTTTAATAATCTAATCATTTATTATAATTTTTAATTAGTACTTTATTTATTGGTGGGAGAAGTTATCCGATCAAGTACTTATCATATGGACATGCCACTTTGCATGCAACTCAATAACACCTAGGTTGAGGTGTGTGCAAAGTATTGGGCCCATTAGATATGATTACTTTATCAATCATGCATTATACAACATTTTCGTCCTTGTGATATGCACTACCATCAAAACCACGCTCCCAGGTGTCTTATCTGAACAAGTACTTATGGTATAGGTGAGTCACTTTGCATGAAACTCAACACCACATAGGATGAGGTATATGCAAATTATTGTGTCCATCAGATATGCTTTGCATAGGCAATCATGCATTATACACCATTTTTTCCTTAGTCTCATGCACAATCATATAAAAATAGTGCAAAATATTGTGCCCATCAGATATGCTTTGCATGGTATATCATGCATTAAATACCGTTTGTGCCTCACTGTCATGCACAACCATAAAAAACACACTTTTAGGTGTGTTATTTGACTAAGTGCTTATTGGATTGGTGTACCACTTTCCATGAAACTCAATATTACCACTTTTGAGGTTCATGCAAACTATTGTGCCCATCGGATATGCTTTGCATGGTCGAGGGAGCACTAAATACCGTTTTTGCCTTAATGTCATGCACAACCGTCAAAAAACACGATCCTAGGTGTGTTATTCAAACAAGTGCTTATGGGATGAGAGTGCCACTTTACATGTAAGTAAATTCCACCAATTTTAAGGTGCATGCAAAGTATTGTGCCCATTGGATATGCTTTGCATTGTCGATCAAGCATAAAACACCGTTTTTATCTTAGTGTCATGCACAACCATAAAAAAACACGGTCCTAGGTGTGTTATTCAAACAAGTACTTATCGGATGGGGGCTCCACTTTGCACACCAGTCAAGTTCAACTAGGTTAAGGTGCTTGCAAAGTATTGTAACCATTAGATATGATTTGCATGGTCGATCACGCATTATATACCATTTTTCCCTAGTGATATGCCCATCCATAAAAAAACACGCTCAGGTGTGTTATTCGACCAAGTACTTATCAGATTGGTGTGCCTCTTTCCAAAAAATTTCAATACCACCTAGGTTGAGGCATAGGAAAAGTATTGTTCCCATCGGATATGCTATGCATGGTCGATTGAGCATTAAATACCATTTTTGCCTTAGTGTCAAGCACATCCGTAAAAAAACATGGTCCTAGGTGTGTTAACTATCCAATCAAGTACTTATCATATGGACACACCACTTTGCATGCAACTCAACAACACCTAGGTTGAGGTGCGTGCAAAGTATTGTGCCCATCAGATAGGCTCTGCATGGTATATCACGCATTAAACACCGTTTGTGTCTCACTGTCATGCACAACCATAAAAAACATGATTTTAGGTGTGTTATCCGACCAAGTGCTTATTGGATTGGTGTACCACTTTCCATGAAACTCAATACCACCACTTTTGAGATTCATGCAAACTATTGTGCCCATCGGATTTGCTTTGCATGGTCGAGGGAGCACTAAATACCGTTTTTGCCTTAATGTCATGCACAACCGTCAAAAAACACGGTCCTAGGTGTGTTATTCAAACAAGTGCTTATGGGATGAGAGTGCCACTTTACATGTAAGTAAATTCCACCAAGTTTAAGGTGCATGAAAAGTATTGTTCCCATCGGATATGCTTTGCATTGTCAATCAAGCATAAAACACCGTTTTTATCTTAGTATCATGCACAACCATAAAAAAACACGGTCCTAGGTGTGTTATTCAAACAAGTGCTTATCGGATGGGGGATCCACTTTGCACACGAGTCAAGTTCAACTAGGCTAAGGTGCATGCAAAGTATTGTTCCCATCCGATATGCTTTGCATGGTCGATCACGCATTATACACCATTTTTTCCTATTGATATGCACATCCATAAAAAAACATGCTCTTAGGTGTGTTATCTAGCCAAGTACTTATCAACTGGGTGTGCCTCTTTCCAAAAAATTCAATACCACCTAGGTTAAGGCATAGTAAAAGTATTTTCCCATTGGATATGCTATGCATGGTCGATTGAGCATTAAATACCATTTTTGCCTTAGTGTCAAGCACATCTATAAAAAAACACGGTCCTAGGTGTGTTATCCGATCAAGTACTTATCATATGGACACACCACTTGCATGCAACTAAACAACACCTAGGTTGAGGTGCATGCAAATTATTGTGCCCATTAGATATGCTCTATATGGTATATCACGCATTAAACATCGTTTGTACCTCATGCACAACCATTAAAAAACACGCATTTAGGTGTGTTATCTGACCAAGTGCTTATCGGATGGGTGTACTGTTGAGATATCGAGCTCCACTCACGATATGCCAGGGTGACCGTTGTGCATTTATGTCACCGACTTGTTAGCTGCAAATGTGGTTGGTACACCACCCATGAATAATAGCTGGATGACAGCTATCCTTACGTACCCTAGTTAGTGGCTCAATTAGTATGCCACCTTAGTTAGTTGAGTTTGGTTTGAGACCCACATATAGGGTTCTTCTATTTCTTTGTACGAGAGTTCTTTGGTTTTCACAACTAAGAAGAGGAAAACTGTTTTTAGCCTCCACCTTTGTGTGTATTACCCCATTGTGTATGTGAGAAAGCCACAAGTGAGACTCCTTTCTTCTCTCCCACTATCTTCACATGGTATCAAAGCCTTGTTCTTGGTAAGGAGCTCAAAAAAGCAACCAAGTTCGTGGTGTCTTAGTAAGAGGACCAGTGTTGCTTTCCTTTTTCGAGTTTAGGAGCAAATCTCTGCAGGTAGCACGGTTGAAAAGTGCAAGAGTACATTGTCTCAGGTTGAGATGCCCTTCATGGTGTTGCGAGAGGGCAATATATGCTGCGGGCGAGGGTGAAGCCCGCGATGACTTTATTTTTCTGATTCGAGGACATTTCGAGGCCCATTTTGGAGGTGTAAGTTCTTTGCAGGCACTGAGAAAAAGGCCATGTTTTTGTCATGTGACCACTGCTCTGTAGGTCGGTGAAAATTAAAGTTGCTGCAGAAATTGCATCGTATGCCTGTGCGCAGAGATATTGGAGTTACAGAATCATCCTTATTACCTGTTGATGCAAAATCATCACTAGGAAGTGATTGTGTGGTCAAATACCATTTTCGTCAGTTTTGCAGATTTGCCCATGTGAGGCAAAAGCTATGTTTTTTGCAGTGACAGAATATTTTGCAGTGTTCTGTAATGGCATCTGATTCTCTTTCACAGATTGTCACTGAAAAGCTTGACAAGAACAACTTCCAAGAATGGAAGTTTAGAATGACGAATTTCCTTATGGGAAAAGGCTATTGGGAGTTCATTATAGGAAATGAAGAAGAACCAGTTCTTCCTAATGTTCCCAATCAACAGGAAGTGCAAGCATTTAAAGGATCATGAAAGAGCCAGAAAAGTTATGTATTGGATGTCTATCTGTATTTCAGATTCTATGATTGTGCATATTCAGGATGCAAGTATGCCAAAGGAGGCATGGGATACTTTGGCAAAAATGTACAGCACAAAGACGTAAGCCAGGAAAACGCAGCTCAAGCAAGAGTTGCACAATGTGCACAGAGAAAATATGAGCATCAATGACTACCACATGAAGGTGAAGAAGATTGCAGATGCACTTGCTTCCATTGGGTCGCCAGTGGAAGATGATGATTTAGTTTCTATGACCTTGAATGGTCTAGGAAAGGATTATGCACAGTTCCAAACATCCATTGCCGTCCGTGAAAAATTTCCTGATTTTGACGAGTTGTTTGCTCTTCTAATTTCTGAAGAGCAGAGAAATGGTTGTGCATCTTCTTCAGGAGGAACTTCAAAAGAAACTGTCTTACTCAAATGCTAGAAGAGATAGAGGCAGAGGTAGAGGAGGCCGATCTGGAGGCCATGGTAGAAATCAGAATATGCAGCAAACTCAAGAAAACCAGTCCTTTGGAGGAGGACATGGTAACTCTAGAGGCAAGGGGACCCAAAGAGGTCGTGGTGGATGGCAGAGAGGCCAAAATGCAAACAGCAATGTTGAATGCTACTATTGTGGTAAAATGGGTCATATGGCTAAAGACTACTATAAAAAGCAGAATGACATTATGAAGAAAAAATTGCAGCAAGGCAATAATGCATCTTCTAGTAGACAGGGTGATGACAGAAATGAGCATCTGTTCATGGTGCAGCACATGACCAATTTTGTGACAAGTGCAGAAGAAAGCAATGATGTGTGGTATGTTGACTCAAGTGCATTAAACCACATGATAGGTCATGCAGAATGGATGCAGGATGCAAGGAAAATGGAAAGACCAGGATTTGTGGAGACTGGTGATGATACTGCACATCCTATTGTGCAGATTGGTAAAATTCCTTTGTCTATGCAGGATGGGAAAAAGAAATACCTGTCTGATGTGTTTCATGTCCCGAACATCACCAAGAACCTAGTTTCTATTGGTTAAATGGTTGAGCAGGGCTTGCAGGTCAGATTTAATCCTCATGGATGCTTTGTTGAGGATATGAAAAATAACGGTCGCTTGATAGCAAAAGGAAAGAAGAAGGACAAGATGTTTACATTGGATGCAGACATGCCTGAATTGAGTGTAGCAATGTTTGCACATGGGATCGGTGTAGTTGCAGATATTAATATATGGCATAAATGCATTGGTCATGTTAATGTACAGCGACTTAATTAAATCAATGCAGGCCCAAAATATTGTTGCAAGATTGCCTAAATTCAAGGTTGTAGAAATGCATAAGGTATGTAAAGCCTGTCAATTTGGAAAACAGGCAAGGAAACCATTTCCTAGGCATGTTCAAGAGAGCAAGAAGCCATTGGAATTAATCCACTCTGATTGGTGAACCACTAAAGCTGCATCTATTGAAGGTTGTCATTATTTTGTCACTTTTATTGATGACTACAGCAGAAAAGTTTGGGTGCATTTTATGAAAATTAAAGAAAAGTGAAGTGTTTGGCCGGGCATTTTAAAGCTTTTAAAGCTATGGTTGAAAAAGAAATAGGACTGCAAATAATTATATATAAAATGCCTAAGGTCAGATGGAGGGGGAGAGTACCTCTCAAATGAGTTTGCAAGGTTCCTGCAGGAGCATGGTATAAAGCAGCAATATTCATGCAGTCATACCCCATAGCAAAATAGACTTGTAGAAAGGAAAAACAGGCATATTGGAGAGGTATCTCAGAACATGCTAAATGAAAAAGAATTACCAGATTATTATTGGGCTGAAGCAGTTGCTACAGCAGTTTACATAATGAACAGGACTCCCACTGTAGCAATACATGGCATGACGCCAGAGGAGATGTATACTAGTAGGAAACCAAATATTTGTCATTTGAAAATTTTTGGTTGCATTGCCTATGTTCATGTGCCAGATGAGTTGAGGTCCAAGTGGGATCCAAAAGCTGAGAAGTGCATCTTTATTGGTTATTCTCTGCAGCAGAAAGGGTATAGATGCTATAACCCTTCTACTCATAAGTTTACAGTGAGCAGAGATGTTGTTTTTGATGAGATGAGCAGCTATTATAAACCAGTAAATGTGATGATTGATGTAGATGCACAAAATGGTAATGCTGCACAGAATTCACAGCAGTAATCACAAAATATTAGTGGACTTGTAGTGTCATCTAGTAGTGGTTCACATACTTCGCCATGGAAAGGCAGATTAAGATCAGGAGAATCTCCTCAAAGCAATGCAGATAGTGGTACGCAGGTATCATGAAAAGGAAAAGAGAAGGTAGATCAGCCCATGTTTGATGTGAATGCAGGTCACTCTTATGTGGATGGTGAATCTAGTGGCTCAGAACAAAGCATTGATGATGAGTTGGGTATTCCTTTTGTTGTTACACCTTGAGTAAGGAAGACCAAGGATGTTTTGAGAGCACCTAGTAGTGAGCCTATTTTGTGCAGGTTTACCAGAGTCAAGTATCCTGTGGATAGGCTAGATATGATGGATTTATAGCCACTCACTATGCCTATATGGTCAAAGTGATACAGGAACCAGAACCCACTTCTTTTGAGTAAGCCATGGGAAAAGAAAAATGGGAGAAAGCCATGGATGAAGAAATGGATGCCTTAGAAGAAATGCTACATGGGAATTGGTGCCTTTGCCTAAAGACAAGAATGCAATTGGCTGTGGTGAAGCACAATGCAGATGGTTCTATGAACAGATACAAGGCAAGATTAGTTGTCAAGGGGTATGCACAGACATATGGCATTGATTATGAAGAAACATTCAGTCCGGTTGCAAGGATGGCAACCGTAAGAGTAGTCATCGCTATGGCTATATTAAAGGGATGGTCTTTACATCAGATGGATGTAAAGAATGCCTTCTTACATGGTGATTTGCAAGAAAAGGTCTTTATGGAGTAGCCACCAAGTTATGTTCATGCTATTCATGCTTCAAAAACTCATGCAAAGGGGGATTTGACCTCAAGATGTTCATTAATCACTCATGAGGTGTACTACTAGGCTACATGAAGATGTTGTGAAAGAAGAGAGTAAAAGCTTTTTGAATGTGTACTTTAAAAAACAAGAGGAAAAGGGCCACTCCCCTTATAAATAGAGGGACATCCTCAGTTACCACTCCTCTTTCCCCTCCAGCCCCTTGCTATGCCTCCGGCTATATTACCTTTTCCACTAATTGATACATTTTTAAACAATCTCAATTGGGGGGACTATTTGACAAGATTCTTGGATCCAAAACGTTATTGGTCTTGACGTTGTAAAATATATACTTGCATCATATGGAAAAGTTTAATGTAGAGAAGCATGTGCGTTTTTTCAGGCAAGAATCCCTTATCTTCACAAATTATATGAAGGTTTTTTCTAATTTTACTTTCGTTCACCGATTTCTTCATCATCATTTGTAAAAACAGCGATTCTACAGATTCTTTAAGCTTGATAGAAAGTTCTTGACGTGGCTCAAGGATGGAACAAGCTCGCAGGGATAACAGTCTTCTCTTTACACTGTAACATGCTAGCATCCTTCTTATCTGTACAAAAGTTCACTTAGGCCGGCCATCTTCATCCATCAGGTAGTGCTTCTGATAGCAACGCCCTTCTAGTCAATCAGTCTTTTCTTTTCCAAATCTTCAGCGTCGTATAAGATCATCCATTTGCCTTGATCTCTGGGCCGGGCGTTCATCGGTCACTGCTTCAGCATCTCGAGTATGGGCAAGCCGTCATTGTTTCCAGTTGACCTCTTCCTGCCCGCTCAGATCACTCATCACTGGATGCCCTAGATCACAAAGTGGATGGGTTTTCTTCCTCGCCATCCTGAGATTCCCAAAGAAACGAGGTGTAGGATCCCAGCACATGGCTTCGAAAACAAGTTACCATCATTAACAACTGAGGCAATCCATGTCAAATTATCAGGCAATTGTTGCTTGCAGTAAGCATAAAGCTCAATGCTCATCCTTCAAGAGTTCAGATTCGCAATTGCTGGAAACAAGCAAACTAGAAGTAGCAACGAATTTCGAGCAAAACAAAGGTTGATAGTATTGATGGTTACCAGTCATTTGGAGCAGCATGCACTGCACGATGAAAGTAGCTCTCCGTACGCTATTTATCTCCGTGGACATCCCATTGCAACTTCGCATACTGCGACAGAACCTCTCCATCATCAGAGCCGTCCAGGATAGCTCTCTCGTAGAACTCCTCAGTCCTTTTTGGATCATCTCGAATCTGCAAGCACAAAGAATGGAAACTCTCAATATCTATATTTAATCTAGTATTAATGATGGAAAAAGGTTATGACCATCAATTATATCTGTTGAATGTGGCGTTGATCGGTTTTGGTTGGAATTCGGTCATCCTCCTGGCTTCCGGCTTCTGTCATCCTCCTAGCTTCTGTTTCCGCACGCTATTTCTAACCTCTCCGAAGCCTGGGGATAGATCTAGGGGTTTTTGCATTGTCGTATCTAAAGCATTAAAGAGGCTAGGACCCACCCCGCCCGCAGCCGGAAGCCGGAGAAGCTGAGTGAACCAAAGTTCAAAAGACTATCAAAGTCTTTGGGATTGAACCCAACCACCTCCTGAGCTTTAACTACCACCATTACATTCACACTCTTATGCACAAAAGAGGTGTACTTTTGGCCTGCCCTCAATGAGTAGGCCTTAGTAATAGTTTGGCCTCTAAAGAGAAAAATAAGTATTTAGTTTTTTTTATGTTCACTTTTTTTTGGCATCCATTGATTAAAGCAGCATGTGAGAATCCCCCTTTTTATCTCTCTCTCTCTTCTTCTTCTTCTTCTTCCCTTCAATCCTCCACTTTTTCCTCCCCTTTCTCTCTCTCTCTCTCTCTCTCTCTCTCTCTCTCTTAGTCTTCTTCTCCTTCTCTCTCCTCCCCTCTCAGCTTCCAATTCATCCCCTTTTCTGCTTACCATCTAGGGCAAGCCACATGAATGAAATTCACCTTGTTAAACATATTTTAATAAGCACTTATTTCGATGTGTACGGCATCGAAAAAGAGCTCTGACAACATAGGGGCTGCCACATCCACTAGGGTTCAAGGGAAACCCCTAAATCTATCAATGTTGAAAATTTATTGAATGGATGGACAACCGGCTTTCTGAAATAAAGTTTCCTCTGCTGTACATGCATGACAAATAGGAGAGCCTTGATGTGATAAAATACACCATGCATGACAAATAGGAGAGCCTTGATGTGATGAAATCCTTCTAGCCAAGCAAAATCAAAGCACATTGTTGGATAAAGTTTAAGTCAATCAAATAGTCTTGGCCGATTCATAACTCTGCACCAAAAACTCAAGCAGGCTGTGATCCAAATAGCAGATTGGAAAGAACAGTTAAACCGTGGTCAAACCGTGGTCTACCATGGTTGCACGCTAGCTAGTATATATTTTACCCGGAAACGTTTTTTATATGGTGAGACAGATGCAACAAAGGACAAACTACTTGGAAGTCTCTCCATTTTTATAAAATGTAACGAACCTTCTAAGAAACTTGAGCAAAAGCTGCTCAACAAGAGAGGGCTGTCATGGCTGCACGACAACCCATCGAAAGTTAATCTTCGACACCTTTTCAGAAACGAGTCACCTATCGCCCCAGCGCAAGAATTGCCAGCCCAAACAAAGGATGGAGATTTTGGGAGCCAATAAAAACGGAGTCCGACGATAAAAATATCACCCACATTACAGAGAGTGAGGGGGACTTATATTTGTAGTCGACCTCTCTTGCTACGCCAGTCGGGGATTCTGTCCACATGAGACTTCGCTTTTCTGATTCTGACAGTGGTCTGCATCCTTTTGCATTACAGACGATGGGAAGGCCATTGATTCCAACACTAAAACTCGTGTATATTTCCCCATCGTCCATCAAGAATGGACCATTTTCCGCCGATGCAAGAAACGAATGCTCTGGAACTGAACGGCTCGCATGCTGTACTCTGTTTAGATTCGATCTTTCTTGAGGCGAACCAAGGAACAAATGCTCTTCAGACCCAAAGTTGTCCCGAGAAACTTTAAGAGCTATACTGCAAACATGAATGCTATGATCTGAGGGCTGGGTAAGTGGCAGCGAGTACGGCTGATCACTTTCTTGTGCTGTTGTATGATCATGTCGATGAACTTTCGATTCACAGTGAACCTGTCCCGGGATAAGACTTTTCACATTCGCTCCAAACGATTTGGTTGAGGTCGGCCAAATTTGTATATCCTTCTTCAATAGCGATCTCTCATTGTGTCTAGACGTCCCATAACGGTTGCAAGAACTCTCCTTGAAAGTGGCAGTGTATTTGGAAAAAGAACCCCTCAGGATGTGCGGCCTATCTATACTGTCACCTTCTGAAATTACTTTTCGTACATAAGGGCCAGTATCAAAGGCCTTTCGCGGCCCCAAGCCCTTCTTGCTGGCACGCTCTGAGGAGATTATCTCTTGCACAGAACTTGTGGGCGGGATCCGTGGAGACTTAGAGTTCATGATTCCGGAACGGCCTAATTTCTTCGAGGGCACGTTCATTGCGCTGCAACAATTCTCAGGCAGGGCAAAAGATTCATGGCTGGTGGAGTTTCTGAGAAGCATCGCTGCAGAAGCAAGGGGAGAAAGAGTACTGAGATCGAGCTGCAGAAGTGGAGAGGGTCAACACAAAATCGAAAATGGAAGTGGTCAGAGGAAGCAACAGCGACGCTAGCTGGAGGAGCGAGCAAACATGTGGAAGTAGAGAGTATGGGATGCTGGATTAATTCGGGGGCCAAAAGCTGAGCAAAATGGGCAACCACAGGGGAAGGAGGGAGAGGGGAAATACTAACAATTTTCTTTTGAGAACGAGATTGATACATGTAAGGCAGAGAGGGGGAGGGGGAGGAGTCAAGGCAGATTGAAGGGGACAGATGTAATGAAACGGTAAAGAGTATACAAGGAGGCTGCGATCGCTATAGCCAGCAAGCTTACAGATGAGATAAGACAACAGAATCATCCTATTGTTGCTGGACAAAACACACCATCTTCGTCTCTCAGCCGTCCGATCGTTACGTAGACCTGCATGGCATCTCACCATCGTCGCCTATCCGCCGTCCGATTCCCCAGGTTTCACCAAATTCCAACAATATACCATCCACACGTGTGCCTTGCACGTGTACCCCTTCACTTCCCACCTGTAGTGGCATGCCATCTCAAAAGGTAGCATGTCATCTTAAAGGGTGTCAATACCAAATTGGAACCTCTACGCAATGGCATGTATAAGTCGGAGAGGATGTCAATACCAAATGGTATGTCATCTCAAGGGTGATCACCTCTTAACCACATTGCGATCCACACTTATTCTAGGAATAACAAATGCGAAATTTATTGGTTTTTGTTATTCGCAATCTACCTCTTCAAATTCAACATATTAAAGCACGATTCAAGGAAGATAGAAAGAAAAGCATTCTATCATCTTTAGACAGTCCATCGTGCCAAATAAGTCTATCTCTAGTTTCATCAGCTCACCTACATCTTTAGGATCGATGTTGCTAGATCCAGATGAAAGAACATCTATTTCTAACAAAAAAGATACCATTACTAAAAACAATCCTTATACGCATATGAGCTGAAATGATGAAAAGTGAGTTCATGAGCTCAATTCATACGTACATACCTATGAACATTATTCTAGAAGAACCATAATATTAGTTTCATTTGTTTAGATTTTGGTGGAGTCTTATACCATCTTTCCTTATCATAGCAACCATTGTAGATAAGTTTGAACAATTTCACATAGAAAATGAAAATACTAAAGTGTTTATATCTAAGGTATAAGATAATTTGTATGCTACCAACAATCTAGTTATACTACTTATTCCATTAATTTTGGACTTGTCAATGTACAAAATCATTTTTCTAGATACTTTTAGACTAGTTTTTGGATAAAATTTAAGCAAAAACCCACTCTTCAAAACACAGATAAAAACATAAAAACAAGCAATTTTTTAGAGTTTTTTGAAGGAAATGAAATCAAAATTATTAAATTTAATGTGACACAAATAAGTTAACCAATTTAAGATAGGAAGCAATTGTAAACTCTCATAATATTTATTATTAAAACAATAAATTAAAACCTAATTTACATCAATTATGAAAATTAACGTAACATCTTACATAGACTGGTACATGGTCCTAATTCATTTTTATACTTATATTTCCAGTCAAAAAGTCTACTTTATGAAAATATCCTACCCAAACCAAAAGGTGACACTACCCTTTTGGAATAAAGGGTTTATTTACTTAAACTATCATTTTGTAATAATAATGCAAAAACTGAGAAACATAATTCTTACATTACTCTATATTGCAAAAGTCATAGTTTACATTTTTATTTTTAAGAACCCTCTTTTTTTAGCTTTTGGGTCGACATTTGCTTGGGTGTAGCCAATCGTGGAACTATTTGCGGGGCCATTTCAGGACCGTGACACGATGCGCTCTTAGGTGAATATTTGAATTTTGCACGGACCTATGCTCTCACCGAAAATTTTTCCTACATCATGAAGACGCACTGGCGTAATAATGAGATGCAATCTATTTGTTCAGAACACCGTATAGCTTGACACATGGCATCTCTGCACTGCTTTGCACATCGTAGTCTCTGGCCTATGTCGCCTGATCACTTATCATCATACAGCCTTTTGCTACAGCTTTGCCACCTGTCACTGGACACGCACCCATGCAAATCATTAAAATTAAAGGTTGGCTTGGAGAGACCACTGCACTGGTTCTTGGCATAATAATTAGACGCAATCTATCATTCTGAACACCGTCGCATCGCAGTCTCTGGCCTGACCACTTGTAGCCTTTTGCCACATCTTTGCCCATAGCCGACGCAAATAATAGGTTGGCTTCGAGAGACCACCGCGCTGGTTTTTGGCATAATAATGAGACGGTGGGGGTAGCAAAATTTTAGCTGCCATTTTTTGTCCTCTCCAATAATACACGTCAATAGACTTGGATATCCCAAACAAGTGCAATGTGGCCTAAAATGCTTCAAAACACAAATAGGCCAAAGGGCATGCTATCTATATTATTAAATGCAATGACCTTTAGCATGCTTATGAGCCATATAGCAAGCAAGTGCATGGAAAAAGAAACAATTCAAAATTATAAATAGTGTTGGATTTATTAAAATGTCTTTGCACATGCACAAATTGTCCTTTTTTAGAATGAATCTAGACATCTATACCAACAACTATCAATGTTTCAAAGACCACCATGCACTAGTCCCAATAGTTTGGATTCCAAATTTTCAATCCATTTTGGTTTTCAACAAATTAAAAGAAAGTTATGGAGCATGCCCTCAAATGGGTATGCATCACTTTAGCACAAAATTAGAGGCCCGTTAACCCATGCATAATGATCTCATTTAGGTGTGTCCTTGGGTTGAGGAGAAGCTCACGTAGTGTACTTTAGAATGATTACTTGGTTGCATGTATGTATAGAATAAAATTTTGATGTCTTTGAATAAATTATTATATCCTATAGTCTTCAGGATGCATTCTTCACATGCAACATAGCACTTGTAATACTTCAAAGGTCTCATTCCAAATACTTTTTCCAAAAAAAATTGCTCTCATGTTCAAGTTTGGAATGTGTACTACAACTTGAAGATAAAGTTTATCGAATTCCGTTGAGCAATGCATAAGTTATGGAGTCATGCAAGATACCCATATACAGAAAAGTCCCTGAACCTCACCAAAAATTGCTACACCCAAGCAAACAATGACCCTTTTCCTTAACTTCTTAATAACATAATTAAATAAAAATCATTTAAATCCATGGACAAACTATACACACACACACACATGTATGTATGTACATACATACATAAATACATAGATACATACATACATATAAGCACACACACACACACACATACAAACATACATACATACATACATATATACATATATATATATATATATACATACTTAAGGTCCATGCATGAGATTAATTTACCATGAGAGTCCTCAAAAATCTCCAAGACTTAATAACAGTGTTAACATACACCTTTCAAAGTTTTGGAGCTCTAAAATATCCAAGGGTAAATAACGGTGCCAATAAACACCTTTCAGAGTTTCAAAAAGCAACAAAAAAATAATCTCAAAGAACTTTATAATGGTGCCAAACAATAAACACCTTGCAATAGTTATAAAGGTTTTTTAAGCACACACCTTCAAATGATGCATCTCAATGGAGGGGGAAAGAAGGAAAAGGAAGGGGAGGGGGGAGAGAGATGGAATGGAGGGGAAAAGAGAGGGAGAAGGCTTAGGAAAGGAAATAAGGTAAGGAGAAGAGAGAGAGAGAGAGAGAGAGAGAGAGAGAGCCCTCGCGCTATCGCAGTGACACAAAATAAATAAATTTTATAGCCCCTTGCATTGCCACAGGGAAGGAAAGAAGGGAAGGGGAAGAACAAGGCGAGGGAAGGAGAGAGAGAGAGAGAGAGAGAGAGATTGTTTTCTTGGATGTAGCCATTTTTGGTGAGGTTCACAAAATTTCCTTTGTATAGGTATTTGTATGACCCATAACTTATGCATTGCTCAACGAAATTCGACAAACTTTGTCTTTAACTTGTAGTATATATTCCAAACTTCAACATGAGAGCAAATAACTATGGAATAAGGATTTGGAACGAGACCCTTAAAGCATTACAAATGCTATGTTGCATGTGAAGCATGAATCCTAAAGACTATAGGATATAGCAATTTATTCAAAAACATCAATATTTTGCTATATACATACATGCAACCAAGTAATCATTCAAAAGTACACTATCTGAGCTTCTCCTCAACCCAAGAACACACATAAATGAGAACATTAGGCATGGATTAATAGGCCTCCAATTTTGTGCTAAAGTGATACATACCCATTTGCAGGTACGCTCCATAACTTTTTTTTTATTTGTTGAAAACTCGGTTGAAAACCTAAATGGATTGAAATTTTGGAATTTAAACTAGTGGGACTACTACGTGGTAGTCTTAAAACATTGATAGTTGGTATTAGTATCTAGATTCACCCTAAAATCGAAGAAGTTGAAAAAGTGCAATCTGTGCATGTGGAAAGGTCTTTTAATAAATCCAACACTATTGACAATTTTGAATTGTTTCTTTTTCTAGACACTTGCTTGCTATATGGCTCATAAGCATACCAAAGTTCATTGGATTTCATAATACACAGCATCAAACCGGATAGCTTGTCCTTTGGCCAATTTTTGTTTTAAAGCATTTTAGGCCACATTGCAATCATTTGGGATATCCAATTTTGCTGACGTGTACACCGGAGGAGGGGAAACTGACGGTTGCTAAAAAGTTTGCTACTCCCGCGAGTTTTAAATTTTCACACCTCCCACCCATCAAATCTTGGAAGATTAAGTACCTACAACCTACCCCCGCCCTACAAATGCCCCACAACCTGCACGCACCTCAGCATGACCTTGCACAAACTCTAGTTTGTCATTGTCTTCTTTCAGGTAAGTTGTCTTCTATTCTTTGCTTGCCTCACCAACTAGCTTCTCCGGGTCTATTTTGGACTGATTCCATGGCCTCAATGGCAACATGCAACTCACCATGGCTTGCAAGAGAAGTAGACAGAGGCTATGAGACAGGAAAGTTGAAAAGCTAAGTCAAAGCACAAGAATCATATTGCAAGTCGAGGAATGTGCTGGCACGGTATCGAAAGGGCAACAGAAGACACTTTTGCAACATCTGTGAAGGGAGAAACAACGAGAAGAAAGAAGACCCCTTGCAAAGAAGCAACATGAAGTGGTTACAGATGCATGCATTCGATCATTGCCATCGGAGCGAAGAACATGAGCTATGGTGTCACAATTGGTGGGAGCATTCGAGGTAAAAACATCAAGACATTCAGGTGATTACCAGTCTGGAGTCTTCACAAGCTTTAGCCTACACCCTAAAGTTCGTAGAGTAACAACCCTACCAACACCTAGGGAGATGCACGCCCAAGAGGCAATGCTCTCTAACTTGAGAAATGGCTTACAGAAAGTGAAAGGGGTGCACAACTTACATCAACTAGCTGTAAAGAGGGTGACATTAGCTATGTTTGTGTCCCCTAAAACAAAGGATAAATGGCTTGGATGCACAATATCAAAGATGTTATCAATCAAAAGGACCAACGTGGCTCCAATGGTTGAACATAGGGCAGAAGCGATGCATGATCATCCTGATCCGAGAAGTATATGGGCTTCAAAAGAATACAAGAAAAGGAGAGACAGCCTAAGTGTGAAAGTCATTGCTACATTGATGATGTTTTGACACGAAAATATGAGAGTTTCTCCAAATAGAAAGAAAATCTATAAAAAGAGGATGAGATGCAAGGTGTTTAAGGAGCACATCATACACATGCTAGATACAACGTAGGTCAGTCATGCCTAAACCAACCTAGTGGTTGTTTATGATTGAGCTTTGGGATGGTGTACTTGTTTCATTTCTTAAACCAAGCTTGGTCTAAATGTGATTGTCCTAAACCATTTTGGTGGTTGGAGCATCATGCAACTGTAGGCTGGTTCAGCTGAATCACCAGTTATGTGATTGTCCTGAACTAGCATGGTTGAACAGACATTAGTTGTTGTCCAGCCTAGTGGCATGATTGAGCAAAAATTAACAGTAATATGTTTTGTAATAGAATAGCAATATATTGTATTTTACTAAACCAGCCTGATGGTTGAAACATCATGCAATCGTGGCTGTTTTAGCTCAATCACTAGTTATGTGATTGTCCTGAACCAATGTGGTTGAATAGACATTAGTTGTTGATCAGCCTGATGGTTGAAATTATTTTGTTTCTTAGTACTTAAATTTGTTAAATTTAATTTTCTGCTATTTGGGTCATATACCACTATTTCTAGATCGGGATGGCTTGGACTTAATGTGATTGTCCTAAACCAGTCGGATGCTGGTTCAAGACAAACAGTAACTGACTGAAATTGTGATTAAAACTGTGAAATTCATAAATGAAAAGAAATATATTGTTATTTTCTAATTGTGAAATTCACATAGGAAATAAAATATACTTGTTATTGTCTAATATGTTAAGTTGAGACCACCATGCTTAACCAGCCCGGTGGTTAAAATTGTGATAGTGTCCTAAACCATCCCAGTGGTTGAAATTGTGATTGTCCTAAATGTGTCCTAAACCAGCCTAGTGGTTGACTACCCTAAACGTGTCCTAAACTAGCCCGGTGTTTGAAATTATGACTATCCTAAACTAGGTCAATAGTTGAAATTGTGATTGTCGTAAACCAACGCAGTGGTTGAAAATTATTTTGCTTCATTATATACTTTAATTAGACTGTGTTTTTTCTTGCTTTGGTAGTGCAAAAATGGGGTTCACTTTATAGTTATCGTTCCATTTAAAAGAGGGCCCATTGTTCTATTGTTCTCGCATGTTAGGTCAGCAGACGGAGTTGTATCTCAAGTTTATGGATCAGAATCTAGACATTTCAATTGGGCAGAGGGGCTTTGAGCATTGTAAGCCTTGGTATGTCATGAAACTCAAAGACTGGAATGTTTATTGTTGCAAAACACACACAGACTTTTGCCTGGCCCAGTAAGCTATGAATTACTTGAGATCTGGTCGTGTTGGAGCATTGCTCCATGGGGACCGATGTCCATGCCTCCTAGATGAATGTGCAATCTATAGGCCACATGGATCCTCATCATGTGTTACAAGGGAGAGCAAGTTTTGTAGCCTAAGATCTCTATGGGAGCTGGTGGTTTGTCCAAAGGAAGACGGTGAGTGGCACCGCATTGAATTCATTCATGGCACTTGCAAGCATCATAGTCTAAAGCTGAAGAAGAAGACGTTTCATGTCTGTCCAAATGAAATGAGGGAAGACAACCATGTTGCTCTAAAATGGAGGAGATTTGAAACTATCAATGTGTTGAAGGATCTAATAAAAATAGATGGCTACTATCATATAAGAGCGCTCAGCCAAGGAAGCTTATAGGTCACATGGTTCAATCCACCCCAAAATATGTGCTAATTCACAATGTCATGACCAAGTGGCAGGATAAGCAGTTTAGGATGTGCCTTGCCAATTTTCCCCATGACACTATTGTCTCTGTCATACATTTTGCTGAAATTTATTCATTTCAAGAACAAGATGAGATACACAGTGCTCATACTACAAGACATGGGCTGCTTTCTGACATCAATATCGATGCTAAATACAAAGAAATTTAATTTTTACAAGTGGAAAGTGTCGGAATGTCCATCGGTGTGGATGTTGCAAAGAAACCATCAGTGCCGGAGTTGGTATCACCATTGATAAAATATGCCCGATTGTGTCAATATAGGCATTGGTATATACCAACACTGTAGTGTCGGTATAGGTGTGGGTCTATACCCACGTTTTTACAAAAGCTTTAAAAAATTTATGTGGGGCAGAATGGGGCTTGTTTTAGTCCCATCCTACCCCACATAATTTTTTTTCCATTAAACTCACGATTAAATGTTACAAATGTGGAGGTCTACATTATAATTTTGCAAAGAAAGTCTACAAAGTAATGGCAATATGCTAAATGGCAAATCTGCCGAAGTAATGTGCTAATCCGCTACAAAATGGCAAAAGTGCTGGACTCCAAAGTGGCAAATCCACTGAGGCAATCAACTACAAAAGGGCAAAAGTGCCAAAATATTGAACCACTAAATGTCCTATCCTACTATTGCTCCTCATCATCCTCTTTTCCTCCTTGTCCTCCTTGCCCTCCATCTCTCTACGTGCATCCTCCTCATCCTCCCTGCCCTCCTTGCCCTTGGTCTCTCTACATGCACTCGATCCCTCACCCTCCTCTTCTGTGTACCTAGCCACTTCTTCCTTAGATCCCGCCTCCCCATCCAAATCTACAGATGGGTCAAAGTGCCTCCCTAAGAATGAAAAAAGTTAGAAAAACTAGGAGCATTGATTGTAAGACAATGATGATAGTCAAATGATAACGAAGAGGAATAGGGTATGCTCACATGACACACTGCTACCCTTTCCCAATCACTGTCGACTCCTTCTCTCTCCTTCTCCTTAAACCATGGCCTGGCTCCAATCTTGAAGGCCCTTCTGTACTCCTCATTGTCTAGAGGCCTTCCAATCATAGATTGCTATGGATCCAAATTCAATTATTTAGACATGAATGACAAGACATTTGAATAATTGAACATATTAGAAATTCAATAGAAGATAAATATATACTTACCACCCATGCCTCGTTGCTGAGTCTGCCATCGCTCCCGAGTTGCGAAGGACCTATGGTCTCCAAGTTTATCCTCGTTTCCCTCTGCTGAGGTTCATATCCATCTGCATTCTCCCTATAAAACTTCTTCGCTCTCTTCCAAACCTTCGGGTCCGCCCACCTTGGCTTGTGCTTAACCCCCCTTAACAACCTTCCTTAGTTCATATCTATGAGACCTAAGGAGCTCCCCCATGTGAGTAAGCATGGCATTTGTTTGAAACTCAAACCCTTTAGGATAATTGTCTCTTGAGGGCTTCTATGCATGCATCCTTAGCTTTTTTGTCCTATTGGTTTCAAGGTCAAAATATATCATTGGGAAAGTGGATCCTCACCAATCTCCTCATGTATCTTGTGACCGCCTTTCCTTCCTCATCTTCACTCTATAGGAGAGGTCCTCGAGCAAAACAAAGTCCAAAGGATTCACAGTGGATGGACTAGTAGAGCGAGGAGTAAGGGAGCGAGTGTTCTCTGGGGTGCTGCGACCTATGAGTGGAGAGGGCAATGGACCTGACTAGTACTGCATCTTATGAGGAAGGGGAAACCTATAGGGATGCAAGTGTGCAGACTCTCTACATCCCTCGTGCCACCACAGCAGCCTCGACCCTTACTACTCTTTCTAGACCTATGATGGGTACGCCCAAGTGATGGCCCCTCAAAAGGGCTACAGAGGATGGCTATTGAGAGTAGGTAAAGCCATTGATGTCCCTGATCTACCCCTAAGGGGTGAAGGAGAGGGAATAGTTGAGGTCCTCTAGGACAGGAGAGAGAAGAATCTTGCTATCTTCACCTCGCTCATGGATGTGTGACGAAAAAGAGAGGAGTGAAGGAAAAGACAGGATGGAAGAGAAAAAGAGAGGGGAGGAAGAGTGAGGGAAAAGAGAGGATGGAAGAGAAAAAGAGAGGGGAGAAAGAGGGAGGGAAAAGAGAGGAAAAGAGAGGCGAAAGAGAGGGAAGGGAGAAAAGAGAGGATGGAAGAGGAAAAGATACAACAAAAAAGGGAAGAGAGGAGAAGCGAGGGGAGAAGAGAGGAAATAAGAGGGGAGAAGAGAGGAACAGAGAGAAGAAAAGAGAGGGGAAAAGAGAGGGGGAAAAGAGGGAGGGAAAAGAGAAGAGAGGAGTGAAGGAAAAGAGAAGAGAGGAGTGAAGGAAAAGAGAAGGGAGAAAGAGGAAAAGAGAGGATGCATGATGGAAAAGAGAGAAGTGAAGGAAAAGAGAGGCGAGAAAGAGGGGAAGAGAGGGGAGAAAGAGGGGAAGAAAGGGAAGAGAGGGGAGAAGAGAGGAAATAAGAGAAGAGAGGAGAAGAGACTCCGGGGGGTCACTCATCATATGTAACCCTATCACGTGAGTTCAACAGAAGGATTTTTTTTATTTCTAAAATTTACAGAAATAAATATACATAAGGGACTATTTAAAATAGTTTTGGAAAAAATTTACAGATTTGTATAGAAAAGGGGTACATTTTATTAATGAAATTTTTTACAGATAAGGGACTTTAAATATAGGCCTTGAACGCACGTGATATAGAGGGTTTATACATAGTGACCCCCCCGAGAGAAGAGAGGGGAGAAGAGGGGAAATAATAGAGGGGAGAAGAGAGAAAAAGATAGAAGAAAAGAGAGGGGAAAAGAGAGGAAAAGAGAGGGAGAAAGAGGAAGGTAAATGAGAAGAGAGGAGTGAAGGAAAAGAGAGGATGGAAGAGGAAAAGAGAGTTAAGAAAGAGGAGAAGAGAGGATGCATGATGGAAAAGAGAGAAGTGAATGAAAAGAGAGGGAAAAAGAGACAGCAAAAAAGGGAAGAGGTTTGAAGAGGAAAAGAGAGGGGAAAAGAGGGAGGGAAAAGAGAGGAGAAAAGAGAGGAAAAGAGAGGGGAGAAAGAGGAAGGGAAAAGAGAAGAGAGGAGTGAAGGAAAAGAGAGGATGGAAGAGGAAAAGAGAGTCAAGAAAGAACAAAAGAGAGGATCCATGATGGAAAAGAGAGGAGTGAATGAAAAGAGAGGGGAAAAGGGACAGCAAAAAAGGGAAGAGGTTTGAAGAGGAAAAGAGAGGGGAAAAGAGAGGAAAAAATAGGGGAAAGAGAGGGAGGGGAGAAAGTAGAGGGGGAAAGAGAGGATGGAAAAGGAAAAGAGAGGGGAGAAAGAGGGGAAAAAAGAGAAGAGAGGGGAGAAGAGAGGAAGTAAGAGAAGGGAGGAGAAGAGTGGGGAGAAGAGAGGAAATAAGAGAGGGGAGAAGAGAGGAAAACAGAGAAAAAAAGAGAGGGGAAAAGAGAGGATGGAAGAAGAAAAGAGAGGGTTGAAGAGAGGAGATGAGTTCCTATGCCCATCACTACAGCTAGTGCTTAAGGCACTAGCTGCAGGGCAATGCATTTACAAAAGGAAAAATGGAAAAGAGAGGAAGCATGTTCTCACCTGGCACCACATGATCCTGCTCGGAAGAGGGGGTGTTTCATGTTTTTTTCCCTATAAAAGAGAGGAAACATACCATTTTAAGAAAACTAATTAGTGAAAGTATGAGATTGAAGAAGCAACATTCCAAAGAGTACGAATTGAGGAGACAAAGAAAAACCTACAAACAAGGAGAAAGCATGAAAACAATAGGTAGAGCTTTCATACTCTTCTCTTTCATGATTGTTTTTCATGTATTGTTTCCTCCTTTAGAGAAAGAAAAGGAAAGAAAAGGAGGAGAGAAAATTTAGAGAAAGGAAGCGAAAGCAAAAGTAGAGGAAGGGAAACGCGAGAAAAGGTAGAAAGAAAGATAAAGAAACCAAACAAACACGAAATAGAACGGGAAGAGAGGAATTCTTACCTTGAGATGGAGAGGGAGCTGCAACAAGTCTTGTAGGCACAAAGGGACAATGCAGGAGAGGATGGAGAGGTGGAAGGAGGGAGGAGGCAGGAGTAAGGAGGCAAGATTTATGAGCAATCATAGGGAGTTGAAAGCAAAACTGAGGGAGGAGAGCATACAAAAATTTGAATGGCATCATAGGATGAATAGGGCGAGATTATGGTTCTTAGAATCCATCAGTACGTCGGGTATCAGTATGATAGTGGGTATATAAAAACAGAGTGTCGGTATGGTCGTTAGTATATACCCATGCCCATACTAACAAAATAGGATTTGCTGGGGGTTTAGGTTTTAGGGTTTTGGGGGGGCTTGGGGAGCTTGGGTGAATTTGGGAGGTGAGTGGGTGTTTGAAGGGATTTAGGGGGAAATTAGGCCTTAGGGTGTTTTGTGGAAGAGAGGTGATTAGGGGGTTTGCGGGAATTTGGGGGATTTGGGTGTTTGGGTGTTCGACTTGACTTGGGGGGATGCTTGTGGATGTGTGCAGGTGGAGAGGATGAGTAGTGAAAGCTCATCGGATAGGGGGCCACCTCTCGAGAGTTTGGAGTGATTGCCTTGTCCTTGCACACAATGTAGCACCGTATTGTCATGCATCACTTGTAGATGTATGGAGAGGCACCACCAGAAGATGATATTGTTCAACATGCTAGTGCATCATTGGTAAACCAATGATATTTGAATGATTCATGCATATTTATATTGCTTTGTCCTTGTCACACACACTTACATTGCATCATTATATTATATAGGATGAGGAGAGCAGCGGAGGAGCACATGCACCACCACCACAATTTGATCAAGATGATTTTGAGGATGATCCTCTAGAGGAGGACGAGGGTATGGTGAACATGATGGATTCTTTTTTTGGAGGCACCACTAGAGATGGGGGTGAGATGTCTGAGCATGAGACCATGATGCAAGATTTGGCATCAACACTATTGTATGATGGTGCAAGGATGTCAAAACTATGAGCTTGCCTCTCGATCTTGAATTTTCATGCAAAGTATGGATGGTCAGACACAAGTGTCTCAGCCTTGATGAGGCTTGGAGCCTTGATCTTAGTATCTCGTTCCTAATTGTTTTTATTAGTTAATATCTCATTCACAAGTTTCTTGGATATGCAAATTGTAATAGGTTACTCTAGAACATGTTTTCTATCCCAAATACCATGCCCAATTCCAGAGACAAAGCCAATAAGATTGTGGCACATTGTTATATCTCCTTTGTTGTTTGGATAGTGTATCCTCCTAATTACAGTGAGAGGATGCTTATCAAAAGATGTTAGAACTGCTATCTACACGATGAGTGGCATTGTTGGGTATGCTTACTATCATATCACCTTCATTATATTTCATAAAATTTTAAATTATGATGGGTATAAAATATTGAATCTTACAAGTGCATGTGGAATAGGTGGATCTTACCAAAAGACATCTCTGTATATCGAGCATTGAGAGGGCTAAGGTGGACTCCATTGAAGCTGTGTACCTACTTCAAAAGCACTCTCTCTAACAGCCTTAAACCAAAAAAGCTGTATAAACTTGTAGAAGTACATAGCAAGTAGTAGAGAAACCACATAGCAAAAGTACATAGCGAGTAGTAGAGAAAATACCAATAGAGTTAACAAAGGAAGTAGCCATAATAGCTAAATATATCAGCCTATGGAATCTAGTACTTAGAACCATCAGAGGAAACCTCAGAGCCATAGACAATGTTAGTGTCATCAGAGCTTGAGTCTTCATCAAGGGAAGAATCATCAGCATTAGTAAATGGAATGGAGTGTGAGTACTCATTCTTGGGGAGGCTCCCAATAGGATCAAGATTGGTTCCAGCAACATCAAAGAGGCTTGCATCAAGAGGCTGTCTATTGTGCCTAGCCATAGGGCAACGTGACACACAGTGTTCATCCAGATCATTTTTTATATTGGTGAAGTCTTCTATGTACTTGGCAATTAGTTCTTCAATTCTCTCTTTTTCCTAAACCACCAAGCAAGGAAACAGATGTCCAAAAAAAAAGGAAATTGTTTCTACAAATTGAGATGTACCATGGAGCATTGGCTCTTATTTGAGTCCAAGTGTCTTGCTTTGTCTTTGTAGCATCACTTAGTAGGATAAATTTCCAATTGACAAGCTCACCTGTTTCTAACTATAATATGAGCTTCCAAACTCTTCTATCTTGGGGACAAGCAACAAAAAGATGAAAGATGTCTTCATTCAAAACAGGGAATCTTGTGCATTTCCCATCTCCCTTGCCAATCCTTATACCTCTAGCATCTATCCAGATAGCCTTGTGTAAAATCAACCTTAATAAAATAGACATTTTATCAAGGACACACTTTAACCAAATGCTTCTAAAAGCTTTCCATTTTAATTTTAAGTCCTGTAAATTCCATCTAGTATTTAAGACATCTTTAATCTTCAATGTCACCGTCTAGCTGGAGTAGGGATAGGGGAAAAAGAGGAGCTCTCAATCCAACTATGTTCCACCCTTCCACTATGTGGTTCCTTCCCACAATTGTATTCTATTCATCATGACAAGGTCTTGTTGTTGGTTATTGAGGGAAAATTTCCTTCTTATCTCAATCCAAATCTTCCTTCTAAAATCTTCTTTGTTCCAAGACTTCCCCTTCTTGAACAAAAGGCTGGCCATTAAAAAATCATTGTCACAGAGAATAGAGCTTTTGAAGATTGTTGAGACCCATATAGAGTCTAGGGGCATAAAAGATCCTTTGCCTAAGAATACAATTTGACATTTGATTCCCTTAAAAGATTTCCATAGGGACTGCCAGAGTTGACTCCCTTTAGCTTTGATAGGCCCAGGGTTGTAGATAGGGTAGGATAATTTTTCCACTTGGGAACTCTCAAAGTGCTTGACATTTCTGAGCAGAACTTAAGCCCAACCCCCCTAAGCATGGAGAATGGTTTTAATGACCCGTGGTAGAAAACTTTCTTGTAGCTAGCTCTATATCTATGACCCCTAGCCCCACCTTCTTCTTTAGGTTTTATATAAAAGCTCCATCTAACTTTTGCTATCCTTTTACTCCCACCCCAAATGAAAGGTAAAAAATATCAATGGATTAAATACAATGATTAATCACAAGCCTTCTACTAGCTATGTTAGCTTGGAATCCTCTAAATTTCTCTATCTTTTTTTGGAATCTATCCATAAACCAGTCCCAACCTTTGCTTCATTAAAATGTCAAACCACAGAGGTATCCCAACAAGCTAAAAATAGTATCTTTCTTGATTCTATGACACTCAAGATTCTCTAGGGCTTTCTGATCTTCTCCTCTTAAAGTGTTATAACTAGTATTCATTTGATTGATCTTGGATCTTGAGGCCTTGTAGAAAGTGTCCAAACTGCTGGCAAATCAACTTTTTCCGAAAAAGGATCTCTATACCTCTAAGGTCTCCAATTTTGCTATGACTCTGGAGAAGCCAACCCAAAGATTCATTAGCTAGAGAAAAAAGAAGAAGAGCTATTGGGCAACCCTGCCTAATGGATCTTTTAAGAGAAAAGGATTAACTCATATCTCCATTTACGAGCCATTTACACATATCTTTGTTGAAGCATTAGAACGCATAATATTTATGAAAGCTTATGCTTACATTTACACATATCTTTGCTGAAGCATAAGCTTTATGAAAGAAATAAACTGCTGGCCAAGACCCATGTCTATTAGAGCTTGGATAATAAAGTCTCATTCGAATCTATCATAGGCCTTGTCAACATCAACTTTGAGGAAATAAATATCATGTTTGGTCTCCTTTGCATACTCACAACCCTCCCAAATGTTGATTATAGCCTCTAACAGTGTCTCCCTTTGATGAAGCCTTTTTGCTCTTGAAGGATCCAATTAGTATCCATTCTTTTTTGAATTCTGAGAGCAAGTGCTTTAGAAAAATCTTGTAATTACAATTGAGCATAGTGAGAGGTCTCCAATTTCGAAGCTCCTATTTAACTCCATCCTTAGGAATCAGCTTAATGACACCACCATTAACATGAGGGGGAAGGGCCTTATTCCTAACACTCTCTTGCCAAAGTAAAAGAAGATATGGTACAATAATTTCCCAAAACGTCTTATAGAGTTCTATTGGAAGTCCATCTTCATCTGGTGTTTTTTCATCTCCCATTACTTTGACTGCTTCTCTCCTTGAGCTCCTCCAAAGTGAAGGGTTTTTCAAGGTAGACATTGTCAATGGTTGTGAATAGTTCTCTCCCTACCCAGTCTGCAAATGTCCCTAGATCTGTTGACTTCATCATCTGGGATTATAGTGGAGGAAATTAGACTTTTGAAGTGTAATTGTACGAGCTCTACATTCTCTTCAGGGAAAGCAGCTAGAGTGTTGTCTGTTGTTCTAAGTAAAGGTACTTCTTCATTTGCTCTTTTTCTTCTTACAAGTTTAAAGAATTCCTTGGAGGATTTGTCTACCTTACTTGCCCACCATTCCCTAAAGTACACCTTAGAATCATTGAGAATAATTTGCTCTTGTCTCATCACCTCCTTTCTCTTTAGTAACAAATCAACTTGTGCTTGAGGATCTCCATGTTTAGAAAGTACTTCTAGCCTAGTCGTTGTATCCTACAACCTATCCATTCTTCTAGCTCTGATTTGGCCCTATCCTCTCTAGCATGTTTTAGCAATTGTTGAGTCTACTCTACTTCTATTTGCAAGGCATCTAAAGCAGTTCTAATATCAGTAAAGGCATTCTGTGATGAGACACACTTAACACTCTTCTAAGCACTTTTCAACTCAAAAAGCTTGGGGTCACAACTTTGAACCAAGAAGAGGATCTTTATCCCAGACCAAAGTCAAGCAAGAAGCACATCTTTGTGGTCAAAAAGATAGGGAGAAGAGAAAGTACGACTTTTAATTGAAATAATTTGAGTAAGAAGATCCTGAGAGGCATATGTTCTATCCAACCTAGCCTCCCTTCTATTTTATATATGTTTGACTGTTGCACCAAGTAAAATTTCCTTTAACCCCAGTGTCCACAAGGCATGAAGACTCTTTGCAATCTTCCCAGGCTGTAAGCTCTCCTCCTTTGATGATTGTCCCTCTCCCAAGCCACCTTTCTGCACTATTTTTCACCATATTGGAGTCCCCCATAATAAAAGTGTTGTCCATGTTGGTACAAGAGGTGAAAATGAAGGAGGGACAAATAGTCTATGAAGTCCAAAAGATTACCATCACTGAAAGTGTGATTGAAAATGTGCTAGACATTCCTAGAGGCAATTTGCAAGAACACTTCTTTATGAAGCAGTGGAAGAGACAGGGTATTCTAGACGTATACCCCAATGCTCAGATTAGTAAAGATGGTGGAATCAAGCTTTCTAGCTTGCCAATAGACCTCCAAGATGTTAATACTCAGGGGGTTTACCTCCCAAAATTATAGTGTACCACGTGCATTCAAAAGGAGGGGTATTTTCAATTCAAATTTAGAAAAAAATCCATTAGTTCATAAGTAAAGAGGGGTTGTTTTATTGGAAAAAAAGAATTAGTTGAGAGATTTTTTAATACCCGGCAGCGCGCCTCTCTCTCTCTCCCTCTCTCTCTCTCTCTCTCTCTCTCTCTCTCTCTTGTATGCATGCACGTCAGTGGAGCTTTCTAGGCTTCATTTGGAGTTTTAAATTCTTCTGATCACAAGGAACGATGATTTATTGTACTCGAATTTTAGGAGCATGTTGGTGGCTCTCATGCTAACGTTTAGCATTGACATTTGGTCTCCTCTCTTTTGTATTCAACTATTGCTCAGAGGTTTATAGCTGACAAAATATTCACAAACTTGAATTTTTGGATAAGATATTTAGTTTTATTGAATTTGGCTTTGGTACAGGACATTCATTGATGTGACTCATCGTGGCTATAATATATGTCACACGGTAACTCTTACGTGTTACCTCTCTATAAAGACAAAAAATATTGATGTATATCCACAACAGCTCTCAGGTTGACCCCAAATGTTTTAAGCAACAGGTTGGGTCTTTACCCAACCTGTTGCTCAAGCTGGGTCTTGGAACTTCCAAAAATTAGAATTCATTATAGTGATGGTCTCCCTTTGCATGAAAATTTCAAAAGGAAATTTGATGGCTAGAAGCTTCACGAGTCAATAGATTGTGATTCATCAACATATCCCGAGATGTTTGGCTTTGATAAATATATGTTCTCCCTCGATCATGCAATTTTCTCGTAGCACAAACAGCTCTTCCCTATTTGATTTATGCAAGTTATTTTTCCGATGTGATAGGATATTCTGATTTTTGCGAGTTCACCTTTCGATGGGAGAGGATGGGCAAATTACATCACAAAGCTGTCGATGACGAGGCGTAGCATACAATATGTCCACAAAGCACTCTTCACAACCTCTCACTAGTGGCCGAAATTTTGCGATATGCTATACAACTAGTACTGTAAAAAAAGGGGGGTTTCCAATGGGGTATAAAGGGAAGAAATGTAAAATGTGTGGATAAAAGAGAGAAAAAGTGTGTGTGTGTGTGTGTGTGTGTACCCACCTTTGCCCCATTAGGATACACCACACTAGGTGAGACAGTATGTCATCACTTAGTGTGATAACCTACTATCTACTCGAAAGGAAAAGAAGAATCTGTAAGTCCAAAATGAGGGTTGAGAGAGGGGTAACTGAGGGAGAAATTTAAGTAAGGGTTTTAAGAGCAAAGAATTCAAAGAGAAAGTTTAATGATAATATTTCCAAGGGATGGAAAGAAAAGGGGGGGAAGTGGGTTATTTGGAGAATTGTTTAGGATAGAAGAGTTATTTTGAAGAGGTGAAACTTGAATGTTTAGTGAGACAGTATTGCTTCAGCAAGCAATGAAGTGAGTCAAGAGGCAAAAGAGCCATAATGACTTAAATGTACAATGTGCACCATCTAGAGTTGAAGGGGAAACATAACTGTGTGTGAAGACTCGACAAAACCCTATTTCATAGTGAAAGGAAAATAATTTTGGAAATGGACACTAAAGAGAAATTGATTTGAAACATTACAATACAAACCAAGAGGTGCACAAAATTGAAAAAGGATTATAGAATGCATGATTATACAAACAAGTTTTGCTTTGATAAGTCATAGCAAGCATCACTTTTATTGAAGAGGAGAGTCTGCATATCTGCCACCATCCAACAAGAAAAACATGGTGAGAACCAACTTGAGCTTCTTTGGGAAGATAGGTGTCATAAACACCCCTCCCTTGTTATCGAGGTCACAATAAAAATTACCACTTAACTACACACTTATAAAGCTACAAAGATTAAGAAAAAATGCAAGACAATTTTGGGTAAAGTTAGAGGGAATTTTATACAAAATTTTGGAAAGAGTAAAGGGGGAAAAAACAGGGGTGGGGATTAGTGTGATTTTTTGCCAATAGATTTAATGTGGAGGGAAATATACAATCAGAAGGTGCAATGATAAAGAATAATGGAGTAGGAATTATAAGGGGAGAGAGGATCTCAAGAGGAGAAAAAACAATAATTATATGTAAAAGTTAAGTAAAAATGAGTATTATTTTAAAAGAGAGGAATGAGTTTTAAGAATTTCAAAGGAAATTAAAGAGATAATTTTGTGAATTTTTAAAGAAATGTTTTTAAGAGTTTTAAACAAAGAAATTTAAAGAAGGGATTTTAAAGAAAGAAAGAAGAAGGAAATTTTTTTAAAAGGAAATTTTTAAAGAAGGGGGGGGGTAAACCTTTAGAAATGTAAAGAATTTTAAAGAAACAAAATTAAAAGAAAGAATTTCTAAGAAAGAAATGAAAAAATATGAAAAAAATTAGACAAACTAAGGAAAAAATTAGGGGGAAATTAAGGACACAAGGGGCTAGATTAGGGGAAAGAATGGGGGAAAGTTCGGAAAGGGAGACAGTTGAGAGAAATTAGGAGGTACAAAGAGGAAAAGTGTAGAGATAGTGTGGAGGGGAGTTTTATTTGGCAAGAGGGGAAAAGGAAGTTTAAAAAAAGGGGGCTTTCTAATAGGGTATAAAGGGAAAAAATGTAAAATGGATGGATAAAAGTGAAAAAAGGACTTAGAAGTTGCACTCTACACACATATTTCTTTGGAAAATAACAAATGACTTGAACTTCACGATGACCCAAACTCTTGGGACTCAAGACTTATATGTAAGACTCTTTCTAATATCATGGTGGGTACTACCCATTGCAAATTTTACAATCACTTGCACCTCTAGTCAGAGAGTAGGTGTTGTTACATCATTCAAATCATGCAGACACTCATGACATTTGTAGATCCTATGTTTGCTATCATTTGAAGTCCACCAAAGTCATCTAGCATCCACACTCATAGCCATAAGACACTTTGACATATGCTAGAAGTCCATCGCTGCATTGGGAAAAATCAAGGATGACGGGCAAACATCCATACCACATGAAACTATCCAAAAATGTGAAATATACTCAAGTCTTCTATAAAGTATTATATCCATGTGGTAATTTAATATATGCTACAAAAGAACCACATGTATTTCAAATTAATTCTTTTACATCTTTCATTACACACTAAGTCATACATAAGCTTGCTTACAGAACATAAACAGACCTCAACTTGGGATTACCCTTATCTTGTCTCTATTATTGCATCATCACAGCCACATACATGTCATCCTACCATATACAACTCCACACACCCATAACATACATGTCATACTACCATATACAACTCCATACACCCACAACATACATGCCATATATCAACACATACATCAGCACTCCCCTCAAGCTCGGAATGAGCTTGCATGGGGTGAACTCCAAGAGCATTTCTAAACTACTGAAATTTATCCTTTGGAAATGCATTAGTAAATATGTCAGCTACCTACTCATTGGCCTTCACATAGACCATGTCTATCTCTCCACTTACCACTTAACCCTTGATATAGTCGTACCTTGTATATGTTTTGTCCTTGCATGGTATATTGTGTTCTTGGTAAGCATAATCCTACTAATGTTGTCACAACAAAAGACAATGGTGCCATCAACAGATATCCCCAAATCATAAAGAAGAATTCTCATCCATGCTCTTCATAAGCCATTATGGCACCTTTGCCTATGTACTAGATAAGGCTACATTTAACTGCTTCTTGCTAGACCAACTAACAACTGCACTGCAAAATGAGAATGCATAACCACTTGTTGATCTCCTGTCCACAATACTGCCATCCCATTATGCATTTGTATAACCATGCATGCATGTATCTGCTGCTTATGCATAGCACATCCCATAGCATGAGATAGCTTTCACATATTACGAGATTCTTCTAACTACATTGATATGACTTTTAGTATGGCCTTTACATGAATTAACTCACCACACCAACAACAGAACTTAGATCAGGTACTGCCATTCGGTATAACCTCAAGCCATACATGGTTTCTAATAAAAACACAACTCTTCTAGTTGTCATTGTTGCAATCGGCTTGAAAGTCTCATTATAGTCTAAGACATAGGCTTGGGCATATCCTTTTGCTCTAGCAGCCTTGCTTTATAACTTTCCAATGTATGATCAGATTTGCATTTTACCTTGTACACCCATTTAGATCCAATAGCTTTGTTCCAAGTTGGCAACTTAACTAGATCCCATATCTTGTTCTTCACAAGTGCTTTAATCTCTTCATCCATTGCAATTTTCTAATCCTTGTTGCCAACATCCTCTTGAAAATTTGCAGGCTCTACATGGTGAATTTTGGAAACCGTGTAAGAATAGTACATTTTTACAAAGCCATTTTATGTAAGCCTCTCAACTAGGTGTCTTACTCTTTTGACATTCTTACTTGTGGGTGTAAATTGATTTGCATCTCTTTTCTTGCATGTGGTGGTTATCTTCTAGAGTAGACACCAATGGCATACGTTTTTCATCATCAAAGCTCTCAACACTAGAGTTGTCCACATGTGCATCCTCATAAATCTTTTGCTTGCCTTTATCCTTGGCATTGCTTCTTAGCCTTCTTGACCATGGTCTAACATTTATGCTTTCTTCACCCATGTTTGATGGTCTTGACAGCTCCTGGATCACTCGCTTGGCAACCCTATGAGTAGGCATATCCCTAAAAAGTCAGTCCATACCAAGACTCCTTACAACATCCTTGCTTATGAATACTCCTCTGTGAGGGTTTAGTCATCTAAACCCTTTCTTCTCATCTAGATATTCAATAAACATACACTTCACTACACGAGGATTCATCCTCTTCCTAATCTCCTCAAGCACATGTACATAACACACATAACCAAAGGCTTAATAGTATGCCAACTATAGGGTTGCTGGCCCATAATTTTTTATATGGTGTGACATCATGGGCGAGTGTCATGGAGTTCCATTCATAATATGCACTTCTATATTTATAGCTTCATTCTAATAATATAGTAATTCATTCATTATTGACCTGCAATTATACTATTCTTACTCACAGCAACACCATTCTATTGGGGTGCATACCTAAAGTAACGTGCCTCGTTATACCATTCATGATGGAGGTATTCATCAAACTCATTAGATAGATATTTTCTACCTCTGTCTGACATTAGTCATTTGATACAACATCCAACTTGTTTTTCAACCATTGCTTTGAACCTTGCAAAGGTTTGGAATGTTGCATCACTCTTATGTTTGAGAAAGTATATCCCTATGTATTTGCTATAATCATTAGTAAAATATGATGTAATATTTTAATTCATTCATGAATAAATTCTCACATGTCCATGGATCACTATGTACCAATTCTAGCGGATCATGGCTGGTTTTATCCCCCTTGAGAAATGGGAGACTTGTTTTCTTCCCAAATTGGCATGTTTCACACACATGATCGAAATCTAAATGGTGAAACATGGGTTTACCTCTAGCCATTCTTTCCTTTGCATATCCTTCAATTTCCTATATTTACATGCCCAATCCTCTTATGCGATAATTTAACACCGTCACTTTGTTTACTCCCTTTTGCATACAAAGAGTCATGATGTACCACCGGTTCACCTACATCAAATGTGAACACCGTCACTTTGTTTACTCCCTTTTGCATACAAAGAGTCATGATGTACCACCGGTTCACCTACATCAAATGTGAAGTCTTTCTTTTCTCTCTTGAACTCATTAATGAAACAACCATACTTGTTGAAGGTGACCTACATGTCTTGGTCAACCATTTGCCCAATGGAAGCTAAATTTTTAGTAATGGTTGGTACAAAAAACACATCCCCAACCTTGTTCTCGACACCATACTTAGTGAGGAGCAAGATAGACCCAACATGGGTAAACATCATCATTGGTAGCAACATACTAAACCATAGGCATGTTATGTTTTTCTTCATACCATTCTTCATGTGAAGTCATGTGATTTGTGCATCTGGAATCAATAAACCAAACATCCTTCTTTGTAGGCATCATACTACTTAACACATGTTCCATAGCAAATAGGTATCCACCATACCGTTCTCTTGCCATACCACCTCTATGGGCATATCCAGCATCTGACCATCATCATCTCCTGCATAATGGCTATACTGAGGTCTACCTCGGTCTCTTCCTCTTCCATTGTCATTTTGTTTATGGAAACAATCCCTTCCAAATGACCATACTTGCCACAATAATGGCATCACCACTCCTTGGAGACCCTGCATGGCTTCTACCACGGGGTGATCCTCTCTGCATGAAACCTCTCATGATGTCACCTCTATCTGCATGTTGTCCATAAGCATGCGAGTCAAATGCACAGCCTTTGAATGAACCACCTTGGTCTCTATGTCCTCCATGGCCACTATCATGAAGAACACACAATCTTTGCCTCCACAGGTCCCTGACATCCTCTGCCCAAGTCCTGGACAAGTGTATACAATTTCTTTATTCATCTGATCGTGGGTGCCAACTCGCACTCAATACTCATGGAGACTGGTATTATTAGAATCATATATATGAACATGAAAGTCTCTTACAAAACTGTCATCAAAAGAGAACATACCAAATTCCAGACCAGACAAAAGGATGCAAACCTGACATTAAAAGACTGAATTTTCAAAATCCTTTTAGCTAGTAGCCTCAAGGAGGCGGCCACCCTCCATGGACGGATGTACAGAATTGCATTTGTATTGACTTACATAAATCCCAATTTAAAATTGGGACATTTTAGTTTTCTGACATGACAGAGCAGACATATGTATACCACAGCACTGAGAGCGACGGAATTCTTATGGTCAGCTCCAGCACGATATCATCGATTTTGATGGCTATAGAAGCTGTTTGTACAATATTAACACTTGGAGTCGCACATTCATGACGTATATTTTGGTCTCTGAAAAGATCATCTCAAAACATGCTCATAGCTTTCAAAGCTCACCCATTTCTCTTCCTTCAGATGACTAGGACATGCACAACACATTGCTGAAACGATCAGGCGCTTCATGAAGGATCTCAGGAGAAAACAGAACTAGTGAAGAGTAACCTGGCAGAATAAAATCCAGGATTACTGATGTGTACAGTCAACCCTTCTTTACAAGAATATTCACAAAGGACACGAAACAATCGGGGTGCCCTGGTGAGAACATAGAATGACCTACAACTTCAACTCCTGTACACGGTCAGCCACCAGGAGACCCATTGGGGGCTAATCATGGGCCATGGCACCTGCACTGGTGCATCACACTACTCCCACTCCATCAAAAGCCAAGGCCAAGCTTCAAGACAAATCAAAAGATCCTTGCCCTTCGCAGATAGCATATAGCAGTCTTTCGCGCATAACCTCCTGGAACATTCCCACCAAGAGTAGATTATACACCTAACAGATGATGATGACTACAGCTAAAAAATATGCCAACTTATCCAATAGTTCATTCAGAGCAACAGTCTTACAAAATGCTATAACCTTGTTCCACTAACCTTGCAAGAATATGCTGGCAGCTTCAGGTAGTTTGCACAGGTCATGACACTGGGAAGATCCCCATCTACAAGAGTGGTTGGTAGATTTGATCCCAAAACAGCTGCTTCTCCAGTCATTCCACTTGGGTGCTGCAGCACAACATTTCAAAACATGAAATCCTCTATATGCAGGCATTCATCTTGGCAACACAACACAAACTCAGGATTCTAATGTACCTTCCGAACAATAGTCAATTTTGGGCGGAGTGCAGCCAGTCCTCCACAAGGGAGCTGTGGAGCACCAGTCACAAAACACAAAAATGCTCGTTGCTGTTCTAAATTGAACTCTCCCATAATTTCCAGAAGCTGGAAAAAAAATTGGCTCAATTAAACATAGCAGGTTGTACTGTGCAATTGCGACACAAATATCTTAGGCAAAAGAGGAAATGTATCTTAGACAGTATCAACAGATGTCTATAGAACTGCTTGACAACTCACATTTCTAATTGGCGGACTAGTAGCAGTATAGCCATGGTCAAATTTCATTTGCTCCACGAGTGTGTCTCGCTGTAATGTGGAATGATAGTCAGAAATGGAGACCTGAATAACCTGAATAACAAATATTAGGAGTGTCAAGAAATTGCACACGGCTCACCTCCCACAACTCACGGCGGCCACAAAGCAGATAGTCAAGCTCCTCTTCACTAAAAACCTGAAGTGATGAAAGCTGGAAAACCTGTGCCACAAAATCAAGCATATGTCACCATGATAAATACGAACACAACACATGCAGTCTTTTGACTTCACAATAGAGTCAGTCCCTGCCTTAGGAACATATCCTCGCACAGACGGAATTGTTAGTTGCCGTTGATCAATAAACACCTATTGTTCAAGATGAAGTAAATGTGCACTTTCTTGGTGAAGTACCTGTCACGGAGACATGAAAAGTGATGGTTTGGGCCGTGAGGGACTGGCTAGAAGAAGTTTACACTTCCTAGAAGTTTCTAGGAGCAAAGCCTAGGTGCACCACGAGGTCCTAGGGGCAAGGCAAAGGCTTTAAAGAGGGGTTTAAAAGTTGGGCCCAAGGACAACCAATGTTGTCCTTGGTATGGTGGTTAGAGCTTTAATAAAGGGCCAAGTGTCATGCATGTAGGCGCATGCTCTTCCCCCCCTACCATCTGTCTCCCCTAACCCTCCTGGAGGCTAGTAGGTCTAGCAGAAGCTCCCTCCTGAATTTTCGTTGCATTTCTAGCTCCTCCTGCTGTTGTGCTGCTGCTCTGGCTGCTCCCTTTCCTTTGGCACACATTTTGAGGCAGCCTTGCTGCAGACACGCACCCCAAGGTGCTGTATGGTGGCTGGCATGGATATCAAGGTAGGGAGGAGGGCATTTATTGCAGTTCGTACAGCTGTACGGACTCTACAGGCAGTGCAGCCGCTGAGGCTGCTGTGCGGGCTGGTTGAAGCGAGGAATCAAGGCACAGATCCCAGTGTTGAGGCTCTGGGGCAGATCTGCATACCTGTGGTCCTCTCCAGCCTTTTGTTTCCCTCCTTCCGCTCTCTATCTTTCTTTCTCTCTTCTAATGGTAGCTGGAAGCCTCCTGCACCCTACGGGGATCCTGGACGGAGGGTAGGCACGAGGAAAGAGCTGGCCCCTCTGCCACAGACAACGGAAATGGGTTCCACGTTCTGTTTTTCATTGTTCTTTTTTGCTTTGGAGCTTTTTGCAGTGCATGTGTGTTGTTTGCAGTCCTTTTAGGACTCCTACAGGTTCTAGCAAGCACCCAGAGGCAAGGGTGTTCCTTTGGAAGGCCCCGGAACCACCAAGCTAACCACGCCGCCGACCAAGGATAGTGTGGATGCATGTGATAGCCTTGAGGCTGCCTTGAGCTCAATTTGGATGCCTAAATGCCTCTCAGTTGGGTCAGATAAGAAGTGGATGCCTAAGTATGCCTTGCCAGTTGGTATTCTAGTGGTGCACCTAGATTAGATGCCTTGAAGATAGATAGAGCATTTGCAGAGAGGAACAGGCCAGGGGTGAACCCTTGGTGTAAAATATTTCCATTCAGAAGCATTAAATAAATACTATAAGGAGCGGTCGCCTCCCAAAAAAATTGCGCCGCCCCCCATCCCAGAAATTGTGCTACAGCCTGCAGCCCCCTCTGCAATCTCTACGCCCTTGTATACCGCATCGCGCGTCGCGATCCGCACCGAAAATGCGCTGCAAGGCGCGCCCGCAAACCTGCCCATGTCCCTGTCAACTCTACGTCCTAGACCCTATAGCCGCAGCCTTCATAAAGACTGCAGCCACCGTGGCACAGCCTCTGTGCCTCTAACCTTTGCCACCTGCAGCCACGAGCGGCCGCCTCAACCACGTCATTCTCTCCGCCCCACCATCGCGTCAGTGCCTCTGAGCCTCTGGCTTCGCCTCTGTCGCTGCCTCAACCACGTCATCCATCAGCCAGCCGCCTCTGGCCCTCTGTAGCCTCTGCCTCTTGTAGTCGCCGTTAGCATTTAAGGGGCATCTCCTCCCCTCGTATTTCACCCCTTCCCTCTCCTTAGTTAGTCCCATGTCCTTAGTTAGTCCTCTTTTCTCTAAGACCCTCTAGTTCCTCATTTTCCCCCTTTCTACCCTCGTATTTCGGAGACATCTGGTAAAATGGGAACCTATACATGGCCATAGGTCTAGCGACCTGAATTTAGACTAGGATAGTTGAGTAGTATCTAGGATATCGAAAATAGTGATTCATTTGGAATGATCACTGAAAGAGTCCATAGTCCTATCTAGGTGTTGGACTAGGTGGTGGATATGTAAGCACTTAGTAAGGTCTAGTGACCTTAGGTCTGGTGACCTTAGAGATCTCAAGTAATTCGTAAGTCATGGATGCATGACTATGGGTGGATCCACAATTAGACCTGGTGGTCTAGAATGAGTACTCAAGCAAGATCTGGTGATCTTGATTCTGTAAGTTAGGCTTATCTTATAAGTTTTAGGTCTGATCAACCTAAAACTAATGGTTCCAAACTGATCACTTGGAACTTGGACCAATGCATGCATATGAGAGAGATAGATTAGGAAATAGTATCTTATTGGAATAGAAAAGTAGAACGAAAATGGATTCTTGCTAACCCTAATGGATAAAGTTGAATTAGTCTTTGTAGGAATGTCCAAAGTAAAGGAGTACATGGACAACACAACATGAAAGATAAGTACTACGTCTTTCTTACTGATTTATTTGGAAATTTGATTTAAAGGAACATACTAATGTTGGACTTGTTGGCAGGAGTATCAAACATGAAGATGAAAGATTGAAGTTGTTGTATGGAAGTTTATACAGGAACCTAATGAGAGCTAAAGACCATGAAGACAAAGAAGAATACCTAGTAGATGAGGACATCTATGTCTTAAGCAAGAGGGCATGTCACGAAATAATTTTTAGGCCTAGAATGTATTAGGCTAGAATGATCTTGAATGTAATAATTAGAAGGTAGGCTAGGTAGGTTTAAATGGCTAAATGCCATATTGATAATGTATTGGATATATTAATTGATTAATATAAATGGTGCACTCACACATGTAGGTCCTAGGTTAGGAATGGGTAGGAATGCATGGGTGCATTATTAAATGGTAGGCATAAAAGAGTCATAGGCTAAGGGTAGAATAATGGGGTATGCCCAAGGGATGGATCCCAAGAGGCATGAGAGGTTGTGACCTCTCGTATGCATGGAATGTGTGCATGAGGCATTAGGCATTCATATGTGGTTTTGTGGATTGCATGAGCACTGTAGATTAGTCAATAGCAAAAATACACTCACGTGGGCACTCCTTCCACCCCATTTGGAGAGCCAATGCTTCTCAATTTATGCATCATTCTTTCACACATGTGCATCCCTACATTGAGGAGTGTGACACCCTTGTCTTAAATAGTTCAATGATGATATTCAATGAAGTTATATGCTCTCAGTTTTGTTTGTGGACAATGGCAATGTTTCAAGTTGGCTGTATTTCAGATTTGAGAGATAGTAGAGTCAGTTACACTGCCCTTTGTCGATCAAAGGCCGGTTACAAAAAATGCCACCTGTAGCTATTAGGATGAGAAGTATGTACGTTTTATGGACCTTGTGAGGGATAGACATTCATATTTAGTGTTGAAAGTAAAATATAAAGTGCTTGCTTGATACAACCATTGTAATGAAATGTTCCAAAGATGGTGATTATATGATTGGACTGTTTCTATTCATGAATGTGCAGGCCAAGTGACTTTGATTCATAACTCTTTTCTTTTTCTTTGTCGAACAAAGAAAAGTAAAAATTAACTAGTATTTCTACTCTCTATAAAAGTCTTTGATTATTATGCATCATGGCTTCTTTTATGAAGGGATGCAAACCTCAACTGATGAGCATGGTGATTTTACTTTCCATCTTGAAAAAATTATCCATTCATTTGCATAAGAACGTGTCACAAGAAAGTGTTTACTGCCCATCTTCCTTTCTAAAGGAATGCTAGACGCAAGGTGGAATTGAAGAAAATTTGAGAGTACCCAAGCCCTCTAAAACCTTCAAGGCTAGTCAATGTCCTTGGTCCATCACAATCAATGAGCTTGTTTACAAGTTAGCCCATGTATAGTGTATCTGGTATTTCATGTTAGTTGTTTGAAAAAGCACCTACTTAAAGGTGATGATTTGGTAGAAGAACTTATCATAAGATTAATTGAGCCTCTAGTGCTTCCACATGAACCAAAAAGAATTCTAGACATAAAAGAAAAGCATAAAAAGTGCTCATGATAGAGCGCAGTTTATGCTAATTAGACGTGGGTTTACTTGAAAATCCATAAAATTCTCAAGTAATGTGCAATTGTCAAGTCTATAAGACATGTTCATGAAGATGAATTTGTGGTCATTACTTGATCCTTAAAATGATCAAATGAAGTGGCCTACTACCTAATGGTTTTCAAGTACACCCAGGCTTTCATGTCAATAGACTAAAAGAAAGGTTAGGTGAGGAAGATAATTCACATGTACAAGTCGAGGATCTACCCAATTATGTGCCCCATGAAACCGTATGTCTTTTGGATTATAGGGACCGATAGCTTAGGAACAAGGTTGTACTAGAGCTAAAGGGTAAGTGGAAAGATTGCTCGAAACGAGAATACACGATGAGCTTTACTAATATATCATGTTTTTGAAAGACCAAGTCAAAATACACAAGAAGACTCAAGGAGAGACATCTGAGACCAAGAATATTGTGTGTTACACTTCTCCCAATGTCCTTGTAAAGTCCATAGATACATCTTCATTGTGATAAAGTGAACTTACACAGAGTTTAGCTAACGACAATCTCGAAGGACCCGGCTTGGCTTCGTAAAGTCACCCTAAACAATAAAATCATATCAAAAAAAAAAAACAGAAAATCCAATGCACCTGATTAAATCCGGCTTGAAAAGCTTCCATTTGTCGAGCAATCCCTGATTTTACAGTCGCATCTACTACGAGTGATATATACTCTTCAAGGTTTTCCAGTTTCACCTGAAAAAGGGAAATCCATAAATAAATCATGGTAAGTATTCATGACCTATGATGAATCAATGACCAGAAAACCAGCACAGCCTTTAACATTGTTGCTTACCAAAATATTTTGTCCATCTGGCTTTAAGAGGTACTCTGGATACCCTGGAAGTGTAAAATACAGGCAAAGATCTTCAACCTGCACATTGCGAAATCGCAAGGCCTGCAAAGCTTGCCTGTTGTATCCTGCAGATGACTCCAAAAACTGCCTTCTACCAACTAGAGTCTGGAGTTCTTGCAGAGTTAATCCAAGTTCCCGATCAAAAGACTTAATGTCATAAAGATCAAGCTCCTGCAAAAACAAAAATTTTAAGTCAACATTATGATTCATCAAGATAGATACCAATTTTTCCTAGATTGTTATGAATCAACCCTTTTCATTTATCCCAAAACATCATCTTTTAAGGCTGTCATGACCCATCTGACGCATGAGCACAACTGCTAAACCATTAAAACACACTGTACTCGCAAATGCGACTGCATATAGATCACAAGGCATTCCAGGTGCTATTTAAAATTTGTAAATTGAAGAAATAAGAGTGCTTTATGTATATGCATTCCATGAAAAAGCTGAATAAAAGATAGTAACACCAGCATCACCTGCCCAAGCATAAGTTTGTAGAAGGCAGTTGCCAGTGGTAAGTCCAGAAGCCGTCCATCTTGTAGAGATTTTCCCATCACACGGCCTAGAAACCGAAAATACTCAATTACCTTGGCATATTTGCTGTCAGAGATTTCGAAACTAGGAGGCCATGGGCGTGGAAATAATCCATATGGAGCCTGTACATAGATCCCATGCTCAGAATAAGGTAATGTCATAGTCTGTTCTAGGCTTTTGGACGCCACATCTTGCATGTCAGTATCACCTGTTATACCATCCTCTATCCCGCCTGCAATTGAAACAGTCCGCCACAAGTCCAGTGAAGCCTTCTGCAAATCATGGCTAAGCAAAGTGTAGAACTCCAGGGTTGGCCCCAACCCAGTACCTACCTCACCAAAATATTCCACTTCAAGGACAACTTTATGACCAGCGTAAAGTTCCATGACCTTGACAGCAGATTCTAAAATGCGATTTCTTGAAACGCGAACCTTTTGGCGTTGTACTTTACCAACTCTTAGCTCCCTGTCATGCAAAGCAGCAGTTGGATTATCTGCAATGTGCTGCTGCTGTAGACGTTTAAGCGCTCGAGATAACCCAAAAGCTGTTGAGTAGAAATACTGTCTTCTTGCCTCAAATGGAAACAAAAAAGGGCAGGCTTGGGTTAGCTGGTGGCACCATGCAGGCAAACCACCACTGCACAATGCCAGAGCATCCTGCATTTGACGAGCCAGCTTCGGTGTCAACTTACTACTTAAAAACTCTTCCCGCCGAACAATAGGTCCTGATAATCTCATCTCACTTCCTTGCTCAATTTTTCCTTCTGCAACTGCATCAGAAATCACTTGAGCATGCAAGTGAGGAGCAAGTCGGTTGAGTCCATCTAACAAACGCAGCAGAAGAAGAATGTTATATGTGGCATTCGATTTTTGCAGATCACAAGGTAGCTCTCGTTGCAAGACGCTATCAAGTAAAGAATTTTGATGACCTAAGCTGCCTGTTCTAAAACTGTTAGTGGGTTGTGGGGAAGAGGTGCTGCCAGAAGCCAAGGTAGATTCGGCCCTTCGATAAGTTATACAATGGACTTCATCCCAAAGCCTTCTCTTTTCTCCCAATGAATAATTAGGAGCACTTAACCTTTCTTCATAATTCTCATCCCCAGCTCCCTGATGTTGGAGGGCTTGGAAGACTGTCAATGACCTGCTAAGTGGCTTTCCATCTATAAAAAAAGTAAGCCTTGCCGGTGCACTGAGGGTTGATGTGTCTGGTCCCAAGGAAAAATGGTCTCTGCCAGCTTGTAAGCTCTTTCCACTTGCTGATGCCGCTCCAACCATAGCTGCAGAAGCAAAAGACAAGGAGTTCTTGGATCCTACAGCAGCTCCTGTCTCAAGTGCAGTTGACATTGCTGGTGCCATGTCGACCATGGGTATCTCAGGCTGTGCACTTGTTGAAGCCCTATTTCCGACATCCAAGCCATCACCCAGCCGCACATCATGCACCCCATCACCCATGCATACTGGCATAAGCTCTTCACCAAAAACCTTCAAGTACATCCCAAAAATAACGGATGAAAGTTTTAAAAGTCGCACAACAAACTGCAAGCATATAAAGCTTTGGATTGTCTAAAAACAAGCAACCACTTCTAATTTTCTTGATAAAATTACAAACCATGAACACCATCATGCATAGTAGCATCCTATTATTCAGGATGTCTTGAGTGCTCCATGAACAATGAACGATGAGGACGAAGAGAAAAGGGAGGGGGGGGCGGGGGGGGGAGAGAGAGAGAGAGAGAGAGAGAGAGAGAGAGAGAGAGAGACACACACACACACACAGAGGATCCAGTTGCATTACTTCAAAATCTTCCCTCGTGTATCCTCTATCTTTTCCACCTCGAAACTGTTAGGTGTACTGTTTACTTCCCACTACCTACAAGCATCTTATAAAGGGGATATTTTAATTATGGAACAGGTGTACTTTTCTAAGAGATGGACCATGAATGAAAGTCGACCTCGTGTGTAGCTTTATTTCACTGTCAACATGGACTCAGATGATAAAATGAATGATGGAGACGCAGTACTAGTACTTCCTTCCTTTACAATATGTATATCCAAGAAAAGTTTACAAAGACAAGCAGCTTCTAAAGGCTGAGGCGTATGATAATGCTTACGGAGGAATAGAACTAAGGCCACCACAGAAGAGAATCGAGTTGGTAGCACTACTGTGCTATAACTCAGGTTATGTCCTGACCATGGACTCAGGTTAAGTCGAGTTATGTCCTGACCATGGACTCAGGTTACTTGAGTTACACCTGAGTAGTATAATGTATACGTTCATGTTTGAACATCCTCCAAATATGAGGAAGAAACTGGATTATACAGGAAGCTCACATCATGGCCTAGAAACATTGTCCTGAGCAAGAAAAACGTTTTGCAGAGATTGGTGCTTTAACACAGACATGTGGTCCAACGTTGGCTGTCTCCTTGGTGTTTTTACTGTTCATCAATCAAAGTTCATGTATTCATAGTATATAACATTTTTCTTCCATGACTGTAAATACTAAGGAAAAACCAAAGCAAAAACATCCTTAACTTCCTCTCCCTATGTTTTCCCTTGAATCCTAGCATCTTTCTTCTCCCATTGTAAAATTTTGCATACCTAATTCTGAAAGAAACTTAGAGAGCCACAAACCCTAGATGTGAATTAGAGACCAAATACGAGACCACTTGACTCACAGTACCCTCTACAAGGAGTTCTCAAGATGACCAACAAAAACTTCAAAGACTTCCTACGGACCATTGAGCATGCAGAAAAGAAAATAAGTTTTGAGAAAAGGATGAAGTGTAACGGCCTGGAATAGGCATATATCCCTGTTGGGTAGTTATTGCACTTGAGAGACATGAGGATTTCCCCTCACCGTAGGCAAGTAGGTCTCCACAGCAGGAAAACAAAGACCTTGCTTGCATTCCATTTGTTAGGAGCTTGAGTGGGGCCCAGCAGGAGTCCAAGTGTCTTTAAAACATGTGCAGAATGTGTCGTTCTTCTCGACTCCTCTCCATGGGAGGTACTTTTTTGGCCATTTTAAACAGCTTGGCAGTGTGATGCAGCAATAAAGGCCCCTAAGATGGTTGGGCTTATTTGTGATCTCCTGCTGACCTGGCATCTCTCGAGGATAGGCTCAGGAGGCTCTTTTGCCATGAAATAATATGTCATCTCCTGCTATCAAAGTCCATGTCTAGTGACGGTCTCATGAGCCTAGACAGATTCTGGTAACCTCATGTAGAAAGAACAAGGCACACCACTGATTGGAGTAATTGATGGCGTTGGCTCGAGTCCTAAACTCTCTTAAATCTCATGATATTTGGGGCATATCATCAGTACATCTCTACCTTCTGGACATTATAGAGGGTCGATATCATAGAGGGTGCACAGTCTCAGATCTCTGCGATGATGTGTGGCTGACCCATGACCTCTATTTGAATCTATGAGATAAGAACTTGAGCTGGCCCACGCATATATGAGAGGTGGACTTGTGCGTACCCTAGTACTGAAGGAAATCCTTGCTCATGTGGAGGAAATTCTCTCTCCATTAGTGCCTTTGGAAGCCTGTCCACAGTCTTGATAGTTGCTCAGAAGTCCAGGACTACTTGTGAAAGCAAATCATTGGTCCAAGAGAATGCAAATGGTGTGCTTTTTACTTAAAGCTTGAATAGCAAGGTTGTGGTTTGTGGATGAAGGCCTGGGTAGCCACAATTGCAAAATTTAAGGTGAGAGTTGATTGCTTCTCCAAATTCATATCTAGTTGGTTTGGTGCAAATTTTGACCCCCAGGATTGAAGACAAAGTTCTCATCCTCTATCTCATCATCTCTTGGAGCTTCTTGACCACAATCATGGTACTCTTCAGGCTCCTCATACTGAAACCTCAATGATCATGCTCAGCTTACGTGAGGCTGACTTTGCCTTGCATGATTGGTTGTGATCAACACTCCACTTTTCTCCACACCTAAAGCATAGTCCCTTCTTTCTCCTCTCATCCATTAGTGATTGGGGAAACTGTTTTTGAACCTTCCTTAAATTTCTGCAGCACTATTTTGTCCTTGTAGTCCTTCCCCATACTAGAACCTTGCTCCATTTCTTTTTGAATATCAACCTGAGTAGACTTCACAAACTGAATGTAAGACATAGCCTCTTTAACTTCTGAACCCAACTGATTATAAGCCATCAACTGTTGTGTCAAAATTTCACCTCTCTTAAGTGACATTTGGTACACTTTGGATGAACTGGTTCCACCTGCTGGAATTGGCACATGAGCTGGACTTGTTTCTGTAGTACCTGACAGATTTGCATTCCATGGGGGCACATGATAGGAAGGTTGTTGTGGATGAGATCTTCTAGCCTCTGCCATAAATCCACCTTTTCCTGAGTTCAAACCACCCTGATTTGGTTCCATTAACCTTCTTGGGAACATCCTCCCTTAGGATTTCCTTCCCTCTAGGTTCAGCTCTATTCCTCACTTGATTCACATCACTCCTCATATTTCTTAGCTGAGTGAAAGCATAGTCAAACTTAGTCTTGGATTCTCTTTCCACATCATCAAATTTCTGCTCCAGCATTACATTGAGCTGCCCAACTTGACCAGATAGCTTTTGCTGCTGATCCATAAGATGTTGCATCATTTTATTTTGCTTCTCCATTATACTTTGCTGTTGCTGCAGCATTGTGGCCAGAAATCCTTCAAGATCCGCTCTAGGCCTGGAAAGAGGAGACTTGAAAGAGGAGACTTGAGAGGTGATTGGGAGGTAGACCTTCTTGCCAATCCCTCATCTTCTCGCTCTTGCTCACTAATATGGACTTCATGCCCAAGTTCCAGGGCTCCAATATGCTCTTCTGCTTGGCTCATTAACTGAGCTTCATCATACTCCATCTCTTTCCCCCTTCTGAAATTAGATACAAATTTCTTTGGTGCCATAAGATTCTTTGGCTAGGCAAGATAGAATAGAGTAGATTGGATTGCAAAATCAGAAAGCCCCAAAAAAATTTCGAAGTATCCGATGGGATAATACAACTGCACCACCTGTAAGCTGAATTTCGAGCAGATTTCAAGGTAAACGATCTCCAATCGACTCCAAACTTAGTTCATGTGCTCCAGAGGCTGAGGCAACTCCTTGGAAGCAGAGGTATCACTATTTGCAGCAGGGAAACCCTAATTCGAAGCAGAAATGCAGGTACAGCCAGTCAAAAACGCTGATAACTCCCCCACTTAGACTCCCATGTCTACCAAACTTTAGGAGAAGCCTGTAGAGCCTAGGGCGACCAGCTTGGTGCAAGAAGCCCCAAATATTGAGCAATACTTGGCGAGATCGCAATTTAGGTCAAATTCGCCTGCGCAAGTCAGATTTTTGAGCAATTTCTGGGAGTGATCAGGGAAGCAAGGGCTATCCAATGATGCTAAAAGCCCCAAATTCTGACATCCCCACTGACGTCATCAGCGCCCAATAGTGGGTATAGACCATAGTATAAAAGTATGCTCTCACACATACAAATCCACACACCCACACATACTTGAGCATCCATTTGTACAAAGTCTTCGTACTGAGTTTCTATCGGCACTCCGGAGGTGAAGGGCAAACTCAGCCAACTGTAATTTCTGAGGATCAATTCCAAATAAACAAACTTCCGTAGCCCCATCTTGGAAAGTCATGGTCATCCCTTTGAGATCCATGGTGAACTTACCTAGTGTTCCAAGCCAATCACAGCCAAGAATAATATCTATAGGACCAAGATTTAATGCAAATAAAGCCACAGTACAAGAGTATTCTGAAGAGAGCTTAATATCCACATCTTTGCAAATCCTTTGGCTGGTAGTGTAGGCTCCATCAGCCACTTCCACCTTCAAGCTATGAGGTAGTTCACCACTTGGGAGCTTAAATGATTGAATAGATCTGGAATTTATGAAGCTGTGAGTACTTCCTGTAACCACAACTGTGGAGTATATCTTCAAGTTGCATGGCCTTCCACAGAAGATTGTGAGTGATAGGGATGCAAAATTCATGAGTGGTTTTTGGAAAGAATTCTTCTCTCAAATTGGAACAAAGTTAACCCCTAGTACAGCATATCATCCCCAAACAGATGGCCAGTCAGAGAGTAAATAAGAGGGTAGAGGAATACTTGAGACACTTTTGCTTTGAGACACAAAAGTCTTGGGATACATGGTTGTGTTTAGCAGAATTTTGTTACAATTCCACCCAGCACACCTCTATTGGCATGTCACCTTTTGAAGCATTATATGGGTGCCAAGTTCAGTTACCCTCCACCATCAAAGATCAGATTTCGTTAAATCAGCATGCAAAGGATGAAGTGTACAGAATGCAAGCCATCCTACAGCTGGCCAAGGATAACCTTCTCAAAGCACAAGCTAGGATGAAGGAAAATGCAGATAAGAACAGGTTTGCTTCCTTAAGGGGCAATACTAACACTAAGTTAGCTCACAAGTTCTATGGCCCTTTTCAGATCCTTAAGAAGGTGGGAGACTTGGCCTATAAACTCAGCTTACCAGCCACAGCCAAGATTCATAATGTATTTCATGTTTCTCTACTCAAGAGGTATGTGGGCCCATCCATTCCAGTTGTAGCAGCTTTGCCTCCCATGGATGAATCAGGTCAAATTGAGTATACTCCAGAAAAGATCTTGGGCTAAAGAGACAAGGTTCTCAGAAATAAATCCATGGTGGAGTATCTCATCAAATGGAAAGACCTGCCTGAGGAGGAGGCTACATGGCAGCCAGAGAGCATTTTGCAGGAGCATCCACATCTCATGGATTGAGTCTATGCCTACTTGCTCATACCAGGCTGAAATATTCCTACCTTTCTTTCCATTTCAGTTGTACTATTTGTCTTCATTTGAGGGCAAAATTTCTGTAAGCAGGAGGGGATTGTAACAGTAGTTACTTCTAGCTTAGTAGTTAGCTCTATTTTAGTAGGAAACTACTATTTCCTTTCGTAAATGCTACTTTAAATCATGTAATGCCACGTGGCAGCCCTTGGGAGTTATCCCATAAGCATTTAGTGTTGCTGGCCCACTTTCCCATAATATAAAAAGGGGCTTCAGCTGTACTTCAAGGTACCTTTTGATCATAATACAAATTGGAGTCTAGTCCCTTTGGTGATTGATTCAATCCCAAGAAGGATCCCCTAGCAATGGTTAGCCAGCCCATGGAGCTGCAAGTCCATGCCCTCTCATGTGAGAGTGTCTCTAACCCTACCCCTCTATCTTTTCTGTTCTTTTTACTAGTTTAAGAGACAGTTTAGTAGTCTAGTAGTTGCCCTTGTTACATAGGCTCCACGTTTCTATCCACAAAAGAGCCCTTCAAAAGTGGTGAGAAAGAGTTTCTTCTCTCAATATGCAGAGCACTGAGCCCAACAACAAGAAGTCGTCAATTCTAGCCAAACTCACAAACTAGAGGTCACGTTAAAACATGGTATTAATTCTCAACCTCACAAATATAATATTTTAAAGTGTTTTGCCTATTGCAAAATTAGCCTTGCATTTTCCACTTTCATGACCACAATTAATGTAGCACAATAATATATGACATACAAAACACATGGGTACAAGAATGCGAGGGGGGGGAGAGAGAGAGAGGGTTGCGGATGGAGTTGGATCTCCACCTTCCCATTGATCTGACAACGATACACTGCATAGCAAGCTGGTAGGCCTCTACCTCTTGCAGCATAGCAAAGTGCTCTGATGCCATTTGTAGCACAAGCTGAAAGGGGAGGTAGAGAAATCCATGTTGGAGGGAAGGAGAAGGGAGAGAAAGACAATCATATATGACCTCAGAAGCACACACAAATGCTTATTGTAATAGCATAGTGTGCCCTTTGACCAGTTATAATACTAGTCTAGGTCGTACAACGGAATGTTATGGGACTAATTTAATGGTGACACATGGCAGCCCAGTAAGTCCAAAGTGCCCAAGTAACCTCTCCCTATGTAACACTGGAGCGTTGGTGGCTGACTTTTCTTTCTCTTGATATAAATTTTTTTGAAACAACATATTAATAAAACAAACAGTAAACTACAACACATGCTAAATGCGCACCATTCCTACCTCCTCGTGCTCTTCATCATCTTCTTCATCATCAGGAAATTCCTCCTCTTCCATAGGAACAGCCTCGTCCAGGTCCACTGGAGAAAACTCAACATCCTCGTCCTCATCCTCCTGTATCTTGCAGTCCAACAAATATTTACAGCTTTAATCAGGGATAGGTATGTCTCAATTATTTTAAAACTGTTCTTGATTCTCATTTTAAACTCTTCTTGATTCAGCATTTAAATTAGCATCCAGCAACTACCTCATTTTCACTAAGATCTTCAGAATCCCCTTGTGATTGCTGTGAAGTTGGAGCACCAGCAGCAGCTGCAGCAGCACGCCTCCTTGCTGCTGCATTTCTTGTTTCAGGACCCTTATGCTCTTCCACTAAATTTTGGGCTCCTAGCTTACCTTTCCCTTTTGATGGGCTGGCAGTAGTACCACTGTCCTTGCTAGCATCTATAGCCGCAACTGCAAAGGATCCAGATCTTGTTGAGGCTCTATGTTCAAGGGTAGGAGGTGTTGGAATGGCTGGCAAATCTACTGGGGCAGGGTTTGGTGCACCACCGCCTTCTAATTTGCCAAGGGCAGTTGATGAATTCTGTGCTATATCTGACCGTTGCACTCGTGGCCACAAGAACTCTTCAATGGAGGACAATGTTGCCAATGGATGAACATGAACAATGGTTGATGAGTAATCCCGCAAATTTCTCTCCCCTTGAGCCCTACAGAGTTGCACCTTAAAGGGACGAGCTAGGGCACGCAATCCTGCAGCAATACTATCACTAACAGTCCCTGAACGAGGAGCATGGTTCACAACAACAGGAAAACGTTCAAGAGATGCCAAAGCATTCTGAAGCTTCCTCACAAGTACAGTCATAGGTGGCTCACTTCTTTTATCATTAGCAGGGATGGCAAGTATAATGAATTGTTTTAATCTTCTGAAAGCTTCCTCTCTAAGTCTGGTATCTGAAATTTTCTCTCTGGACTTCTTTCCACAAGAAAAATATTTAAGCAAGGACTCGACTACTCCAGAGCGCACAAATTCAAAAGTAGAAACACCATCCCCTCTACCAAGTTCGGTAAGAATCTCGGCTATCGCTGTCAGCATTATTTCATCGCTTGTTGAAGATGGTCCCCCAGCCTTCCCCTTACCTTTCCATTTACATTTATTCTCTGTTACACGGTCAACACTAAGCCTTGAACAAAGTGTCTTCAGCTTGCTAAGACTCTCTGTTACTTCAGCATCTGCTATACCTAAACTCCTAGAAAAGTAGGCCTCCTTAAAATGCCTTGCAGCAACAATAGCCACAGACCATGGCCCACTTTTTGAGATATGTGAAGATGCATCTACACTGCTACTTGATGGGGATGTACCAATTGGAACAGAACCTAAATCCTTGATATCTTCTGAAACTGTCTCACTGTTAGATCCAGTAGAGCGTCGTCTTGCCCCACGCCTGGGCCTCAAAGGGGGAGATCCCGCAAAAGCCCCTATAGGCAAATCCCTAGATCTTCCAGACAATGAAACGTGGTGTAGAGGCAAACATCCTTGATCCAAGGAAATCAAAGAATCAATGGCATGGACGACTCCTTCTTTTACAAACAATTTAGTAAAAACATCTTGAAGCTTCAGCATTAGCGTTTCCGCTATCTGCAAAGCAGTCATTAGAATATAAGGATCTTTAGAAGCCAACACTCCAGCCAAAAAGCTGCGACCAAAGAGAAAAACTGTCAGTCACCAGTCCATTGTTGATAACCACTACCCTTGAAATCTCAACATCCACTGAAAGCAAAATGCCTAAAGAAAACTACCTCGATATGTTCAATTCTTTGAATAGAGTGCGCAGCATGTCTGCAGTGCTGAAATGAACAAGCTTACTTATAGTGGCAAGGCATTTCTGCCGAACTGCAGGGTTCACACTGGACCCATACACCTGTTACAAAAAGATGACAAGCATGTTAGAATCACATTACTGCATCATTCACATCAGCAGCGAAATAGTACATCCCTGTTTACCTGTATCAGAACAGGAAATAAATCAGTTCCAAACTGGATTAGGAGAATGGGCTGGTCACGCAAAGGTCTCGCACGATCCACCACATGTAAAGGATCCGTGCATTCACTGGCCTTCTCAGCACTGCTACTAGACTGCTTCCTAGTTGTACTTTGTGATAACATCACACAGTTTGGTAGGAGTAATGCTTGCGGCATAGGGGGCAGTAATTCATTGACAAGAGTGACGATCTCACACAGCTGTGAACCAAAAGAGAACAGACAAGAAGCCATATAAATAATGGATTAAACTTTGAATTTGAAGAGCGGGCACAAAATTGGTGAAAAATCTCCAGTCTTTCATTGACAACAGCAAAACCCCGCAGCCCCCCCCCCCCCCTCCCCTCATCCCAAAAAAATGGATGCACTTGAGCCGACAATATACTCCCCTAGAGATTTCATCCAATCACATCCCTAAACAATGTCAATGGGACCCATATCCAAGGCAAAGAGATGTCCTGTAAAAATGCAATCATGTGAGCATCAGATCCATGCGTCTTGGTAGCACAGCCTGCTAGTAATGTGCTTACCATTGGCAACATAACCTTAAACCAGTAAAAAGAAAAGGGAGATGGCAAGAGAGGCCATCTCCGGCTCCAGCCTCTAGAGTTGCCTTGCATCTCTCCATCTATCTCACATCAAGAATTTAAAAGGTATTATACAAGATCCTCCTCATCATTTGGCAATCCCACACTGAGCCTCGCTGTCCAAATTCCATTTCGCATACTTCCCAATCCCTAGGTACACCCCCCCAAGGCACTCCTCATTTGGGGGCTCACAGGACCTATACATTTCCAACACTCCCTCTCACCAACCCATCTTGGCCCAATCCCAATCCATCGATGAAGATGCTCCAATAGCTCCCGTGTCATAGCCCTCTCGAACATTTTGGTGTAGTCGTAGCTTCCTGGCTTTTCATCTAGTGGCTCCTGGTCCGCTAGGTCTGGTGCCCGAGTGTGTTACACAGGTCCATCTTTGGCACCACCTCCTTCAATCACGAACCCACCTTCAAACTGAAGCACTCCAGGTACTAGTATCCTCCAACTGTCCCCCTCATGATGAGTGTTCAGCCTGAATTTCTCCAGGTACCATGCTCACAAAGTCTCTTTCAACCCGTTTGGCAAGGTTTGCAACCAACAGCATACTTAAGACATTATATCCCAAGCATAAATCCATATAACCTGGACCGTAAGTCTCCATGTGTGGTTCTGTGTTGTCCCCCTCTAAGTCACAGCCTCCATCTAAACCTGAGTCCTTAGGTCCCATCGAAGAATACCCCTCTGTGTCAACAACACCAACCAAGCACCCAGATTGCTCAAGGTGCTCATCACTACCACAACAATACCGGGAGATGCCACTAAGTAAGGTTCCTCTCGGACCACCGAGTTTGACTCCTCTGACTCTAAGGTGGTCCCCCTTCTTCTTTACAGTCCTTCCCAATATGCCCTGGCTCATCACAACAGAAGCATTTTTTCTCTTTCTTCCTCTTCTTCTTCTCTTCATCTGAAGTGTTCGCTCAGTCATCAGATTTTTCCTTCTTGGGCTTGCCTTTGCCAGGCTTACCCTTACCCTTGCCTTTGCTCTTGCCCTTAGGAATTTCTCATCAGTTCCATCATACTTCTTTTTCGTGCTTCTTGTTGCAGCAATGGTGGAACTCGCTCCTCGAACGTCACTGGCGCCGCCCTCTGCCCTGCAATCATGGTAGTCACAAACTAATATAGCTCCAACGGAGCATTCTCACGAATAGCCTTGCCATCCTAGTCGAGCTCATCCTTTGGCTAACTGCCGCCAGCTAATACTATACCACCTTCATCTTGGTGATGTGGTCCTATACTAAGTCCCCTTCATCCATGCTCATGCCATAAAGCTCTGTCTCGAGGTCCAAGATCCTCACGTAGTTGTTGAGCTCTCAATGTTGTCCAAGCCTCCGAACGAAGTGTTTGTCGTCTGTATGTGAAAAGCACCACATCCACCGTGGGTACCCACAATGATAGCCAAGGCCTCCGCATCACAAATCTATCATGCTCTCACTAATATAGGGTCTACCAGTGTCAGCATTGATGTTGTAGTTGATGTAACTGGAGTAGTCACAATGGCTTGAGGTATTAGCTCTCTCCTTGTCGCAATCTCCCCTAACTTCCTCAACACTAAGTCGCTCCAAACCTTCATGTTCCACAATGGGTAATTACTCCCATCGACCATCTCGCTATAATTAGGAATCTAATATCGGTTGGTCATGACAACAAACGAAAAAGAATAAAGTTAGAGTATCGTACACCTGCCTGAACCTAAGCCTCCCACCTAGGTGCAATCCGTCAAACACCTGCCTTAACCTGAACCTCCCACCTGAATACAATCCTTCAGACATCGAAGTCCATTCAATGAGTCAAGGTCATCCTCAAGCAAGGTCCTTGCCTTCAAGCTCCACTTCCTGTGAACTTCTGTCAGGGCTCAGATACCATCCCTACAGAGGGTATCCCACAGCAGAGCGTCCCAAGGAATTACACACCAAGTGTTTCACTATGGAATCAAAACGTCTTTGCTTGTGTGTACTTCACAACCATCATGTGTGTGCAAGCTAGTAAATTGACAGAGATCCAAGAGAGACATAGACCAACAAAAGCATATTTCCATCCACAAATGGATACAATAAACAAGAGGCCTGATTCCCACCAAACCGTGGTCCTCAATCCTTACCAAAAGCTGTACTACTATCAGCTTGGCTTTTCTAGATCCCTGAGCCCGCGTGCTCCTCTAAGCTTATGTTCTCCATCCGTGGACAACCTTTGGACCTTGCTGCCTCACAACAACCTTTGGACCTTGCTGCCTCAGATCTGCCCACTTGCAGATGCCAGTTACATCCCTTCTTTTCTTGTTTTGCTTTGTCTGACTGCTGCCCACATGACAGCCACTATGCTGCCCATGTGGCAGTCTCCCAAACCCTAGGTACACCCCCTGATGCACTCCTCATTTGGGGGCTCATAGGTGGGGAGCATTCCCAACACTTCTCACATGGTATCAAAAGCAAAGGTTGGCTAGAAGACCTGAGACATGGTGGGATCCTAGAGCCAGCAAACTGAGTGGAGAGGAGTGTGTGGAGGTGTGAACATTGTGGAGGTGTGAACATTCAGGTGCCAAGGATCTTTAAATGGTGTTTTAAGATTCGAATGGAGGAGTTCTGTCATGATTTGTGACGTATTTCTTTCTCTATATCTTAGACTTATGGATGGTTTGATGAATAGACACTTGTGGAAGGGTATGCCCTTTCGACGGGACACTTCCTATGAGGCACAACCCTTCACAAGAGACATTCTATGGAAGAGACACTCCTATTGTAATGTACCCTCTCATCAAGGGTCACACCCTTCACAAGGGGTACACACCTCTTCATGCACACACACTTTGAAGTGCACACCTTTTCATGTGTGACTCTTCACTCTCTATATAAGAGAGGCCAATTGTATGGATGACACACTACAGACACTCAAGCAATACAAATATTCCTTGTTCTCTCCTATTTCAGTCTCCTTTTTGTTCCTTAGCACATTTCTAAATATAGTAAATCTAGGATTTCTTACAATGGTATCAGAGCAAATTTCACTCCTGCCTGTAGGAAATGCCCCCCACCTTCTAGCGCATATCTGATACATTTCTTTCCGCTAGAAGGATATCCGTGCACATTGTGCATGGAAGAGATGGAGAGAATGAGCGTAAAAATTTTTAGCGCCAATCCCACCTAAAGTCATCAATGGCCTCTCCATCTCCCCCACATCACGAGTTGATGTGAATGGACACGACAAAAATCGTGTCTTTTCATGTGCTTGGGCTATCCCAAAATCAAGGGACGCACCTTTTCCACCATTGGACACACCTTTTGATGATGAGTTTTGACTCCTCACCCAAGGGACACACCCCATCGTGGAAAAAAGGAGACACCTTTTCGTGTGGGGACACCCCTTTTTAAAACAGGGTCACACCCCTTCATGAAAAGGTACACCTATTCCAAGGGTCACACCCCTTAGAATAGGCACACCTTTTAGCACCAAGCACCCTACAAAAGGGTACCTAAAAGGGCTAAAAAGGAAAACCAGCCCTATACCCAAGACCTAACCCTAGACTACCCAAGGGTTCTCCAAACCCACGTTTTAATTTTTGGCAACCCAACCAACAAGAAACCAAAAAAAAAAAGAAGCGAAATCCAATCGCGATTCACGTTCTGTTTTCGTTGCTCCAAAACAGCCGTACATCTTTGTGCTATATCCCTGCAGCAAGCCGTGCCCCTCGTCAGGCCTCCATCTTGCGACGTTCTCAATGGCCTGCATCAGCCGGCTCTTTTGCATCCCTGCCTACAAGATCTTGTGATCAAACAGATCCCCTTTGCAGCCCCTATCGACATCTTGCTGCCTCGATTTCTGCAAACAGCGTAGGTGCCAGAAATTCGCCATCTTTTTCTACTGCAAATCAGCCCTGGAAGCAAGCAGCGCCAGATGCAAGCAGGCTGCGCCCTTTGTCCGGCTTCCATCCTACAATCTTCTGGATCGTTTTTGGCAGCAACCCTTGCTAAAGCAATCGCCACCATACCTACCTGTGCGCAGCAGCCTTGCTGCCAATCTATCGCGATTCAGACCAGCCTGGATCCTGCTGGCTCATCTCGCCACCTTAGCCTGTGAACAGCGGCCTTTTGCTGCCTTCCAATTCCGACCAGCCACGCCCAGATCTGCTCCTCACACCCCACAGGTACTTTGCCTCTGAATTCAACGCAGGAAAAGCGTGTTTGGTTCCACGCAATCTGCCCTTTTCTGCACCATGCGTCAATCAGTCTTGAAAGTCTCGCCAGGCGCCTCTTAATCGATGGACCTCCGGACAAGAGATTTTCAAGCCTTGCAAATCTAATCTATCCAGGTGGATTCTTTCCATTCTATTTCTAAGGATTCTCTTTCATATTGTTATTTGACGCTCATTATCAAATTACAGCAAATGAAAGGCTTCTCCTTAAAGCATGGAAACCCCTAGTAATTCACCCGTCCTTTCAAGGACACCTCAGGCATCATCTACCACACAATATCGTGTTCAGATTCCACAACCAGTCCATTTCACTTTTGCATCGTGGGTCTTCTGTGTCACGTGCCCTTCCAGTGACTTGGACCACATCCTATACCTTCTGCGTGAGGCACCTCAGTTACATTACTTCCTCAGCACAGTCCAGGTTGTGTTCCACGAGACACATAGATACCCAGAACCCGATATTCCTCATGAGTTTGCTGTCCATCTTTGGATAGACTTTTACCCCTTAGCTTCAGCATCTCCAGGGTACTCTCCACCTCCTTCAGCTCCCAGATATCCTCCTATACAGGTTGTACCTTCCCCAAGACAGTATTTACACTCTAAAGGCACTCCTTTCCTGGATATCCTCCACTTCCCACAGCAGCTCCTTATCATTTCTCAGATCCGTGGACTCTACAACCTACCCATGTACTCTCACGAGCAGTAACACCCACTTCGGCATCACCAGTGTTACCTCAGACAAGACCTCCTTTACCGGATTTCCACGGCTGGTTCCATCCTGCTTCTCCTACCCCCTCCAACATGAGCAACCTCAGGGAGCAGCCCGAATCTTCTTCCAGAAATGGTACAAACTAGAGCGCAGGTTCGTGCTTTTCTCACAGGGACCTCAGATATGTCGCAACGCTCGCGTGCAGCCTCTCCAGAAATAAGCGACTCAAGTCCAAAAAAGACCCCTAAAGTCAACTTACAAGGCGAAGCACTACTTCAACTTCAAATTTCCCAGCTTCAGGACGGCATCTCCGACTTGGTCCAGAAAGTCCAACAACTCCAAGATTCTCGCAGTACCACACATACAGAGGATGACGTGACGCAACTAGACAACTATGTGGACTCATTACCACCAGAGGTAGAAAACACTCAACTCCGTGCCCTCTACCGTTTACTCCAAGCTTCCAAAACTAAAAGACTTGACATTAAACTTCCGGAAGCCTACACTGGCCAACGAAATTGCCGAACAGTTGACCAATGGCTCGCAAAACTGCGCATGTACTTTGATACTGTTGACCTCACTGAAGGCAAAAAGATTGCCTTGGCAGCCTCCCTCCTTAAGGATACAGCTTTCCTATGGTGGCAACGACGCTTAAAGGACGACAAAAGTGTGTTAGCTTAGGAACGTTTTGAACACGTGCTCCGTAAGCAGTTCATACCTGCCAATGTGGATGTTCAAAACTCATACAGTTGGAGCAAAAAGGCTCCCTGTCTTCCTACATCTCTCCGTTCACCACATTGGTGCTAGAGATTGATGGTTTAACTACGGATGATCGCCTTCATGCTTTCATCTCACGCCTAAATCCCTCGTTACGCATTGATGTCCTTAAAGCAAACATCACCACCACAGTTGGCACTATTGCTTACGCAGAGCGCATTACAGATTTCCAAAACACAGGGAAGCAGAGTGCTAATCGAACACAGAACTCTACTATGGCCAAAGGTGCTCACCCTCAAGATAACCCCAGGTTTAGAAAAAACTCGGGTAATCAAGGTCAGCGACAGTCTCAAGATCCCCACAAGTCTCAGAAATCATATGCTGGATTCCAACAGAAGCACTCCTCCAAGGATCGCGCCTCTTCTTCTTCACAAAGTCATCACTGTCATCCCCAACATAAAGGTGCGGCCACTGATAAGAAGAACGACTCCAGCACAAAAGGACTTTGTACCATATGTACAGGCGACCATAGATGATTCGATTATCCCAAGCAACCAAAGCAAAATTCCAATATGGAACCTAGCACTTCCCAAACAGAAGATGCTACCCCAGCACTAGACAAGAAAGGCAAAGCTGTTCGAATGGCAAATACCATCCACATGAGCCTTGCCGGCGACCCCGAACCTTCCCTGGCCACTCAAATACTTTGTGTTCAAGGATCGATTCGTGGAACAACGGTCACTATCCTCATCGACAGTGGCTACTCTCATAACTTCCTAGCTAGTTCTATGGTCGACAAACTTCGGTTGACCACCAGTCCTAGTCCCATGGACTATCAGATTGAACTCGCAAATGGAACTACCTTCTTGTGCAACACCAGGATCAAAAACTTGTCTTTTCGCATCCAACATTATACGGACAAGTTGAACTTCGACATCATGCCTCTTTCTCGGTACGATGTCATACTTGGACAACAGTGGCTCTACGACTATGATCCATCAATCAGTTTTCGCAGCCATACTATCCAGTTTGTCCACCAGGGAAAACTTATTGAGCTAACTGGTTTTAGGGACTCTCCTTCAACCCCAGTTGCCTCTGCCCTACAAGTAAAGAAGTGGGTTGGTAAACGTCAAGTAAAGACTTCACTTCTGTTGGTTACGGCAGTAGAGGAGACACCAACAAAGGATCCTCTTGAATAGCTCAACCAACCTTTTTTTCCAGCCCTACCTGGATATTTTTCCACAGGAATTGCCAAAGCAGTTACCACCTCGACGACCAGTGGATCACCCAATCGAGCTTATTCTCGGCAGTAATCCACCGTCGAAACCTCCTTATCGGGTTTCTTACACTCAAAATGAAGAAATCCAAAGACAGGTGACCGAACTACTCGACAAAGGTCACATTCGGCCCAGTCGCAGCCCTTTCGGATCTCCTATACTACTTGTGGAAAAAAAGAATAAGTCAATGCGCCTCTGCATCGACTACCGAGCCCTCAACAAGCTCACTATCAAAAACAAGTATCCATTGCCTCGCACCGATGACCTCTTCGATCAACTCTTACACGCAACACAATTCTCAAAGATTGATCTTCGTTCAGGTTATCATCAAATTCGCATATGAGAAGGCGATGAGTACAAGACAGCTTTTCGAACAAAGTATGGACACTATGAATGTTTGGTCATGCCTTTTGGGTTAAACAATGCCTCGGCCACATTCATGACACTAATGAACGACATCTTCAGGCCTTTCCTCGATAAGTTTGTCATCGTTTACCTCGATGACATCCTCGTTTTCAGCAGATCCCTACATGAGCACAAACAACATCTTCACCAAGTTTTTGAAGTTCTCCACGCAAATTCTCTCTACATCAACATTGAGAAGAGTGAGTTCTTCAAGACCCAACTCGAATATTTGGGACATAATATTTCAGCTCAAGGCATCTCTGTGGATCCCAAGAAGGTCGAGGTAATCCAAAACTGGCCTACTCCTAAGAATGTTCATGATGTCCGCTCTTTTCTCGGATTGGCAAACTTCTACCATACAAAGGTCTATCAGTTTTCCGAAATCGCAACTCCTATGTCCGAATTATTGAAAAGCACAGCAGTTTTTCAATGGCTTCCCGAAACAAAGTATAGTTTCCAACAACTCAAGCAAGCACTCACTACCACACCAGTTATGGCTATTGCTGACCCAAACCTTCCATTTGAGGTCATGACCGACGCTTCCGACATCACTACAGGAGCAGTCTTAATGCAAGAAGGCAGAGTTATTGCTTTTGACAGCCATAAACATTCTGATATCCAAACTCAATACCCGGTTTATGATAAGGAGTTTCTTGCCGTTGTACATGCTTATCGCTCTTGGAAACATTATCTCATGGGAGCCGACTCGGTGGTCAAGACAGACCATCACTCTCTGAAGTATATCTTTACTCAGCCAGTCATGAACGCTCGACAAGCACGCTGGGTTGAGTTTCTGGCTAACTTTCACATGACCATTGAGTACATTCCAAGACTACGCAATGTAGTTGCCGATGCTCTCAGCAGGTTAACTCTAGCATCAGCTATGGTAATCTCTACATTATCTGTGGATGTTCCGAATTCATTCAAAGGAAAGTATTTCAATGATAAAGACTTTGGCACAGCAGTACAAGTTCTTTCCAAAGATCAACCTTCGACTTCCGAACAAAAGATTTTCTCATCCTATTCTTATACGGACGACCTTCTATATTATCAAGATCGCATCTGTGTACCACATGACAAGGATGTTCGACGTCTTTTGTTCAAAGAGCATCATGTAGTTCCTTATGCTGCCCATCCAGGCATCAACGAGACTTATAGGTTACTCAGTGCAACATACTACTGGCCTCAGATGAAAAGCGATGTCATCAAAATGGTTACATCTTGCTTATCTTGTCAACAAATGAAAGCAAGCCGACTACTTCTAGCAGGACTTCTTCAGCCTCTTCCAGTTCCAACTGAAAGGTGGGAAAGTATTTCCATGGATTTCATTACAACACTACCATGATCCTCTAGAGGTAACACTCAGATTATGGTAATTACTGATCGGTTGTCCAAAATGGCACACTTTGTTGCTTGCAAAAGCAGTGCACAGGCTCCGGACATCGCCAAACTCTTCATACAACACATCTTCCGACACCATGGATTGCCCAAGAATATCATATCCGACAGAGATCCTAAGTTTACCAGTCACTTTTGGATTTCACTGTTCGAATCTTTAGGTACAACTCTACTGTTTAGTTCAGCCTATCACCCAGAATCAGATGGCCAAACTGAAAGAGTCAACCAAGTTGTGGAAGAAATGCTTCGACATAATATTCAGTCACGCCTAGCAGCTTGGGAAGAGTATCTACCACTCCTTGAGTTTGCTTATAATAACTCTTTTCATAGTGCCATCAGCATGATCCATTTCAAGCAGCTTATGGACACACTCCGATTGTACCAACGAATTTTGTACTTCAACATCAGGTGGCCCTAGCTGATCAACTGGTTCAAGAAATGCAAGACATTCTACTCCAAGTCAGGGATCATATGCGAAAAGCGCAAGAGCGGTATCAACGGTCTGCCAACAAACATAGACGTCACCTGGAATTTGACACTGGTGACATGGTGCTATTATTTGTAGCCCCACATCGCTATAAGACAGTTAAGTCTGTGTTTCCTAAGTTGCGACCAAGATACTATGGACCTTTCCGGATGGTCAAGAAAAATTCACCTTTAAGTTACAAATTGGAATTACCACCATCATGGGGTAAAATCCATCCGACATTTCATATTTCTTAGCTAAACACGTACATTCCAGGCGATGAAGCAGTTCCTCCTGCAAGTGATTATGTCCCAGAAATCGAAGACGATTATGTTCTCCTTATTCTTGAGCGTATTCTGGACCATCAACAGCGAGAGACTCAACATCGACTTATCATAGAATTCCTTGTTCTTTGGCGAGATCTGGACGACTCCGACACTACTTGGCAATCTGATGAAGACTTACAGCAGTACCCTGACATTTTACAGCAGTATTTTCAGAATTTACCGTGATATTTTCTACATCAGTTCATTATCTCCACCAAGGTCTTATTTTGAGTGGGAGGGGATGTCACGATTTGTGACGTATTTCTTTCTCTATATCTTAGACTTATGGATAGTTTGATGAATGGACACTTGTGGAAGGGTATGCCCTTTCGACGGGACACTTCCTATGAGGCACAACCCTTCACAAGAGACATTCTATGGAAGAGACACTCCTATTGTAATGTACCCTCTCATCAAGGGTCACACCCTTCACAAGGGGTACACACCTCTTCATGCACATACACTTTGGAGTACACACCTTTTCATGTGTGACTCTTCACTCTCTATATAAGAGAGGCCCAATTGTATGGATGACACACTACAGACACTCAAGCAATACAAATATTCCTTGCTCTGCTATTTCAGTCTCCTTTCTGTTCCTTAGCACATTACTAAATATAGTAAATCTAGGATTTCTTACAAGTTCTGGAGGGTCCAAAGCAAATGTGTGAGGGCACCTAAGCCCCAAGCCTCTTCATCATCTTCTCCAGCCCTCTCCTCTCTCTCTCCGTCAATCCCCTTCTCTACCTTCTTTCCCATCCACCCTCTCTGATCGTTTAGACTCTCTTCACTCCGACATGTCTACCCTGGCTAAGATGGCGGAGAGTAACAGATATCTTCCGAGGACATGGCCATAACATTACTGTCCCACTCATCTTCTCAGTACTATGCATTCTATTCGTCCTTGATTACCAATGAAAGGATGAATACATTGACTTGGGAGGAATTGGCACCGATGCTGCCCGACCAAGAGGAGAGATTTCTGAATCCTTCTCAAGAGCTGAGCAGAAGGGAAGGAAGAAGATGACAGTTGAGGAAAGCGAAACATTAAAGGCTTCCCGTACGTGTAACGACTGTGGCCAGAAAGATACACTATTGGTAGTAGTGTCCTCAGGGGAAGTGTGACAGGACTAGTGAGCAAAAGGAAGCAGATTTTGCAGCCGTCATTTTGATTGTTCCAGCTTTTCCAACCTTCTAGTAACACAAGGCAGGATGCATTGTCGGCAGGCTTTCTGCTTTCTGAAGGATTGCTTGCTTGTATGTGGCAGCGGGACATGCCAGACAGGTGCAATGGTGAAGGAGTCTTTGTTCGAGGCAGGCTTCCAGGCAGGACCTCGAGCCACGATGGGGTGTGTTGGCAGGCTGCCAAGGTGCGCTGCATGGCAGGTGTTCCCAGGAGGAGGTGCAATCCAGAACACGGCTGTTCAGGGGCCCCCCAGGCCTACTTGCTGCCGGATGGCAGACCCTGCGGAGGTGCCTTGGTCAGGCAAGTGGGGGGGGGGCTGCATGGCCACCCTTCGGTGGTGCAGACCTGCCCTTAGCAGGCCTTTTATAGGCAGAGGTGGGCCGACCTTTTATAGGCTGCCTGGCTTACGGGGCCTGTGTCCAGCCCTTCATAGGGCAGACCTGGGCAGCTCATGTAGGGCGCACTAGAGGCAGGCCCATCGGCCTATTGTACCAACTAACTGGAGTGGGAGGAGTGCCTATTTATAGGCCCCCCCTCTCGTGTTGTTGGCCTTCTCACAGTGGACGTTTTCCCCAGCAGTTCAGGGGGTTTTCCTGCGATCCCTTGCAGTCTCTCTTTGTCTCTTCAGTTCAGTTTGTGTGTGGTTTGGTTTGCTCTCTCCTTTTCTGTTCACTTTCTGCTGCACTTCTCACGATAGGAGACAACTTGGTCATTGTGCATATTGTAGGCATTCTGAGCCAAAAGGCCAGTTGGCTTTCCTGTAAACCTATCAGAGGAAGTCGCAGAATTCTTGAGCACGCCTTCAAAGATTGAGCAACAAACATCGGGTCTTCATAGTGTCTGAGGCAAAGCCTACCATAACAGGCACGGGTCACCCATGTTGATCCCAAATTTGTTACCGTAGTGCACTCACTGTTCTGCATGTGTCTTGGTCCCCAAGGTCTTGTCTGTGCGTTGCAGAAAGGTGCATTATGTTGCAATCACAAAGCTGGGCAGGGGCCCCACCTTGGGTGTCAAACTAAACATTATTTGAGAAATTGTTAACCATCAGATTAAAACCTTAACACAACCCCAAGTGGCCAAAGCTGGTCCATCAGAGGTTTTGTATTAAGTCATTCTTTACAGCATTTTGATATTATTGACGATGAAACTTACAAGCTAAGCTCACGTTGCCGACACTTCACAACAAAACCCGTATAATGCTCTCTCGGACAACACCGTCAAATAAGATAGACAACACAATATTCACTTGACAATTGCAGAAGAGCTTTACGTTAAATGCCCAGAAGTATGCCTCAAACAACAATCTTCAACCCGCAAGCAGTCCTTTCATGCATTTTCCCCTGGTAATGTGTAAGCAAGTTAAGCCTCTGTATAGTAAGGATATTACCTCTTCTGGGGACCTATTTACTGCAGAAGGTGCGGCAGACACCAGTTCAGCACCAGCCAAGATCTCCTTTAAAATGCTGCTGATTTTTAGGAGGAGGAGGTTCTCTGTAGCAACGGCTGAACCCCTCGCACATGTGGATAAAAGCCGAATTAAGCCCTGCAATTGTTGGGCCACTTCTATCAATCCCTATAGCACATACAGCTATCGTAATTCAGCATGTGCAATTGGATGCTCACCGTGTAAGTTTGACTGCTAAGTACTGTTTGGGAAACCATGCCACCACTGGCATTATTGACAGTGATGAGGCGTACCACTTGCGGAATCAAGCCATGTGAACACAGCATCTCTAGTTTCTCTGGAGATGATGCAAACGATTCTCCTATACGAGTCAAACAAATTGAAGCATGCTCCACCACCTGTTCGAAAAATCAAGAGCTTTAAGAATCAACATGCAAGAAGACCGATTTCTAAAACGACCATTCAAGAAAGAATAACCCACCTTTAAGTCCTGGTATTGCAAAAGATTGGTCAGAATGGGGACTACATCCATCACTGTGTCGAAGGCATCCACTGGCAACTGTCGGCAGGTGTTGGCAGCGGTAGCAACAGCAACTCTCTACCAAAGTTGAGGAAAAAGTAACATGTTACTCAAATTGTAACTAGGAAGATGGAAAATGCAACATTTCACAAGATCGCAAGTCAGGACTCTCTCTCTCTCTCTCTCTCTCTCTCTCTCGTCTGAGCTTTTCCACACTCCTTAAAACATCCAATAGCACTATTTTGAGCTTTTTACCTGGACCTCAGTAGAGAAAAAATCAAGGTAAGATAAAACCGCCATGAGTGCTCCTGCACGCAAGCAGGCAGTTGGATGCTCGCGAGAGAGTTTCAAAAGAGCTTGCAAGCACTGCAAGAAACGTTATTCTACATTAAAGAAAAGCTGACAAACGTATGAAGATACAAACAAAGGACATAAGTCAGGCAAATAGATTTCCGAATACTCCCCACCTGCTCCGCCAAATCGATGTACTCGATTGTCAAAAGGCGTGCACAAAGGAATGGAACTGCGCCGTAATGCACCACAAGGCCACATTGGGATGGCAATGCATCGCATAGATGCGTGAGCGCTCGGGCTGCTAAAAGCATCATGTCGGGGTTGTATTCGCGATTGAGAAGACCCACCAACACCGGCACGAACGAGTCGACAGAAAAGCTGCCAAGCGAGTCTTCCGTTCCTATCGAAAGTAATTCAGACAACTGTGTAAGAGCCTCCAATTGCCGATCCTCCTCCCCTTCTGCCCTTAAACCTGAGAGAATTTTCTTGAGCTTGCTCGATTGAAGGGGTCCTGGAGGTGGCAGAATATCATCCAAATTTGCACCAAGCCTCCTGAGCAAACCATGGATAGCACTACTGGCTGACGCAAAATTCTGATTCAGTCTGCGATTGGCCTCTGCATCGTTGCCTTCATCACCGGCATTCCCTGCCTCGCCTGGCCTATCTCCGTCACGTAATCTCTCCTTCTCCTCTTCTGATTCTTTCTCTTTTCCCTTATCGGACTCCTTCTCCTTCTCCTCCCTGTCCATCGATCGAATTCCCTCTCCTAATCCCTGATCGTCTACTTTTTGCAGCTCCGTTTTATCGTTCTCCGATATCGGGATGGATGTCGATGATTCGAGGCCCGAATCGATGCGTAATTCGTGAGAGGAGGAGAGGGTATTGGGAGGAGATACTGATGGATATCCGGGGAGAGGAGGAGGGGGAGGAGGGGGGGGGGAGATGGGGGCAGAAAGGCGGGCTCGTTTGGAGCGAGCAGGGGGCCTAGGAGCAGAGGCCTCGGCCCGCTTGCGGCTACGCGTTTCCATAAAAGGATCAGAGACGGAGAGAGCTGCAAGCCGGAGCTCGAGAGGTGGGAGGGGTATCTGCGCCAGGGAGAGCTGGTGCTGCTGCAAAAACTACAAGGTGATAGAGTACGCAACAGCCATGGATATCATCACTCAGAGGTGCAGTCGGCGACGATCGGAGAGCTTCCAAAAGAAGAAGAAGATGATCGGAGAGCTTACAAAATAGAAGAAGATGAAGACGAAAGAATGAAGAAGAAGAAGATTATAAGACAGCCTACAAATTTTAATTAGCAAATCACACTCGATTTAGAGCATGCTTGCATGCATGGGCGTGTGTGTATGTGTGTGTGTGAGATTCTACGTGTGTGTGTGTGTGTGTGAGAGAGAGTGTGAAAGATCTCACAAAAAAAAGTGTAAAAATGTGTGTGTGTGTGTGTGTGTGTGTGTGTGTGTGAGAGAGACTATGTGAAAGATCTCACAAAAAAAAGTGTCCCCAGAACAGAGTGTGTGTATGTGTGTGTGTGAAAGAGTGTGAATTTCACCCCAAAACAAAGTGCGCACACACTCGGTATCCTATTGGGTACTGGATAGATCAAAACCATAGGGTTTTCGGTGACTCTCCCGGTAATCCTTTTTTATGATTGCCTACATGCGATTATCCTACTTGTCATACAATGAAATTTTTCGATTTTGTAAGTGCAATCTCCTCTTCTTGAGGATTGTTATGTAGCACCAAATGGATTTCAACAAAAAACACAAAATGTGTGTGCACGCACACGCACGCATACACATGCCTACGCACACATACATGTGCATGCTAGGGTACAACAGGTAGAGAATTTCAACGTGTTTTGGGTGGTAAAAGACTACTAAACAACTTGAAACTTGCTTCAAGCCCACGCACACAAACAACACTTTTACAGTGGACAACACACACACATTTATATACATAAGAAAGGGGAAACTAACTATATTTGAGAGAGTGTGTGTCTCCAACAACACCTTATGCTCACCACATCAAATGCTTATTCCATCAAGCATGAAAATGCATGCATGCGCATGCTTGCAAATGACACACACATGCAACATAGCAAGATATGCACTTCTCTCATTGTTATCTAATCTACCTCTTTTCTAGAGAAGAAGCAAAGGCACAAAGGTAGACATGACATGGGAAAGCACAAAAGGTACCATCTTTCTAACATGGTAATGGAAACAAGAGACCATGAAAGCTAGTGCGCACTACCTTTTGGCTTATAAGTGTTGAGAGTTATGCACAAGGGAGAAAAGAGAGGTGTGGAGGCTATGGCAATTGGGAATTCAATTGCCAAACAATGGAAATATGAAAAAGTATTTGAATGGCCCTATGAAATAGTACAAAAGACAAGACATCCTCTGTTAATATGGATAGTGGAGAGGTGATTACGAAATAGAGGGGTTAATGGAAGGGGACACGATGGTGGCTTGAGTGTAAGGATTTCATTGATCGTAAACGAGGTATGGAGGAGGCACGCATGAGGTTGAGAGTTGAATGATTGATCTTACCCTCGTTTTATGTAGTCATCAATGCTTTCCAAGTTTACGCGTATCTGTGTATCCTTTTCCTCTAAACTTCAATACTTGTTCCACAACTATGAGAAATAGCCTGACAAGCTCATAGGGAGTATGGCCTCTTTGGCACCCACAGGTATTTAAGGATTCTAAAATATTGTGAAAGCATATGGGTGAATGGGGCCAAGCTTAAAAAGGAGCATGGGAGTGTGGGGAAGTGGAGAGCATGACTCAGCCAATCGACTTCCTCATTGTATTTGGGCTAGTGCGTGATGACTTTCCCACCTTTCTCCTCACCTTTAAGATAAATAAGGGGACTAAATCAAGACTATGAAAATATAAGCATCATCTCATTTGTTGCAATAATAGCTTTTGTCCGATCTCATATACAAAAGAGCCACACAAAACCAGCATTATTATAAAAGTACAAAATAGCTGACCTTTTTGCATGGTTTGCAAACATCTATCAACAAAAAATAGTTATTTGTGCAAGGCACTTTGTAAGGGGTAGGTGAAAATCTTTCTACCCCCTTCCTTATTAATATCATCACTTAGTTGACGAGAATGCACCATGACCAAGACTATACATATGATTTCAAGAATAGAAATCTTTATTATTTGTTAGGTAACCTTTGCCTTTTTAAGCTTAATGACCATATTCATATGTTTTAGCATACAACCAAGTCATGTGTCTGTTGCACAAGCCTAGGCTATTTATAGTTTCTTTTTCATCAACATCTCAATGAAACAAATTCACATTTCTTGCATGAATATACAGAGTGTCAAAAGTCAACATTAGTTTGGACAAACAACTTCTTTTTGAAGCAACTTGAATTGGATTAGCTACATCATATTTAAAAGAGCATATTCTTGAGTTTGGTTAGTTTCACAACATCATACAAACATGCTAGAGATTCCTCTCTTATATTCTTTTAGATTTTCCTCCCTGCTCCCTTTCACTACTACCGTTTGCACCTTTTGCGAGAGTGTTGCCACTATTATAATTAAAAAACTATAGTTAAATTTTGTTGGTAAAGAAGTGAAAGCATCCACAAAAGGCATAACAATTACCATCACTAAGGGAGCATTTATATATCCATTGAGATAACTACGGATATATTTATCAAAATAATATATCGATGGTCATATTGATTATATACCTTGGGAAATCTAAGGGGTTTTTTATGACAATATTGACATTTTTAGGTTCCAACCCTTTTAAAGATATATAGATTTGGGCTTAAAATTGCCCTAAAATAAATTGTTTGCGTGTGTGTTTAAATTTCATGATCCCAACTCCAAGTATGAGAATGGTAAAGAATTTGAATAAAATCACACAAGTACAAGTATAGAAATCTTTTCCAACAATTCCAAGTGCTGAATCTATTCAACAATATGAGCTCCAAGTTCAAGGTTAACTTAGGTGCCACCATTCAAATAAAACTCAGTGTTAGGACATTGTAGCTTTATATGGGTAGATAGGTAATGGCTATCACCCTCGGCGTGTTATTGCTTTACCTAGGATCAAGACATCCATCAAGGTTCACGAAGGGTGAAGAATTTTATAGATAACTCCAAACGGTTATGAAATCTCACAACATTAAGGTTCTTATATAAAGAATTTTAAAATTAACCAACCTGCAAAAAGGTTATTAGTATGCATGACACACAATAGTGTATCTTGAAAATAAATAAGTGTAATCATGATACAAAAGTAAGGGTAATCATATCAAATAAATCTCACAATTGTAAAGTATGTGTGACACCTTTTCATTAAAACACATACTCAAAACAACTAAGTTTTTCAATATACATATATTATGGCAGTTTAATATATATAGATATATGTAGTTTGGAATGGAAATGATGTATGCATTAGCAAAAGAGCATGAAATGGATGGATGCATGCATACATACATACATACATACATACATGCATGCATCGATATATATAAACACACACATACACGCACACACGTACCACTATGAATGACAAAGAGTCGTGAGTGCTAGATACATAGTTATGGCTTCTGTGTGAGGTCAAAACTATAGATGCCTACCAAAGTTAGTCTCAAAAAAGCTATATAACAATTCAACTATTCACACCGGTAGAAGAGGGATTCTATAAGGCTTGTAAGAGGTAATAGAGCCATTGCAAACTATCAAGAGGCAACATGCTACGATGCCAAGCTCACAATAATGGCCAGCTGGTGTATAACTTAATATCAAGAGCTATGCATACAACTCAAAAGCAGCCAAAAATAGGACAAAAGTGTGAGCAATGATATAGAAACCAAGTCAAATGCACTTAAGGGAAACTATGGACAAACACGCATTACCTAAACAATTAGAGAAAGAGCCGAACATGGTTGCGTGCATGTGTGCGTGCGTGCATGCGTGTGTGTGTTTAGATTAAAAAGTCCCATCAATAATTGAGCCATACAATTAATTCCATCAATGGGATAAAAAGTTTTAAAAAAGGGAAACATATAAGGAAAAAATGTTTGAGACATTTAAGATGAAAAATGCAACTAAAGTTTGCAAACATTTTGATCAAAATTAAGAATTTTTAAAAAATATTGAGTTTAACAAACATAATATTAAAAAAAGATGTCAAATCCTCAAGCAGTCCAGGTTTCGAGGTTGAGGTCCACTTACTGCATCATCCAAACAAACTAGGTGTTAGAACATCATAGTTACATTTGGCTAGATAGGTAATGTCTATTTTCCCGAGCTTATTATTGCTTTACCTAGGATTATAGACAACCATATGGATTCTTAAGTAAAGTTTAAGTCACAAGTGGAGTAAGGAGCGAATGAGTGCATGGGTTAAGAAGGGACTAGAGGAGGTATGGGATGATTAGTGGGCTTGGTATATGGGATGGTTAAAAAGAAAGTGTAAAGGGAAGATTTCACGGGGTACATGAAACAATAATTCATAGTTAGGGAAGTATTCATGAGTGTGTGTATGTGTGTAAAGAAATAAGTGTCTGTGTGTGTGAGATACATTTACTAACAATTTTATTGTGTGTGTTTGTGTGTGTGTGTGTGTGGCCCACCTCCAACCTAGAGGGACCCACGTGGTGGGGAGTAAGCCCACCATGTGGAACTTACTCCCCACCTACTGATAATAAGTGAATAAAAGTGGATCTGTTTGATAAGTGTCAAAATGAAAAAATAATGCCAATAGTAAATGTGTAAACCACTTTTGCAAAATAGATATAAAAGTTAGTAAAAAATAGGGTGGATCACAACATGACTAGGGATTATCCATGCTAAAGAATTATCCAATGGATGTATTAATTGTATGGAACTAGTGCGATCAAAGGCTAGTTGGGAAATCAAAGTGTGTGTTTAGATTGAAAAGTCCCATCAATAATTGAGCCATATAATTAATTCCATCAATTGGATAAAAAGTTAAAAAAAAGGGAAACATATAAGGAAAAAATGTTTGAGACATCTAAGATGAAAAATGCAACTAAAGTTTGCAAAAATTTTAATCAAAATTAAGAATTTTTAAATAATATTGAGTTTGACAAACATAATATGTCGAATCCTCAGACAGTCCAGGTTCCGAGGTCGGGATCTACTTACCTGCCACCATCCAAACAAACTAGGTGTTAGAACATCATAGTTACGTTTGGGTAGATAGGTAATGCCTATTTTCCCCGGCTTCTTATCACTTATACAGACAACCGTATGGATTCTTTAGGTGAAGTTTAAGTCACAAGTGGAGTAAGAAGCGAATGAGTGCATGGGTTAAGAAGGGACTAGAGGAGGTATGGGACAAGTAGTGGGCTTGGTATGTGGGGTGGCTAAAAAGAAAGTGTAAAGGGAAGATTTCACGGGGTACATAAAACAATAATTCATAGTTAGGAAAGTATTTATGTGTGTGTGTGTGACTGTTATAATTATTGGAAAAGATCATATGTGCTCACAATCAACTTGGCAGCATTGGCAACATAGAAAAATCAAAACAAACCATTAACAAAGAAGTGTATTCAAAGCCTACAATATCACCAAGCATGTATTGAGCATTAAGTCACCATCCATATAACGCTAGAACATGGATAAAGCATGTCTTATGCCCATGAATCTTAGAACCCACAAGTGTAGTAAGAAGGAACCAGGCAAAGTCACCTACTCTACATGAAACCGTAGACTAGGTAGAGCATGAACAGCCCATGAAGGATGGCATAGAATGAGAAGGGCTTGTTAACAACTAAGCAAGCGATGTGCCAACACCTTCTGAACAAATACATCCATAAAGCAAGATGCCATAAGCTTGCACACTTGTAAGTCCATCTTGACCTATACATATGCTCAAAAATCAAATGAGAATCAATCATATTTAATTTGAGGGTTGTGGCACCGAAAGATCGACAAGGTTTATGATTGGTAAGAGCCATATCAGAGATGCCAAAAAATCATACTGAGGCACGTACACAGAGATTATCCTTGCATGTGAAAGAAGTGGTCTATAGGTACTACCAACCAGTACACGAAGTGTGCCAAAGAAATGCAAACTACAACGTTGGACATTTGAGCATCATATCTAGGCTAGCGATAGCAAGAAGCAGCTCGTGTACATGCCATACATACAACAAGTAAGTAGAACAATGAAATGTGTTCACTGCTAGACAGAAAGTGCTCATGTAAGTACCTAAGAACAAGCCATTTGATCAAGAGAGTGAGGGAGCAAAGAACAACATATGTGACAATGTGTTCACTACTAGAGAGAAAGTGCTCATGTAAGTACCTAAGAACAAGCCATTTGATCAAGAGAGCGAGGGAGAAGAGAACAATGTATGCGAAGGCCTAAGAGATAGGAGGGAGTACACGGAGAAGCTGCAAATTGCATGCCATATGAGAACTCACTAGGTCATAAAATAGGGAAATGCATCGCCTATTTCATAAAGAAAGTTCACATGCCACCACACCTACTAAAGCTTATCTCCAACAAGTCCATTAATAGCCCTTAATTCACTAAAATTAGTTACCCAATTTCAAGTAGTTAATTATTAGGTTATTATTTATCTAAGGAGATGCATTCACAGCCCATCCCAATAAAGTCCTAAGTTAACCTCAATTTCTTAATCATTTGTGGACAATTGATCACCAAGGCAATATTGAGTATTCATGTGAGTGTGTGAAAGTTAGAACAATTTTAAAACATATCCATGTGAGTGTGTGAACGTTAGAAAATATACATTTGAGAAAAATTAAGCTTATCAGAAAGGAGAATATATCCTTAAATACAGCCCTATACATAGGAATAACAGTAGTGTAATAGTATGCAGCGGTGTGTGAGTGTGTGTGAAATTTTTTATTAAAAAGAAGGCTAGGTATTTAGAGAAAAGGAAATTTTATTAGCAACCCAGCAAATTTATTAGGATAACAAAGGAGATTATTGGTCCAAATACTTAGAGTTCACCCAATCATATGTCAATCATATGCACATGATGAGAATAAAAAATAGATGCTTCAAAAAATGTTGCAACTTGCACTCAAAATCAACAAAGCCTTATCCATGGCATCTTCATGTATCATTCGTCCATCAAGATGATGGTTTCCTGCCACAACACACATACAACTTCAAATTGAAAATCAGTAAGTAAGAGTGTAAGACCCATGGATAAACTTGCGGAGTAAATAATAATGGTAGCAATGATGTAGGTGCATGTAGCGCGCAATGTGTGTGTATTTGTGTGTGAAATGTACAAGTGAGTGTGTGTGTGTGTTTTAGCATGCACACACACATATGTATGTGTATATGTATTATTCATAGAGTGCTCAAAGTCACTCTTCATTACATAAGGAGGGAACACCTATCCAAATATGACATTCCCTGGCCTCTATATAGGCTAACTAACCCCAAAAAGCCTCTACCAAGTAGCATGCTATCCTTGCTATTCATCATTGGAGCCACTTTTGTTTCGCCTATCCTTTTATTCATGGCATGAGTTGCAACCCTCATTATCGGGTAAGCATAAGTACTCAACAAAGGAGAATAATTTGAGTCAAAAAATGTCTTTCAATAGGACTATTTTAAATATTCATCAAATCAAACTTTGTACAATGTCCTTTGGAAATCAAAGCTATGGAGTTGTTTTGAAGAAGCCAAAATGAGATGTTTTCCAATGAGTGGAAGGTGAGGCATGTGCTACACCTCAGAGCATTCATCATCCACAAATAAGCATTGAGCAACTTTCTTATCTTTTATTTTTCTATCATACTTCTCGCCTACCTCCATTTTCTTTGCCAAGTCATGGTAGGAAGCTACAGAAATCAACATAAGAGCCCAAGTCAACTCGACATTATAAGTAGCACAAACTTTCTTCAAGTTATGGACTATTGAACTACCAATATAATATCCTTGATCATTAAACAACTCACTACAAATCTTAAGCACAAACAAGATATCATATCACATAAGCCATATGGATTTCCAACCGTCAAAATCAGATTTTACTTTTTTAAAGTTCTCAAAACGTGAAAAGGAGACATTACTTCAAAGGTCTCAAAATATCAAAAAATGAAACATAGACAAATGTCATATCCAAGTAACCAGTGTCTCACTATGCGTCATCATATGGGTTGGTGGTAGGCATAAAGGCATACTCAAACTCATCCCCCTTTGGTGTATCTACATCCAATCTAGCTCTCTTTGCACATGATGCCTACACAAGGGGCTCCACAATGGAATGCACAACATTACTATCACTATCAAATGAAAATCAAGAATGACTAGTAGCCTAGCATACTCGCATAAGTGGAGCTGTTCCACATCCCATCTCCATGAAAAGTCCACCTACAAGACATAACAAGCTCAAAATACAACCCATAAAACAAGTGGACCTCTCCACTGATCCTCTAGCATGCCTAGTCAATGAAGATCCTACCATCTTTTTTGCATCAAGAAGATAGTAGTCCATGAGTCAATCCTCTTCTTGATGTGAAGTCTGTCAAATAATTGGCTCTCCCACATGTCTAGCAAATATAGCCATGAAGGAATGCATCTGCATACAAACAATGAAAGTTTGAATAGATCTAAACTTATTTTACCTATTGTGATAAATGCAAACAATGGAAGAAAGAAAACCAACCATCAGATCCTCTACATTCTCCATGACATGTCCATAAGGCACTCTATCTCTCATGACTATACACAGTGCAACCTCCAACCCTTGAACATGAATGTATTTCTCTAACCATATAATGCAAGGTCCTTCAAACATGTTAGAATGGCCAAACTCAAGCAAAAGCTCATTCAATTGAGAGAGTATGTTTAAAGTTCTTTTACCAGTAGCAAGAGGACAGAAGAGAACTAGCCATCCATCATCCACTGAGTGTAGTAGTTGCTACACTAATACCATATCTAACATGGTAGGCAATACAAGCAGATGGGTCATGGCACTAAGGGCACATAAATCCTCAAGTGCCATGAAAGAGTGTGTCTCTATCTTCTCAAGGAAAATCTCCGTTGCAAGCCACCTAAAAATGATGCACAAACCAATAGTCACCATCTTTGATTACATAACAACACAAGAAATTGGGCATAAAGAAGCACCCTTACCCTCTAAAGTCATTGTCTCCTGAGGGCATGAAATATGTATCCCTCATCCTCTTGTTTGCTTCAAGAAGAGACAATATCATTAGTCTCTTTTCCATCCCCATATCTGCATTTGCTACACTCTTAAGCTTTGCCAAAGTTGCAATGGAGTCATGACTCTCATATCTCATATTGAAGACTCTTGTTCTCCACACATCTCCCAGTTTTGGATCTAGACAATTAAGCACCACAAGAGATTGAATGTAAGAAAATTTACAAAGTAAAAGTCTCACCGAAAAATTAAAATCACAAGTTCACATACCATTCCCATCCTGTCAGAAAGCTTCTTATGAATTCTCCCTCTTTCCTTGCATTTTTCTTCTCCTCTACTTTCCCGTGGTATTGTTTTTGCCACAGTATCCAATGCTTGCTTCAACTTAGAGGTGTACTCCACCCACAAGAAAGGAATGCATTTCAATGGAACACAAATCCCAAAAAATGAAATACAACTCTAGAATCCCGAAAAATTGAAATATGAAACCCAAAAAGTTGAAAGACCACTTACGAATTCATCCATTCAGCCAACAATGCAATTTTAGATGTCCTTTGGGGGTCTATCAATGTGCACATCACTCTTATGTGTCTAGACCTTGTCTCCATGTAAGCCTCAGCAAACAACCAGCTCCATCCATGCAGTTGTCCTGTGATTTCCCTCCCATACATAGAACATCTTCTTGGACATAAATTCCACTTACACTTTCTTGCAACCTCCTTCTCAAATTCACTATCCACCTCCTTCCATACTTGGGACCATGTATTCATAATTGCACTTGTAACAGGACTCTCCTCTCCATCACACTTACACAAGGATACAATGAATGCCCCCTTCTCAGGCAAGTAACCCATACTAAAAAGCACTCTTTAATGAAAATATGTCGTTTCTCAAATCTCTAGCTCGTGCATAAGGAATCAATCTACAAAAGCGGGATCCGTGGACATTCATCAAAACCAAGTAGTCTGCACTTTCCAATCACATCTGCACACACTTACTATCTCCATGTCCATCTTAGCAAATTCATCTCGTCATCTTCTTTTGCTTCACCTGAATGCCCAACCTTCATGATTGAATGTTCCTCAGACACTTCTTTCACCTCATTTACAAGGATATTAGGAAGCTGAACACTTGAGCCCACAACAACTTGCTTCCCCCTTTCCTCATCTTGAGGATGAACATCTAGCTCCGTAAGAGCATGTCCTAGTTTTAGTACCCTCTTTCTTGAAACCTTTGGTAGCATTGCCATAACAAGTGTAGAAAAAACAATGATTAACTAGAGTACACCTAAACCAATACAAGAACAAAAAAGAAAAGGAGATTACCATGAACCAAAAGTGTATTGAAGGTAATGTAGAGACTTGAACACTACTTTGCATGCTTTTGGCCTTTAACATTAATGAAGCTTAATATTAGAAAAGTATGTCTTTGGGCGATCATTTGACATTAGGGCTCTTACATTCAAATAATAATGCACATATTACTACTACATCCTTTCTCTACTAAAGGCCACCTTACCAAGAAATTTAGAATATTCTCTTGACAAAAGTTTAAGCTACAAAGCCTTTAAGATTTTCATGAATACGATGCCCTAAGGAGCTCAACAAAGTTGGAGCGTCATTGCAACTTGTGCACTTTGATAAGGCATGTGTTTCCTCCCAAACTAGCCATCATCTAACACAAGAATGGTCGATTAAGACTCGATGCCTATAGAGTTATGGCATTAGTAGGATTGTTTGAGAGGAAACCAAAACTACCAAGTGGGTTGGGCACTAACTAATCAAAAGCATGATTTTTGCATGCTTTTGGACCATGTGTTAACATGTAGTGCAAAGGTATGCAAAGAGCATGCTTTTGACCTGAGACTTTTTAGCATATATGATCATGCCCATGAGAAAATCATTGGAGCTAGCCACTGCCAAGTCAATGACTGATGGTCTACAAGTATATGTGAGAAGTTGTCATTGAAGGTGTATGTGACAAGGAATGCTACAATGTTTGGGATCAAAAGCATCCTCTTTGCATGCTTTTGGACCACGTGTTAAGTTGTCATTGAAGGTGTATGTGACAAGGAATGCTACAATGTTTGGGGTCAAAGCATCCTCTTTGCATGCTTTTGGACCGTGTGTTAACACACGGTCCAAAAGCATGCAAAGAGGATGGGTCAAAAGCATCCTCTTTGCATGCTTTTGGACCATGTGTTAACACACAATCCACAATCATGCAAAGAGGATGCTTTTGATTAACACACGTTCCAAAAGCATGCAAAGAGGATGCTTTTGATCCTAAAAATTGTAGCATTTCTTATCATGTAAACATTTGGTTGGAGCTCATGTTTTGCAGGAGATGTACATGAGTTGAGGGCACGAATGCCATAGTGGGACATTACATCCATAAGGTAGAGGCCGTAGTGGGGGCACTGGTTAAGGACACCAAGGTCATGTGCGATGGAGATTGGGCTTTGTAGATTGTTCGAGGCTATGGAGAGGGAGATTGCACTACTGGGAAGGCAGGCACTTTGAGTGCATTTGGACCGCATGTTAACATGTCGTCCAAATGTTAACACGCGGTCCAAATGCACTCAAAGTGCATGCTTTTCATTGGTATATGGGAGCTTGGAAAGAATGACTTACTAGCAAAGAAAAAGCTCCCTATATGTGGCTATGGTAAAAAAGGCAACCGAGCTTCTTGACTTTCACCTATCGTTGATGCCCACATCAGTAGTTTGTTGCAACTCACACTATCATTCCATCCGCTATTCTTGGTATCGATCTGCTGGCCAACTTTTGTCGAGAGATCAAACAAAGAGGAGGGGTGTGAGGCAACCAAGAGATGAAACAAGGAGGAGGGGTGTGAATTGGTGATGTTAGGAAGAAGGGGAGCACTGTAGCATAGGCAGCGTGAGGAAGAAGGGGAGGGGTGTGAACATGCACTGTGAGGAAGAGATGGAAGGAAGGTGGAAACTGGCGCTGTGGGGAGGGAGGAGGGGTGTCAAGTCGGTTGTTTTTTCTAAGTTGGAAGGTGGTGAAGTGGTTGGTTTTCTGACAACAATGACTTGTGGTGGCATTTCTCTGGCGCCCGTTCTTTATTGCCATTGAATTATAGCCAGAGTACCATAGCTGAAGCTAGGGAGGGCCATCGGCCCATCACTGAAGGCAAGGAAGAAGTGACCTAGTGACTCTACGCAAGTCTGGAGGTATGCGAATAAACTACTCTTCATTCATGATGTTTGTAAAGAATGCAATCTATTGTTGGAGATCCAAACCACAATATGCAGTGATGTGCTTAGTAAAAATTCATCACCATTTTATGAATTAGACAACTAAAATTCAGTTTGTACATGATAAAGAAGAGTATGGCAGTGTCAAAATGAGCATGATAGAGGTAGAAGAGGTGCGGCTCCTGACAGGGCAGAGTGAAAATGTTCCAAACAAGGGCAGAAAAGGCATAGCTATCGCATGCTCACCACAGAGCTATCAAGCCATTACGAAAACTATCGACAATGTACCTTGCCATACACGACCTTACCAAATGATTTTTCCTATTCTTACTAACCAATGATGTAAGTGATAGTGCTTTCATGGTGGCCACATACAATGGGACTATGGTGTCGATGCAATCCTTTATAAATAAGTGATTTGGTAGACTTTGCAACATAAGAAGTATTTCTTTGACATCCTTGCATTTCACAAAAGGAGGTATTTCCCTTATGGCCAATACCCAAGACCGGTTAAAAGCCATACCAAAATTTTCAATCATTATCTTGCAAATTTATATCTTGTTTTTTGGAATGAAAAGTATGAAGCGTTTCAACATATTTGGGTTCAGTGACACAGTTAGGTATTAACTCGAAAAGAAATCAAGGCATGAGGCTTGACACTAGGCATGGCGACGCTTGAGGGCCATAGAGGAAAAGGGAACGTGAGGGAAGAAGCATTAACATGGGTGGGGAAAAGGGATTAAGAGGGGTGGGAATGAAGAGGGGGACTACGACACAAGGGGGAAGGGAGAGGGGGAAGAGGAGCATGTACACGATGGGAGGTGGAATGTAGAGATGGAGACATCAAGGGAACAAAGTCATGCTTTATTTGAAAGGAAGGATGGGGAGGGAAATTAAAGTACTAGCTAGGTGGCTTTACAAGAATGAGCATGTCCCATCAAGAAATAGCCCCCTCCTTTTATAGCTAAGAGAGGGGGTCTCTCCCAATAAATGCATCCTCCCACATGCATGGTGTGTGTGGAGGAATCTGCCATGTGGGCTAGGTGGGTACGCACTCTCAATTGTGTGTGACAACCCTTTGCCTCATTTTTCCACATAAATCAAACCCCATATCCCAAGTCTAAGATACTCCCTTGGTCTCTTCCCAATTTTATAATACATTCAAACATCTAGGAGAACAAGTGGAGGGTTGGCACAAGGAATTTTGCCACCTCATCCTACTTTCCCCATTATTTAACTTGCATTCTTGGACTATCTACACCCCTCCCACATGGGCCTATCCTACATGGAGGGAATAATCCAATATAATATCCATCTCCACCTATTTTTTATTACTTCTCCCATAGTCCTTGGGCCATGTCTCACTAAATGCAGGCATGGGACCACCTAGGTGGAGGGGTGGCACATGGAGGAACCATGCCACCTTAACATTTTATAATATTACTACCATGGATTATGTACAACACACCTTATGGGTCCTCTTATGTGGAAGGGTGGCACATGGTCATGCCCTGCCACCTCAACCTTGGGCCCTATGCACACCATATTTTATTATACTATTGCCACCCATACAAGCACACACACATATTTATGCCTTTTACCTTGGTGAAATTTATCCATAACAGTTCCCCCCCCAAGCAGGGAATGCACAACATTTCCATGCCTGGGACCGTCATGCACAAAGAAGGGCTTGAGATAATGCTTGTTGATCCCTTCTTGCCATATGGCTCATGCAGCTCTTGAACTTGTACAGACTCATTGCTACATTCCTTAATGACTTTGTATGGACCGGTCCACAGTGGAAGGAACTTTTTATCCATTTGGTGGTCCAATCTGTTATCAAAGCATAGCATAACATCCACCTTAGCAAAGTGTCTTTCCCATCCCTTATGAATCTTAGCATCCAAGCGGGCTTTTGTTGATTCTTTTGGATCTCTGTTTGATGTAGTGCAAGGCGTCAGGTTTCATCTAACTTCTCAAGTTGTACCAACCTAGCCTCTACATGTTCATCTTCTATCATCCTCTGTTCTTATGCCAATCTCAAGGCCGGAATCTCTATCTCTAGTGGTAAAACTACCTTAGTACTGTACACCAACTCAAAAGGATTGTGACCTGTAGACATTTTATGGGTGATGTAAGCCCACACGGCTTCAATGACCTTTTGATCCCACTGGCTCCTATTCCCTGTGGCCATTTTTCCCATGGATTTACAAAGTAGGCCATTGGTCCACTCCATTTGTCTCATGGATGCTGGATAATAGATGCTAGAAGTGCGATGATCAATACCCATGTGATCCATGAGCAACTCCATCGCTTCATTTAAGAATGGACTCCTATGGTCAGATACTATTTCCATGGGTGTCCCAAACCTTGTGCAGATATGTTCAAATATGAAATTTGAAACTGCCTTACCATTTACAATGGGGAGGGTGATAGCTTCAGCCCACTTAGTGACATACTGACAAAAGATACTTCTTTTGCAGGCAATCATGGGCAAGGGTCTGACAAAATCTATTCCCCACTTCTGAAATGGATGGATGGACATCACTGGATGATGTTGCCTAGGATGCAAATCCTTCCTACCAAATAATTGGCATGGTTCACAATTTTTGCAATACATAGTGAATCCTTGAACAAGGTCAGCCAATAGTACCCAACATGTAAAATCTTCTTAGCTGTATATCACCGGCATAGTGGCCTCCACAAAATCCATCATGACAATGCTTCAATACCTTAGGTACTTCATCTGCATCAATGGCCTATCTTAGTACCCCATCCATGCCTTAACGGTACAACACCCCATCAAAGAGAGTGTAGCGCCTACTATCTCTTCGGATCTTCTTTCTCTCATAGCTAGTACTTTTTGGAGGAAAGGAGAAAGCGGTCAGAAACCTATAGATACCACCATACCATGGATCCCCAACTTCTATGGCTACTACAAGGGTTACATCGAGGCACTACTCTAAATCAATCAAAGAATTATTCAAATCGGAACAACCCCCCTTTATAATTTTGAAAGAAAAATCATATTCTTGTAGAACTGCCAACCATTTGGCCAACTGGCCCATGGGATTTGGTGATTGAAGAACCTATTTTGCAAGACCATTGCTAGAGATTATAATGAAGGACTTTCTAGCCACGTAATGCTTAAATTTCTCAATGCAGAACACCAAAGACAATGCATGCTTATCAGCCTCAGAGTAGCATCGTTCAGTTTCGAGCAATTGTTGAGAAGCAAATCAAATGGGATACATGAACCGATCCTCCCCTTGCTGGAGAAGAATACCTGCCAGAGTGTGCTCACCAAACCCAGGATTGATATAGAAAGTCTTTGACCAATCAGGATTGCGTAGAATGGGTTATGAAGCGAGAGCACTCTTGATTTGTACAAACCCATGATCACAATCCTCATCCCAAGAGAAATCAACCCCATCTTTTAATAGCGTAGTCATGGGTCACATCAAAGCAGCATATTGATCAATGAAGCAGTAATAGTATCCTACTAGATTGACAAATGAGCATACTTGACGTTTGGTTGTTGGCGGGGAGAGCTTGAGGATAGCTTCTACCTTCTCGGGGTTAGGCTTGACACCCTCGGATGAGACAATATGTCCTAGTAACCTCCCTTGAGTGGCTCCAATGGTGCATTTATCAGGGATGAGGCTGCCATTTGCATCGTTGACCCTTTGGAAGGCCAACCTAACCTTCATGACGTGCTCCTTCTTGCTGAGAATTTACAAAAATCATCTAAAAACACCTCCAAGAAAACCCCCAAATAAGGAGCAAACACCATCTGCATAAATCTTTAAAAGGTAGCAGGAGCATTGGTGAGGACAAATGGCATTACTTTGAATGCAAATGTCCCCCAAGGTGTGGCAAATGTGGTTTTAAGCACATCCTCCCCGGTAATTCTAATTTAATAAAACTGGAAGTAACCATCACATAAATTATACATCTCATGACTGCTTACCTTCTCAGGAATGAGGTCTTGAAAGGGCAAAGGATGATGGTCCCTCTTGGTAGCCGCATTGAGTTTCTTATAATTGATGCAGATCCGCAACTTGTTGGTTTTCTTTGGGGCCCTAAATTACAATACTTCTGAGCCACTGGCTTAGCATTAGGCTTCAGCTCTATTTTGTATTCTATGGCAGTCACATGGTAGGACTCGTCTTTCTCACTCAGAGTGAGGTCTAGGGAAAGCATAGATTCAAGCTATTGAGGACTACTAGCTGTTACCTTTTCTACGGGTGTTGGGGTTGAAGAAACCCCCATCATGTAAACTTCTTCCTCTAAGGACTCCTCCCCCCAGTCTGAATCTTCCATTGATTCAGACATCGAGGATGAGAGAGTATCACTGTCTTGCTCCTCTTCTTCTTTTGGTTCAGTGGCACTTGGTTGCACTCGGATCTTCTCCTTTGAAGCACCAAAAGACATGTGTCCTGTCTTCCAATAGCTGACTACATTACTCTTTCTCAACCACGGTCTCCCGAGTATGGCTGGGTAACTCCTGCCTGCATCTTCAATGTCCACTATATAGAAATTGACGGTGGTGGTCAACCCATTGATAGTGATGCATTTCAAATTCAACTTCTTCATGATACGGGGCACCATGATATTACATGTAGCTCCCCCATCAACACACACACTTTTGATATAGCAGTTATCTACGATGCCCACCATCTCAAGCCGAAGATCATTCAGGGCCTTGGCTAGGTCATTAACTCCGAGTTCTTTAGCAGGCAGGGCCGACGAGGGAGTAGGAAGGAGGGGGGCTCGTGGGCGAGGCTAGGAAAATCTTCTAGGCAGTGGGTGAGGATATACGCCTTGTTGAGGGTAAGCATCTAAGGGAGGACCATACATTTCAGGTGGAGGCGGTGGATACATCCCTAATGGGGGGTGGGGGTATGCCCTTGAGTTGGACCCCCCAGGTTGTTGTTGCAAGAATTGAGGGGGTTGCGGAGGGACAACCATCTTCTTTGAAGCGGGGTCAGATTGAGGGGTCAGATTGAACTTTATCAAAATTTTTAGCAATCTCTTATGCTCACACCATGGTCTCAGGATTCTCCCATTTAAGCTTGAGGTGGTGGAATTCATCACTTGCTCTTGCTACAAGGTAACCCAGCACATGCTGAGTCATTCCAGCTCGAAATCTGGCGTTGTCCTACGTGGCAATTAAACAGTCTAGGAGCATGGCTACTCGATCCACATATCGACGTGCCGTCTCACCTTCTGACTGCTTCAAGTTTGCCACCTATAGGTACACATTCTCTGGCTCCTCTTCGTTGCCGAAATACTCGATCATAGCTGCTGTCAATCTCGGCCAACTTTGGCGAACATCTTCGGCCTAGTTCTCATACCACACTTGAGCCAAACCCTCTAGAAATGTGGGAAGAACCAACAACCATCTATCTTTAGTAAGAAACACAACGGTGCTTGAAGGCCACAAGATACTCATTTGGATTTTCTTCAACCCAACCACAAAATATAAGAACGTCAGCCATGCTTGGAAAATGGAAAAGAGAGAGGCGAAATTAGGCTTATCTATTGGCAAATGATGGAAAGAGGTAGCTTGAACAGAAAATCAAGTGAAGATACATCCACAAAGCACACATAGGTAGGGTAGGGTGTGACTGGTGTATTGTGAAACACTATACAGGAAGAATCTTCAGCATAGAATAGCCCATAGAAAATCTTAAAAGGACCAACCCTTATTGGTCAAGGCATGATTTTGCATCCATCTTATAGGCGAGGGTTAAAGACATGGCCTTGCATGAGGTTGTTCATCAAGGCAAACAAGAATGCCATGACAAATGTCAATAGTTGGAGAGCTTGCACATCACCTTCATCTTCTTCCAGTTCTTGTAGTCGCCATGCTATTTCTTTAAGGGGTGTGTGATTTGGCATCCTTCTTTTGAGCAATGTTCTTAAGGACCTTTTTGATGATGATGTTCCAAAGTCGGTAAACTCGTATTAAATATGCCCAACACTTAGTTTCATGATGAACACAAACTTTGCATTCTTTACAAATGATCACCCTCATTCATGGCTTGCGGCTTTGTTGGGGTGGTGCTTCCACTCGTTTCATGCGTGATTGAAGTACAAGCTTCACGTGCCAAGAAATCAGCAACTAAATTTTGAGCTCGAGGGATATGCTGAATTTTTACCTCTTCAAATTATTTGCAAAGTTCCAATGCTTGTTGATTTCATGGAACTAAGCCTTTGCTCTGCACCTTCCACCTTCCACTAACTTGTTCACACATGAGTTGAGAATCTCCTCGCACCTCAAGTTGCTTGATGTGATGCTCTTGTGCCTTTTGTAGCCCAAAAATGAGTGCCGAGTACTCAGCTTGGTTGTAAGTACTTACAGGTGCAGACTTGCTATAACAATACATCTCACCCCCTGATGAAGTGAGCTTTACACCCACACCAGCAGCCTTGGTCGAAGGTTTGTATGCTCCGTCAAATTGAAGGATCCAAGATTTCATTACACAAAAATTAAAATCTGGACATCGCAGGTTTCTCGATAGTCCAAGATAGGTAGAAGGAGAGGGTAGGGAGAATTCAATACTTGAGCAAGACATTCAGCACCAAACAAATTTACTATCCTTTGTTGATAGTTTATCTTTCGACCAAAAAGAATTACAACATGAAGCTCAAAATGTGGCGCAAAGGGTTGTAAAGTTTCACACAAGTTGTTGTCATGAATGAAAAAGCTTTTAAAAGAGTTCAATAAAACGTTGCTTAAGCTCAATTGTTTATAGATGTTAATGCTTTGAATGCGCATGAAATTATTTACTTGAATTATTTGGTAAATGTTGGAACCCATGACTTCTTTATCAAATAATATGTGCTTGAGTTTATGGTAGTTGTTGTGAAAGGGTCTTCTTAAGAATAATAGGAATTTAAAATTCAGCACTACTCATGTGGATTGGTAGTTGAGTTGCCATTAAGGTTGTAATATTTCCATTTAGATAGACCTAAACAATAAGTAGAAGAATTAAGGATTATAAAAAAGCATGAGTCATGGCATGTGAATTCTAATTTATATTCAAAAAAAATGATCATTCAATACTTAGTTTCCTTTTGTTCATCTTTATTTGTTGAACAAGTTGTATATGCTAGAAGTAATATAAAACCCTAGCTTTCTTTTGGAAAAAAAAAGGGGCTTTGTTTTATATTTACATCCCAATTGACCATATCACTTAGTAGGTAGAATAAAGAAGATGCTTCATCATCTAGATATGATTCAATTCACCATAGAACACGGAAGAGGATCTCTCATCCATATATGATTTTCATTAGCCATAGCAATTAGTATGTAGAACTTACGATGACATCTTGCATGAATGTGACATGTTTGCCTTGTGCATATTGCATCTACAAAGGTGGAAGAAGGGTAAAAAATGTGGTGAGTTTCTAGATTATTATGTGAAAACTTCATCGTTGCAATAATTCAAAGCACTTGCAAAGTTTAAAGTATTGTCAAAGGTAAAAAATTAGTGTGTTTAAATTCACTTCAGGATGACTAAGTGCCATGCCTTTTAAGAGATGCTAACTTTTTGACCAATGATGATTAAAAGAAAATGGAGTGGAATGCAAATGCCATGCTAAGACAATGATTAATTTGGTAAATGAAATTTATTCATGCACTGCTTGGAGCCTTGCTAGATATTGTTTCTACTAGTAATATTTGGGGGGAATTTGATAGATGTTTCTATCTTTTTGAAACATTGGTACATTTCAATAAAGTATCCATAGTGCAATGGCTTACGGGAGGAAACCAACATTTCTTTCTTACACACCATAGTGCCATTGCTTTGTCCCTTTCACTTCATATATGTGTCCAAAGAAATCATTCCCATTGAGATGGAGTTACCCAAGTTGATCTTGATTTAGAGCATTCCAAGGATGAGAAGGAAGCATATTCAACCTAGTTTCATGCCTTGGAAGTATTGGACAAGTGCTTTTATGGAAGTCCAATATAAGACTATAAAAGCAAGATCTAATCAATAGGCACAAATGGAGTCCAAACTTGACTCCTAAAATAGTAATGTATCCCTCACATAAGGACATTTAAAATTCCTCTAGGAAAAAATAATATTTACATTATGGGATTTATAAAATTTGCAAAATTTTATAGAGAGGATATTAGGAAATGCTAAAAGCTTATTACATTCCTTGAAGGCACATGATATAGACATATTATGCTAAGTAAACCCCCAGTTAGCAAGTGAATTCCAACAAACATGAATAAGCAATTTCTCACATGAGCTTGTGAGTCCTCTCTTCGATAACATGGAAGTAATCATCACTCTGACCTCTAAGATATTATGAGATGGACTATGATGACATGAATGTTAGTGTCATTTTCATTTGATTTTGCATTCACCATGGTCATTTCTTTGGATTCCCTATCTCTCACTTACTATGAAGAACATGCATTAAGAAAGAGAGGGTTGGTTAAGTATAATCATAAGTTTATAAGATTTAAGTATGAATACATCCTAAAGATAGAACTCTGCATATTTAATTGACAAATAGGAAGCTCTCTCCTTTTTTCAAACCCCAAAAATGATATCTTCAAAATTAAAAAGTGAAAAAAATAAAAAATGTAAAAAATAAGGATATTATAAAACAAAGAATGCAAGTTCGTACATGATGTATGGGAGAGGTGGCACACTTCCTCTTCAATTATTTATAACATGAGAGAGCATGCCCCTCTCTCATTAACTTTTTTTAAAAGCTCTAAATTTTGAAATTTATTTTAGCTCTTCTTTTGGTTTTATTTTTTGCTCAACTTTTTGTTATACCTTACTTAGTTCAGATCTCAAAAGTTTAGCTATAATGGTTTTCTTGTCTAGTCCTTTTGTAGATAGTGATTGTGTTTAATTGAATACCTATAGAACAATAGAAACACATATTAGTGGATGAGCTCAATTCTTGAAGAGGGAAGAGACTGGTTTCACAACTACATAAATTTAAACTCAAAGATAAAACCATATACACAGCTAGGCTTGTAGTAACTCTATTCAAATGAAGTGACATATCTATTTTTAATTTAAAATGCTTACTTCTAAACATTCAAACATTACATTGGAGTGAATGACTTAGTTTAAAAAAGAAGTAAATCTCTCAAAGAGGAATGAACGAACGCTTCTCAAAAGAATCCTCTCATAGTATACAGACAGAAATTCTCTCACATGAATGGAATTTCTATCACTCGACGGAAATCTTTCATCAACAAAATGAAAGATGATTACTCAATCTCTTGATCACTCTCTCACACTCTCAAGGATCACAATGCCTTAATGGAAGGCAAGGGAGCTCTGATGCCATGACAAAGTGCGGATCATACTTAGCCTAGTGCACACAAGATCAGTGGAAGAACTAAGGAGGCTCAAAGCACACTAAATAAGACATGAGAGGGAGATAACAAACCTATATCTCTTGCAATGTGTGTTCAATAATACATGATAGGCCTCTTATATAGAGAGTGCCCTTTGAATAGTCAACCATGTGGGATCCTCTCATCCACATCTCTCCTTGTGGATATCCTTGATCCACATCTTCACATCATGTAGTCCACATCCTAGGGTGGCTACTTTGATTCTTTCCTATACCATACCTTAGCCCTTATGCCATGACCAAGAAAGGCCAAAAGGTTAAAAACCATATGCATAGACACTTTTCTCTTTATGATGAATAGCTACATGGAATAGACACATTACCATTCACAAAGTTGATACCATGGCCATCTTCTTTGTAGAATGATCCATTGCTAGAGTCTCCATGGTGAAGTAATGCTAAAAGGCTACAGAATACTACTTCAAGCTCTAAAGGTACTTGCATTTTCACGTAAAAATTATCTCCCATCTATTGTGCTTGATTTCTCTTGCATGTTGATGATGTGCTAGACGTGAGCCTCACCCACTCTAATGTGTTTCTTTAATTTGAACCTCTTGTTCTTAGTATTTTCGAAATGAGACTCAAACCCCAATCCACTTCAATCTTGTTCTCTGCCTTTGAATTTCCAAATTCCTCAAATGTCTATCCACATTAATTTGCCTTTGTTCCTTTGAATCCAACCATAGTCATCAAATTCATCACCACAAAAGATGCACCCCACATATGCTCTTCAATCAAATTTATCACTTGTAATCTCAAAAGGCCATGTTTCTATTCTATGTATAGTGGTAATTTGGAGGGAAGCAAAAAAGTATTATAAGGGGTGGGGAAGTATAATTCTAGGTGGGGATGGGAGTGGGAAGTAAATCAATTTTATAGAGGGTAAGGGAGATGCACGATAGAATGTATTTTTCATTGAAAGATGTCCCAATCATAGTAATAATCACTACTGTCAACTTTAAAAGTTTTGGAAATTATTTATGATTCAAGGTTTTTAAGGATATTACTTGTGGAATCTCACATAGAATTTGGATACACATCCACTTGAATTTGAAAGTGACATTATCAATGAGGATTAGATGGAGAAATGGAAAACCCAGTAATGGTGTATGTGAAATCCCAAATGAATGACAGGTTGGGATGTGAAAGAAACACAAAAGATATCAAAGCACATCAAAGTGGCTGGGCATATTTTTCTGACACGTTTGAGGGCCATTGTGAGAAAACATAGAAAAGGGATGCTACAAATTATAATGGATGGTGAATGAATAGTTGAGAAAAGCATCAAAGCAAATGAGACGTATAGCTGATCATGTTGAGCATAATCACAAAGAAGCACAAAACAGGGGTAGTATAAGTGAAAGTGTAAGTAGGTTTGGCAAAACAAAAACATATGCACCATTGGATCTCATGAATTTGGGTAGCAATCTAAGAATTTAAAAAAAGTCAACGTGGATAATGGGAGATGAGATGCAAAAAGAACATCAAAGTGGGTGGGGTTGATTGTGATCATGCTGAGGTCAAATTATCTCTACCTTAGCATCAAAGTGGGAGGGGATCAAGTCATGATCATATCAAGGGTCAATTACTTTCCACCTATTATATATCCTTTCCCTCTCCCCATATAGCATCCCATTTTCCTCTCTACTGAAACACATCCCTCAAATGCACCCTATGCTCACACATTTTTGGAACAAGTGTTACCACCATCAGTAAAGGCATTGAAATATATTAAAGAAATATGAAAACAATGGTGTAAGTTTCAATATAAGGGTTAATAAATTTTTTAAAATAATAGTATATTTATTAGACTTCATCATCCTCACAACATTTGTCCCTAAATGTGCCACCACTCTTGACTAGTTTCACCTATAAAATTTATTTTTCTTCCCTCCCTAAAATTGGGCTAATAATAGGATTAAGTCACACCCTACTAATGGAGTCTCGTTAATTCTCACTAGTTAGACCAACTCAAGTAGTTCAATGGCCTCAATTTGAGAAAAGAATGTGAAAGGTATTTTCAATTTATGGGATCAACCTTATGGAAAGTCCACATGAGCATTACATTCCACTTGCTTGACTAAATGGTAAATGGTTATTTTAACACTTTCTATAGGTCAAGGGAGCCATTTCCCACTTATTTGGGCATATAGAATGGGTATGACCCCTTGAATTAGGATGTGAGTGTGGAAATCCCCTATAGATTATGGTATTGATCTTGTGTCAAGGCCACATGAACATTTGATTCCATTTGCTTGACTTAAGAAGAGCTAATGCAACCACCATGTTGGCTGATACACAAAAACTACGATGGCTAAAATTCAATTATTGGAACCATGGACCACTTGAAATGGTCCAGCCCACCCACTAGATCCATGTAACATAACTTTTGAAGCCCTTAAATTAAGCTTAACTAGGATTCATAAGACCAAAAAATGAAAATAAATTAATATTTATTAACAAGCTTATATTACAAAATGGTGGTGTTTTGTCAATACAAGAAAAGCTTAGCTTAGCTAAAAATGCTCTTCTCAAATGGTGAGCTGCTCAACTTTTCTAAGTACAACCAAGTTGATCCATTTCCTAACGTTGGCAAACTCTCACAAGATAAATTCTATGCTTATTTGATCAAATTACAGTCAACAAGCAATGGTCTACCTAACTAAGGGGAACTACAGGAAATTTTTTCCAACGTGGTAGTTTGTTTTGAAGGGGGAAATGGCAAAACCCCAAATCATCTTTGAAGTGCATTGCAAACTTTGCTAGCCATAGTGGTGGTATTTTGTAAGCTATGGCACTATTCTTAATGGGATTTGCCATTCAAGAGAATTGAAGGACAAATAGGGCCCTCTATTCAAGGTCGATTTACAAAGTTTTCCTTCTTAAACTTTAATGTTAGTATGCTTAATAATACATAGATAATGGGATTCAAGGAAATATGGAAATCCTAAAGTCTACTAGTGACCACTAAAGTCTGACATCTAAGGATTGAGGGTATCTAGACTCTAGTATCTAGTATCCAAGTTTTGTCTAGCTAGCTTAAAGTGCTGATTAGATATTAGTATTTGTAAATTTCCAATTGCAATTTGAATTTCACAATTCAAAGCTTGGAGTTGCACAATGCAGAATAATCACTGGTAGTAAAACTTAGAAGTTTCATATTGCAATTAGACACTTCAAATTTGCAATAATCAATTTGATGATCCCAAGTGCTCTATTATTAATTTCAACAATACAATTATTGTTTGAATAGACTAGATACAACTAAGTAAAGAGAACTCTAGACTCTAGAGGGACCATTAACAAGTTGTCTAGTCCCAAGTCTTGACTCTCTCCTAAATTTAGGCTTCTCTCTAAATTCCCAATTTCCTATCTAAACGCTGACCAAGAGATAAGAAAAAATAGCATGAACACTACATGGTTATCCACAATGACATGGACAGTCTTTGCAACTTTACTTGGCCTGTACATTTCTCTTCTACGTTTTTATATATATATGTTTACTTGTTTCATTCAACACTTAAACATACTTCAAGCATTTGTTTTTGCTATTTTAACCATGTTTCCACTAAGGATGACATTTAAGAATCTTTTTATCAATGATGATGCTTATCTTTGTTTAAATGTAATAAACTTAAATTATCTTAAATCAATGTTAGAAAAAGGATGATTTAAGCTTTAGGGCCTCTTCCCAAAAAAAATTGGTGATTTATCTAGCCTAAAAAGATAACAATATCACTCTCTAGAAGTTACAAGTTTCACCCTTGTATGTGAAATGCTCACCTTGGCTCCTCCCTTCTATCTATCTTATCTTATCTTGTATCTTCTTCTTCTTCTCTTTCTTTTGATTTCCTTATTTCTAAAGTATTTTGTTATTTTTAAGGTACCGTATGGCACTCAATATGTAGTTTCACATGGTACCAATAGGGCCCAACTTTGTATGCAAGGAATAAGCTGGCATGGCATTTCTTGCCCAATGGTTTTCACAGGAAAAAGAGGATCTAGTTTCTCTCTGTCTCTCTGTCTCTCTCTCTGTCTCTCTGTCTCTCTGTCTCTGTCTCTCCTCCCCCTATTGTTCTCTCTGTCTCTCTCTTCACAAATGGCAAAAATGTCCACCCTCTATGCTCTAGCCCTGCCCTTTTCTTAGATTTCACATGCATCTATGCTGGCCTCCCATACTCTCTTTTGTAGCTATGTTGTTGGTTGGTCAATACAATGTGTGTTTGCCTTGTGTCTACATCACATCATCCACATAAAGGTCTACCTAGTCATCCACTATTGCTAGGAGTCCATCGGATCTACAGTGAGTAGTCCACCACTTGTCCCCCCTTGCAGAAGCCTGAAAAGAATGTGCAAGGAAAGAGACTAGATTGGGAAAGGTACTTGAGGGAAAATAGTAAGAGACTCACGAGATTGAGCAGTAGTGCTTGTTTTGTCTCTTTGTAGCTTGATTAGTGTTGCATGCACACCTTCATCTAGTAGTTACATTTCCAACCAAACAAGATTGCCCACATGGGACATATGGCTATCAAACATAGATAGCCATGTAAGTCCCAATACTGCAAGGAGAAGAGATAGACAAGGAAATAGGATTAACCTAATGCAAAGAAGATGCCACTTTGAAGCCTTCTAAAATAAGAAGATAAGAAGAGGTATTCTCTTACGGACATAGGTATTATAGTTGTGATCATCAACATGCTGGCGAAGATGGATGATCTCAAGAATATCAACATGTGCTATGAAGACACTCGTGAAGACAAATGAGAAGAATAAAGAAGCTCGAATTATCAAAGCAGATCAAACCAGATTGAAGAAGAGTTTTGCACCTATTAAAATAACAATATGGTTTCTTTCATGACCTCCTCAAGCTATAAGCCTATTTCAGTTCCTTTGGAGCAGAATGTGAAGCTGAGTGCAGATGCAAGTGAGCTTCTGGAAGACCCTACTATGTACAGACCCATAGTAGGAAGTTTGATTTATATGACTATTACCAGGCCAGATTTGAGCTATGCTGTTGGATTGGTAAGTCAGTTTATGCAGGCTCCAAGGAAATCGCATTTGGACGTGGCTAGATGCATACTCAGGTGTGTGAAGTCCACATTACAGTATGGACTATTTTATGAGGCTGGGGTTCAGATACAGTTGCATGGATACACTGATGTTGATTGGGCTGGTAGTATTTCTGATAGACGATCTACCAATGGATATGTGTTCTCTTTTGGGAGTGCTGCAATCACTTGGAGCAGTAAGAAATAGCCTACAGTTTCCTTGTCGAGCATAGAGGCTGAGTACAGGGGTGTAGCAATGGGTGCATGTGAGGTAGCTTGGTTGCATAAGCTACTTTATGATATGCATCAGTCTATAGATGGGCCAGTTGTCATTTATTGTGACAACATGAGCAGTATACACTTGGCAAATAACCTAGTCTATCATGCTAGAACAAAGCACATTGAGGTGCATTATCACTATGTGTGGGAGAAGGTTTTACTAGGTCTTATTGATCTAGTTTATGTCAACACAGAGGATCAGGTAGCTGACATATTCACAAAGGCATTGGGCACAGAGAAGCTGCGCAAGTTCAGAGACCTGCTTGGGTGCAGGAATTGGGATTGAGCTCGAGGGGGAGTGTTGAGATATCGAGCTCCACTCGTGATATGCCAGGGTGACCGTTGTGCATTTATGTCACCGACTTGTTAGTTGTAGATGCAATTGCTACACTACCCATGAATAATAGCTGGATGACAGCTATCCTTATGTACTCTAGTTCGTGGCTCAGTTCGTATGCCATCTTAGTTAGCTGAGTTTGGTTTGAGACCCACATATAGGGTTCTTCTCTGTAGTCAGACATCTGTAGTCAGACAATACACCAAGTCGACCTTTCCATCCATGATGAGCTCGTGTACAAAGTGATATTGAATCTCAATGTGTTTTATGCGAGCTTGGAACAGAGGGTTCTTTGCAACCACCATGCAACTCTGATTGTCACATGATAACTACGTTGGCTTGTTCTGCATTGCACCCATGTCTCCTAAAATCCTCCTTAACCATACTACCCCGCAAGAAGCAAAGCATGTTGATTTGTACTTAGCCTCGGTAGAAGAAAGAGCAACTGTGGATTGCTTCTTGTTGACCCATGACACAGCGAGAAACAATAACCTCTCACTGATCTCCTGTTGTCCATGTCTCCTGCCCAATCCGAGTCACAGAATCCAGTCAAGATGTTGGTATAGGTGATGCCATAATCAAGTGTGCCTTTGATGTATTTGATCACCCACATCCCTGCCCTCCAATAGTTCTCCCAGGGCTTATTGGAAAACCTTTAATGTACACCAGTCACAAAGCTGATGTCCGGCTGCATGGTTGCACAAGTAAATCAAGCTGCCCACAAGCCTTCTATACTTCGCTTTGTCCACCAGTGGTGATGAATCCTCGTTTGAGAGTTCATGTCAACCTCCATAGGGGTGCCAACTGTCTTACACTACCATGTCAAATGCCTTTAGTATCTCTCCTGCATACTTCAACTATGAAATGAAGATCTGTTTTGGCTCTTGCCAACTTCAATCCCCAAATAGAAATGCATCAGTTCGAGGTTTGTCATTTTAAACTCTCTTCCTAGCAACTTCTTTGTCTGCAAGATTTTCTCTTCATGGTTCCCTGTTATGACAAGATCATCCACATAAGGGACCACGATCATACGCCTGCCTCCTTCTCTGTAAATGTACAAATTTGCATCAAATGGGCTCCTCCTAAACCTTTTTTACAGAAAGTAGGCATCAATCTGCTAGTACCACGCTCGTGGGGCCTGTTTCAACTCGTAAAGTGCCTTCTTCAGTTTACAGACTTTACCTTCTGAACCGGGGATCTCAAAACCTGGTGGTTGTTCCACGTATACCTCCTCCTTGAGATCTCCATTCAAAAAGGTGGATTTTACATCCATTTGAAACACGGGCCAACTTCCCTGGGTAGCTAAAGCCAAAACACTACGAATTGTGGTTAGTCGAGCTGTGGGATCAAAAGTATCCTAATAATCAAAACCATGTACCTGTGCAAATCCTTTTGCCATGAGCCGAGCCTTGTACTTATCCAACGTGCCGTCGGACTTGTACTTGGTCTTGTACAGCCACTTGGTGCCGATTACCTTGCATTTTGGTGGTCGATCCACAAGGTCCCAAGTGTTGTTTTTCATTATGGAGCCATACTTCGACTGCATAGCCTCCATCCGGATGATCATCACCCTGTGCCTCTTCAAGACACTTGGGTTCATCAGCATGGATCACCTCTGTCATAAAAGCATAGTTGACCAAGTGTTCCTGCGCCCTTCTTTACTCCTCTAATCTCTTGGACCGGTGGTGTTCGGATGGTTCCTCCTCAATGGTTGGAGGTTCTCTGCTATCCAAAATCTACTTTACCCACTTCGGGAATGGCCGTTGCCGTTGTGGTTCTGTAGGCTCTTCTTCCTCTTCTTTATCTTGAATCCTCCCAAGCACTGTTGGGGGAGTTTGGTCTGCTGTTGGTGGTTGTACTGGATGGATATCTTGGTCCTGGTTGTCTAGGAAGGAAGCATCCTCCTCCAATTGATGCGGTTGTTCTGAGAAGACCACATCACAACTTAAAATTACCTTCTTGGTAACAGGGTTATAGAGATGGTAACCATTTGCCTCTTCACTGTAGCCTAAGAAAATACACTTCCGGCTCTTCGGTTCCCATTTGGTCCTATTAGCATTAAGGACATGCACAAAACAGCCACATCCAAAAACTCTGAAATGTGCAGCTGAAGGTTTCTTACCAGAAAAGGCCTGCAGTGGAGTCATCCCATTCATAGCCTTTGTGTAGCTATGATTCAGAATGTAAACTGCCGTGTTACATGCTTCAGCCCAGAAAGTCTTTGGCAAATCTTTCCCTTTCATCATACTCCTACCCATTTCACAGATGATGCACATCTTGCATTCTGCTACTCCATTTTAATGTGATGTATGTGGCGGGGGTTTCTGCCTCTTGATCTCGTGACTTTTGCAGTAACTTTCAAATTCACTTGATGTGAACTCTCCGCCTTTGTCTGATCTCAACTTCTTCACCTTCCTCTTGGATTCTTTCTCGACCATTACATGCCATTCTAGTTGGGAGGTTGTAGTGGTAGGAGAGAGTTCTTTTAGTTGTGGAAATCCATTGAGCTTCAAACGCATCTATTATCTTACATCATAATTAAGTTCTTATACACTAGGATGTAATCCCAATCCTTTTTTATAAATATCCAATAAGTGTCCAAATTAAGGTCACCCACATGAAAAATCGATTACAGACCAGTTCCAGGTCCAAAATTGTAAATGCCAAAATGGATACTGATTGGAGCCCAAATGCTCACTTCCTTTTTCTAAACAAAGTTTCCCACCCAGAAAAATGGCACCAACCACCACTCCGATAACCTTGGACCCTACATGCTACCTACTTAAATGCCATGTTGTTTTTTTTGCAACACAAAACTAGTTTTGCATGGTGTGACATCAAGTTGGGGGTAATAGACTTCACGCACCTCTTCACTTCCTACTACTTTTGAACTGAGTGACAAAGATATTTATCATTGAGAAAGGGACATTAAAAAGAAGCTTTTATGCCCAGATACCACACCATACTTTCCTTCCTTAGATGAGAATGAAGATGGTAACATCCTAAGTGATGTTATACTCAAGCAAAGGGAGAAGAAAAGGATCAGCAAAGGCCATAATTTTAGCAAGCTAGTCTGCACCAAAGAGAAGAGCGATACGTTGTTGAAAGAAGATCTTGTAGCTCAACATGACATGAACTGATATATATCGAGGAGCTTGAAGGGGCTGATTGGGTCAAATGGGTAGGTTCCAAGGAAACATTGCACCTCCTTCATAGTAGATACCTTTACACTTAGCTCAAAACACTCTACAAACTATCATTAGACATAGAGGCCTATAACTTTTGGTAGAGACATGATATTAAAGATTCAAACACATATAAGTATGCGCCTTGAGATGAGCTTCGTGTTGATATACATTTTGTAAGAAATAAAGAAGCGGCTAGAAAGTTATGGGCGGTTTACTAGATGGGGGTAAAACTATCATGAAAACAGACTATCAAACACAAAGACTCATAACGTTTTGTTGTAGTATTTGATTCAAGGTTTGATAATATAGAGACATGTGCTTTGAAGAGAGCTTCACGTTGATATAAGTTTCATCAAAATCAAACTAACGAGCGGAAACTTATGAGCAAAACACTAATAGGGGGTCAAACTATCATGAAAATAGACTATCAAACACAAAGACTCGTAACTTTTTACTATAGTATTTGATTCAAGGTCTGATAATATACAAACATGCGTCTTGAAGAGAGCTTCGTGCTGATATAAGTATTATCAAAATCGGACTAACAAGCGGAAAGTTATGATTAAAATACTAATAAGGGGTCAAACTGTCATGAAAGCTACCCTCCACTCATGCTAATTTCACCTGAGCAGGATGCTCCCTCAAGACTCTACCTTTATCAACGGACCACCACTCATAGACTTTGCCTAGAATAGGGTAAGTAACTCCCTTGGTAGCTCAGGAAATGGATGGACCATGTGTGTGCAATGAGTGACTGAATAGAAAGAACTTTTAAGGATTTGAAAGAAAGAAAAGGGAAGAGAGACTCAAGAGATGGAATACAAAATGATCTTCATTGTCAATAGAGTGAGACTCCACTACAATGCAACTCAAAATACTATAAACACAAGGGAGAAGAAGAGGTTTCATACATACAAGAGGGAGCGAAAGCTCTAAGAATACTCATACAGAGAGAATGAACTAGAGAGAGATGGACTCAAGAGTCTACATAAGAGAATATCTACAAGAGGGAGAGAAGGCTCATGGAAGAGGCTTGAGGAGACTAGAGCTACAGCAACATGAGGCCTAATGGGGAGAGATGATGAACAAGGGAGAGGAGGGCTCCTTTTATAGAGATTTTATCACCCTCCTTCACCCATTTACAATTGCTGCCTATAGATTCCTTTCCCCATCAATCACATAAGCGTGTATGTCACCATCCATGTCCTTTTTGGCTACTCTTGCCATGTGTCCCATCAAAAGATGCTCAAGACTCTTAAAATATTGAGAAATTCAAGAGTCTCCCCACATGGAGCCCATAGGGACCCTCTCTTTTCCATATGTCCACATCCTCCTTATTCCACATGGGAATTCTAGAAGGATTCCTCTTGACTCCACACTCCTCCACATGCCTTCCACACACTTGGCATGTGGTCTCTCTTATATTATTGGAACACATGGACATGAGCCCACCTCTTTATATGACTCTCTTCCTATTTTCTAAAAACCCCATAATATCCCATACACAAATAACTCTCATCCCATACCAAGGTATTTATAATTCATACCTATGGTATTTACAATGATCCATTCCACTCATCCTCTCAATCCCATATAATATTTTAGAAAATAAAAATAAGTGAGAGCCGCTAGGCTATCACTTAATACTCAAACTCTTATCAAACATAGAAGAAAACAATACCAATGCCAAATAAAAAAATATCAATTTTCGGCGTCACAATGGCAGGATCCTGCACTCAAGGGTAATAGATTTCAAAACAGGTTTAGGTGGCCGCAATGTGTGTATGGATGCGTCAATTTTACGAGCAAAAACCTATGAGCAGGTTTATCCGAGCGTGTTTTTCAAGAGATTTAAAAAATTATATTTCTTTAGGAAACATGGTTTTTACACTTTTATTTTCACTAGAACTAGATCCCTTTATCATAAAAATATATAGACTAGTCACTCATTCATTTTTACACAACATAAATTTTCTTATTCATAGACATCCCTTTGTACCCTTGTTATTACCTTTAAAAACTGTTGAAAAATAATTCCTTTAAGAAACATCCCTCATAATCATTCTCAATGTAATAATACTATACATATATAATTACTTATTAACACATTTATATCATATGGCAATATCTTTCTAGTATTTTTATAGCATAAATAGCAAGATATTTATGGACATGTTTCTAAAGAAGGTTAAATTACTATGAATAAGTATTAACTTGGGCTTATATATCACTCTCATAAAATACATGTAATATTTTATACTATATATGCAATATTTTCCAAAATATAACCCCATAGATGTGCTCAAATGGGGTGTTCCGATCAATTTGAGTGGCTGAATGCCTATATTTGTACATTGGATGTGAAAGTTATGTCACTTTTAAAAGTGTTGTCCAAGGTAGTTTCGCTAGCGAAACTACCTTGGAAGTCCTACTTCAAAGGGGTTTTGCTATCAAAACTACCTGGATGGCTTGCTTCAATGAGTTTTCTTTGAAGAAACCCTTTCATGAAGATAGGTTGAGAGAGGTTTTTCAATGTCACCCCCTATTAAGTAAAAGTTGTAAGAAGGATCATAAGGGAATTTTCATAGAGAAGCCTCCTCTACATGTGGGTTCTTCAAAAGACATCCCATAATGTTCTCACCATTCCTAAAGATTCACATAAAGATTTGTGTATAAAATAGGCATTGCTACAATACTTTGCATATTTCTAAGTGAAACTATGTTTTCTTCTGATCTATTTTTGCATAGTTTGAAGCTTTTTTTTTCCTTCGCTCGGATGCTCGGAAGATTTCGCTCAAAAAATGCTCATCCCCTGTGTAGAGCACATGAGAAAGAATTTTGTACCCAAAGTTCACATTCATTGCCTACCAAGGCTATTAGTGCAATTTTATTGGTAGACAATGAGTGCATGAACACGTCAAAAGGATATTTAAAAATGAGAAGGAATGATAATGATTCTATTCAATGCCCACGAAGACTAGCTTGCATTGTATTTTCTCATAGAAATCCAGGTTTGTGTTTGAGGTTGCCTTTACTTTTAAAGGACAGAATGTTGCGTGTTATTTGAAAATCCCAGCATTTATATGATGCCTGGGAAATATTAAGATCCAATCTCGATCCCACTTAAGCTTTTGTTAATACTAAGGCCTTCAAAAGACATCAAGAACTTATGTTGTTTAAGGAACTAGTGGGGTGCATGGCTAGCCTTGCCTATACTATATTTAGAGTTGCTCAGGTATGTCACTATTATGCTAGTGGTCTTAGTGAATATGATTGACTTATCATCCTTGAAAAGTTGGCTCACATTTCTTTTGAGACCCCTAAGAATTGAGCTTTTCTCCTCAATGATAGATTCAAATAAATTTATATCTAAGACTAGTCATTTATCTCCTTTTTTTTTAATGGAGTGGCATTACTTGATAGGCTTGCATATTGTTGCATTCATTTTTTTAATTGAATCAAATGTCTTCTAGTTTTATTTTACCAAATCATTTTCAAAACATAATCAATTTTAGTATCTTTTAAAGGAGGTAGAGAAAGATTAGGATAATCTAGAGATGAGACACAACACAAGGTCCATTAGACTTGAATGTCCCTATATATATCTTGGGTAGTACTTTAAATATTCATGATGGAAAACAATTAATGCTTTTTAGAAATCTTGGGGGGTCACTCATCATACATACGTCACTCATAGATTTATATATACATAAGGGATTAAAATAAGGCCCCAAGTTTAATATACAAAAAGGTTTTCTATATTAAAAAAGCTTCAAAAGTTTTTAACATGCAACAAGGAAATTTGGGTAGAGTGTTTTATGCCTTGGAACCTGAAATTCTAGTAGCTCTTAGCATAGTTGGTGACACTGACCATAGTTTCGAATCTTTCTTGGTCCTTTTAGGTGGATGCTTCTTAATGTGAAATATGAGGAAGATTTTGTTAAATTTGTGGTTTTCTATATTTAAAAAGTTTCAAAAGCTCTAACATGCAATTATGGACATTTGTATAGAGTGGTCTATGCTTTGGAACTCGAAATTCCAATAGCTCTTAGCATAGATTTGGCTAGGTAGTGATACTGACCATAGTTTGGGATCTTTCTTTGTCCTTTTAGGTGGATTATTCTTAATGTGGCATATGAAGAAAATTGTATTGTGGTCTACAACAACATATTAATTAGGACCCTCAACTTTCATGCATAAGTAGAAGAATTGGTTGGCATATGCATGCTAACTATTCCTTACTAGTCAAATCTATTAAGTCAGTTGTTGCAATTTCCTTGGAGTTGGGCCTGCTAAATTTGTTTATTTTTTATATGGTCATCCCATGATGAAAGCCAAGTGGCTAAAAAGCAACAAATTTGAGATGCACTCTCCTTGCTAGCCTTGCATCTGCCTTGCATCCGCTCTTTCTTACTCCTTACACTTCTACTTCCTCCTTGCAATCCTTGCACCTTACAAGCCTTCTCACTAAAACTTTTATTCCTTATACTAATCATGGAAGTATCAAAGGCACACTCCAAGGTCCAATACGCTCTAGCCACCTCCTCCCTAATATCTAGTGTTTCCACTACTCCAACCAGTCTTGCAATTATGACATCCAATGGTTCTACTGATATCTCAATCAATAGATCTTTGAGAAATCTAAGGAAAGTGAATGTGAAGGAGGGATACATTGTATGGGGGATGCTACAGTCCACATCGACACAAAGATGGTTAATGACATGCTTAAAGTCCCAAGAGCTAGTTTGCAAGCTTATTTGTTAGAGCTCCCTGGAAGAAACAGGACCTCAGTAACGAATTTCCCCTTGCGCAAGTTAGAAAAACTTGTGGAGTGAAGGTTTTTTCCTTGTTACCACAAAAGAATTTTTGAAAGAACTGAAGAAAAATAAGGAGATGTCACTTGAATATTGCATTCAAGTGTTTTTCATCAACTCTCCTATGTACCTTTCTCATCTCCTTGTCATTTTTGTATAGATGAGCTACAAGAACATTGCCCAAGTAGATGCATTGCAATCTCATTGGCCTGAGGCAACAGTGGAATCTTGCACTCAAAATGATTAGATAAGTTGGTTAATAGGGTTCTATTGATCTCCTTTGAATTGGAGACTTAAGCTCAATGCAATTTCTCTAATGCTGCTTGAACGTACCTAACGGCTAAAGGAAAAAATCCTCGCTCTTAGGTTGAGGGAGAACACAATCAAGAAAAATATTTCTAATGAGGGCACATAGACATCGACCCTCAGAATAGCATACATTAAATCTGAAAGCTATCCTCTATAGATGGGACAAGGTGAGAAGTGCACATTATGTGGTCGCCACATCATAGATCACTACCACATCCGATGGCCTGAGTGTTTGTGCCATGTGCACTATTATTGCTTTGTAGTATTTGTGAAGGTAATTAGTTGTGTGACTCCATTGCCTAACACATTGATAGGTCAGTTGTTATTGTATCATGAAACTTTAGAGGAGAGAGCTGAAACTCTTCGAGCAATTCTTTGAGAGATTGCTTATGAGCCTCAATCCAACAAGGAGGTAAAGCTGGGGAGTCAAGTTGTGGATCTCCACCCAAAATAAAGGATAAGAAGGGGGAGCCAAGTTAATATAGTAATTCTCCACCTAATTATAAGTAATGTTACTTGAGACTTTCATTTCAATTACCATCTTGATGTATGTTTTACCTATGATGATTGATACTAATATGATGATTGATTATCATTGAATTTTTAGCTTTGGTACTTTTTGTTTGTTTGGGTGTCCTTGCATCTTAGTGTTCTTGCTATTTGGATCTTGGAAATTGAATTTTGGGATGTGACTTGCCTTCATTATCAAAAATATACCATCGAAAAGGATGACTTCTAAATTACCCTTCAAATTGAAATCCTAGGCCATGCTTTAAGTTTGAGACCTAGCTTTGATGATGGATACTTAGTCTTCTTCCTTATAGTAAGAGAAATTGAATTATGATGGCACTTCCACAAAAGAGCATGAGGTAGAGCTTCCATAACTATTTTGTAGCAACTTATGGCCTTGGTTATATGGCACCCATGTGGTCATTTCTAGTACATTTAACAATTTGCTAGCTCAATCATTGATGTCTTTGATGCACCACATGATGTGCTCGTGAGCAGCTATATCAATTCTGATGAGCCTTTAACCCTTTTTTTTTAGGGCACAACTTGCATTTGAAACTTAATAGCTCTAACTAGATGAAAGTAGACAAACATCTCTGGCTTCTTATCTAAGAGTCTATATCTATGGCCTCTCTTGGATGTATTCTCCTACCAAATACCTCCAACCACTTAGGCGGTTACGCACTCTCAATTGTGTGCGACAACCCTTTGCCTCAATTTTCCACATAAATCAAGCCCCATATCTCAAGTCTATGATACTCCCTTGGTCTCTTTCCAATTTTATAATATGTTCAAACCTCTAGGAGGACAAGTGGAGGGTTGGCACAAGGAATCTTGCCACCTCATCCTACTTTCCCCATTATTTAACTTGCTCTCTTGGACCTTCTATACCTCCCCCACATGGGCCTATCCCATATGGAGGGAATAACTCAATATAATAGCCATCTCCACCTATTTTATATTGCTTCTCCCATGGACTTTGAGCCATATCTCACTAAATGCAGCCAAGGTGGAGGGGTGGCACATGGAGGAGCCATGCCACCTTGCATTTTATAATATTACTATCATGGATTATGTACAACACACCTTATGGGTCCTCTTACATGGAAGGGTGGCACATGGTCATGCCCTGCCACCTCAACCTTGGGCCCTATGCACACCATAGTTTATTATACTATTGCCACATATACAAACACACATACATATTAATGCCTTTTTCCTTAGACAATTTTATCCATAACAACACCAAGCTATTTGTTGAGGCTCTATTTACTTTATGTTGACTTTGCTCCTATGGATAGGTTAGATGCAAGCTATGTTGCATCTAACCTATCCGTAGGGGTACTATTAAGGCAAACAATATTTTCTTAAAAAGGAGGATTCATGTATCACAAAACATTCAAGCATACACAATCTTTACAATTCTACATAAATTGCATATTTGGTGTAATGATTTAATTGATGAAAGAGCATATACAATATATGATTCATGAGAATGAGTTGATCATATGCAAGTTTATATGTTTCTACTTCAAAGTCTTTTGAATATTAAAGTGCATCCTCCTCCTACCACCCTACAACCTACCCATGTAGAGACAGCTCGATATGACCTTGTTCTTTTGGTTTAGTATTATCTTCTTTACTTAGGTAAGCTATCTTCTATTATTTGCTTGACTCACATGCTAGCTAGTATCTATTCTGGTGGCAATTCATGGATCATCTACATGGCAGAAATAGATTTTTGCATGAGGAAAGAATGGCATGGTATCAAAATGGAAATGGAAGACACTTTTGCAACATTTGCGGAGGGAGAAACAATGAGACAAAATAAGACTCCTTACAAAGCAGCAAACCCCTCTTCTTCTCCCTCTCCTGTGCCTCTGTTGCTATTGCTCTGTCCCTCTCCTTCTCCCTCTCCTGTGCCTCTACTGCTGCTGCTCTGTCCCTCTCCTTCTCCCTCTCTTGTGCCTCTGTTGCTGTGCTCTGTCCCTCTCCTTCTCCCTCTTTTTTGCCTCTGTTGGAGCTGCATTGCCTTATGTACTAGGAGTCCCATTCTTGCTGTTGCAACCTCTGCAAGCATGGTGAGGAGAAAGGCTACAAGACCACGCAATGCTATGACCTCTTCTGTCTTCCACAACATCAGAAATGCATTGGATGAGTGGATCCATTGCATCTACATCTTAAATGATTGGATAGTGATGAAAGGATCAGCCAAAGGTCCACATAAGCTTCCCAAGAGCAAGAGAGGTGACATCTTGCATGAGTGGAAGGGGTGCATCTTGAAGTTCAAGTTTGGGAAGAAAGGATGGCTCGCAAAAGTGCAACATGTTTACATGGGAAAAGATATGCAGCTTCTTCCATCATTCAATCAATCTAGGATACCATCACACTGTGAGCCTTTCTATCTATGTACCTTTTTCACCTGTAAGTGTAATGAGTCCATTTGGAAATTTTGTGCTTGGTTTCTAAGAGCTCTTATTCATGGTGGTAGATGTCTTTGGTCTCCATTATTCCTTCTTCTCTTTATTGAGCACATTGTCATTGTTGCTTGAGGTGTGTGTTTCCAAGATAATATCCTTGGGGCTCTAGTAGTCGTGTGGGCACCCAATGATATTGGACCTTCCTTGTTAGATGGCATCATTTTGGTCTTCAATGTTGAGCTTTGTTGTATACATGCTAGGGTGGCTTTTGATCTTGATGTTTTGTCAAAACCCAAATATGTGATTCACCTTGAAAGTACTCATGGGCTTGTAGTATATCCTTTCGGACCCATATTTTCTTGGTTGCTATTCTTATTTATCGTCTTTGCTGGTAAGGCTCGTTTCGGACCTCGAGGAGTGGGAACCAATTGAATCATTCATAGGCAAGTTCACTGCGATTCATGAGGATTTAGGTAAGCAAATGCATGCCGAGGAGAAGTTGGCCTCCTTGCGAATGAAGAATGTGTATTGGTATAATGCAACATACATCACTCCAATGACATCATCAAGCTATGGTCATCTGCAAACCATTGCACCACCACAACTTCAAGACATGGATTGCAGCAATGTGGACTCGAGGACATTGCAATCGTACAAGGACAAGATTGCAAAGGATGTGGGCATGGCCATGAAGTTTACATTTGGATCCAAATGGGCAAGGTTATCTTGGTTTATGCCTTTGCACATTTTTGCTTCTTTATTTCAGAATATACATATGCATAGAACAAAAACTATGGGGTCCTGCAAGCGTGTAGATGAAAATGCTCTTGAAGATTTACTTGGGATGAATTGGGGAACCAGGTCAGGTGACCGAAAGGGTGATACGTTTCAATGTCACGCATGTAAAGAAAATGTGGTTATTAGATACCATTTGTCATGCTAAATGTTGTATTTAGCTTTTCAATACATGCACTGGAAGAAAACAAATGGCCGGTGGCTTTCCCTAGGCTCTAATGATGAAGACAATACGAAGGTAAGTTTGTCTATTGATGTTGGAGAGGGAGATGTCAAGAATGTGAATGTCACATCGCAATGGACTCCAAGGGATGTGCAAGAACACCTATTGGTCATGGAGGATGGCATGTCAGAGTCCTTCTACTTTACCTTAAATGGTGGTAAGATCAGCCGCCATGTGGAGAAGTGCATGCATAGTGCCAATTTCATTCCTCCTGCAACTTTGAAGATTTCTAACAATGTGTTTGACTAGTGCAGCGTTTAATTTTTTGTCTATCAAATCCTAGTTATTGCTTCAAAAGATAATGGACAATTAAATTAAAAAGTTATTTCTTTTAATGTTTTCTCCTTTCAGTTAATGGTGGTAAATGTTTTGCAAAAAATTTAGGGATTTTATGATTAATTTTAATTTTTAGGGGTTCGATATATATTAAGGGGTAAGAGCCCTTTTTACATCACATTCTCATTTTCACATTTAGAGAGCCATAGAAACTCTTGTCCCCAGAAGTTACTCCCTGCATCAACTACTATTTGCCATGGATTCAGCTAGAACTGCGTTCCATGACTTCATCTCACGAACTGCATTTACAGATCGTGAGGAAGAGCTATTTTTTGTGTTTGATAGGACTTTAGATGTCCTAGGCACATATATGCGAGCCAAGGATGACTTCTCAGATCTCATCCTTTACAATGTCATGCAAGATAATTTCTCAAATTTTGCCTATACACTTGACCATACTTCAAAGAGATGGGTTCCCATAGATTACATAAAGTATCTGCTCGTAGAGGAACCCAAGTTTGTAAAGCGCTTGGCCCACTTTTGTGACAACCTTACAGATGAAGGGTTTAGGACAATCGAAGTTCAAGACATCCTAGATGCAGGGATCACAAGAAATACAGGCACCAAATTCCTGTCATGGGAGATGACATTCATCTTCCTTCTCCAAGAAGGAAATTTAGAGGAAGAAGCCTCATCGTCTAGCACCCCCTCTATTAGAACTGCTAATCTGGTTGTCCCTAGACTAGACTCAGACATCTATATGGAAGAGAGTCTTGATGATCCAACAGAGAAGATGGAAGTAGCTCAAGCATTGAGCCTACTTCAAGAGCCCCCAATAGAGCAAGAATATGCATTGGAGACTGTTGACCCAGACTCAAAATTATGGTCTTTGTCCCCCCTCATCATCGATGGAGTAGAGTCTTTATTCCTCCATGACATAGAGATTCTTTTTGGACTACGAGACGATAAGGCACTCAGAGTCCTATCGGGGTTCGATGTTGACACAAGTGTCAAAAATCCCAGGGTTTTAGGTACTAAGGACTAGACAATGGAAGACTTTCTCTTGACGACACTCATTTCAATGAGGGATGCAAACATGTCCGTATACGATGCACAACCCTCTCATGCAAAAGCTTTCACCTCTAACATAGGTCAGGAGAAAGCGTCCACCTCCCAAATGGAACATCACATAACACTTGGTTCCATCAACATTGCAGATGAGGAAGAGATAGAAGTTGATGACGCTGTAGTGGTAAGTTCGAACAATATTTTTTATTTTGATGTTCTTTCAGTATAATTTGTTTTGTCGGTCTTCTAATGTTTGTTGAATTGTTGCAGGATGCGTTCGAGCTTGATGAATTCTCATCTCAACGGGGTAATGTTCGTAGCACATTTGGGCGAGATCATTCTTTGGCCCATTACCTTGGCAAAGTCGATGAGCATATCGTGGTCTTTCATGGCAAATTTTCTCCTCGAGGTCCTTCGGAGCTGCTGAAGTGTAAGGCATTGTCACGTGCTCAGGGGGGTCACTCATCATATGTAACCCTATCATGTGAGTTCAACAGAAGGATTTTTTTAATTTCTAAAATTTACAGAAATAAATATACATAAGGGACTATTTAAAATAGTTTTGGAAAAAATTTACAGATTTGTATAGAAAAGGGGTACATTTTATTAATGAAATTTTTTACATATAAGGGTCTTTAATTAAAGGCCTTGAACGCATGTGATATAGAGGGTTTATACATAGTGACTCCCCCGAGGTCACGTGCTATCGGATACTCCACCATTACTCGGAATGCCAACAAAGTCATTTTGGTACACCGCCTGGCTGCTATCAATGCCTTTGGATCAAAAATTCATGGCAGGGCATTGACGGCAACGGCTATGTCTTTGGTAGCAGGAGAGGAGGATGTTAGTGCTGTTCTCAGGGGGGTCACTATGTAAAAACTCTCTATATCACGTGCGTTCAAGGCTTATTTGTAAAATCCCTTATCTGTAGATTTTTCATTAATAAAATGTACCCTTTTTCTATACAAATCTATAATTTTTTCCTGGAACGATTTTAAATAATCCCTTATGTAAGTTAAATTTTGTAAATTTTAGAAATTAAAAATATCCTTCTATTGAACTCACGTGATAGGGTTACATAAGATGAGTGACCCCCCCGAGATGCTATTGCAGCTAGATTTATATCTAGGAATCCACTAGGGGATTCAAAGACCCCTATTCTCGATGTACTCAAACTAGCCAAGAAGAAAGATAGCCTGTGAGGCCTTTTGTATATATAAACATATATTTAAATGGATATTTCAATGGATACATGACTACATGTCTTTATTATTTGTTTTAAGTTATCATTGCTCGTCATGAATTCCATTGTATTTTTTTTAAGTCGATGATATATTTTCTCCATCATTTTAATTGTGTTAATTTAATAAATTTCTAGCCAATTTAGTATCATTTTCACCAATTTTGGTATCAAGAGTTGGTATCAAGAGTTCATTTATGTCAAATCCTGAAGGAATTTCATCATCGTGTAGAAGGGAAAAGTGTTCGGCATGTCGCCAAGACCCCAGAAAGCCCAAAACCTGCCACAGTGCAAATTTGGGCATTCTAGCAAGTCCAAAATGCCCAAATTCGTGCCGTGGTGAGTTTTGGGCTTTCTGGGGTCCTAGCGACGTGCCAGACACTTTTCCCTTCTACGTAACGGTGAAATTCCTTCAAGATTTGACAGAATTCAAAACTTAACTTAAAATGATCATTTACTGCAAGCATTGAAATGGAAAATATACAACAATGCGAGTGTAGGGAATGTCGATATATTTTATTTAAAAAAATCGACCCTTGGGCCTTAGATACAAGATAGTGCCTTCAAGGGTAGGGGGTGGTCTAAGTCCTAAGAGTGGGCTACAAGAGAATCTAGGGCTTCAGACTTGGGTCACTCCATAGCTGCTTCGCCAGAGCCATGTCCTTGTCCATGACCGTGACGCGCTTTGCATGGATGGCACACAATAGAGCAGTGGTCACTTGCTCTGCAGCCTCCATGGCTCCTATGATGAAGCGCAAATCATTCTTGTATCCCTGTGCGATCTCCCATACCACACGTTAGAAGGGAGCACGCGGGATCAAGTTGTTGGTGGTCATCTGCATTTGCCTTATCTCCCTCAGGGCCCGCGATCCTAGTTTTGCTCGGTATGACTTCCTGACTCTTGATGGGGGCCTTATAGGTACCCGAACACCTTCGCATGGCCTCCTATCTGCCTTGAACTTCTTCTACTACTCCTGTTTGTATTGCTCCTCCTCCGAGTCCTCTCACTGATGTCTGGAGCTTAGGCCTTCTTTGGGATGGGGCTTCCTCGGAGTCTGCTTTACCCTCCTCATGGGCACAGGTTCATCTTTGCCATGGGCTCTATCTCTGGGAGAGGGAAGATGGTGCTCTTCCTGGCAGTCTATTGACCCTCAAGAAGCCTCTCTATATCCGAGAGATTATCGAACACATTTTGTTCGATCGAGAGAGGGATCTCATGGGGAGGGAAAGGCCGAGGGGAAGGCTGAGAGGAAGGCTGAGGGTCAGGATAAGGCAGAGGCTGAGGGTCAGGCTAAGGGTCATGCTGAGGCCCCAGCTGAGGGGAAGGCTAGGGGGAAGGCTAGGGAGAAGGCTAAGGGGAAGTCTCATGCTCTTGGGGCTGGGGAATGGGTTCACGGGACTTGGGAGGAGAAGAAGGCTCAGGAGACTGGGAGTGGGCTCACGGGACTTGGGGGAGTTGGAGGAGGGTTCACGAGAGTTGGGGGAGGTGCCATCAGACCCGAATAGGTTCGTGTGCATGGATGCCATGGAGGTGGTGGAGCTAGAGGAGGAAGGGTGGAGGCGGCGTCTAGTGGGTCTAGCAGTGTTCTTCACTCTTGCCATTAAATAATGAGAGTTAGGGTTTTTTTTTTATTTTTCTAAGGGCCCATCATGTTTTGACATCCCTTTTAATTACATTTAGGGTTTCATCGTGCCCCTTGCCACCCCATAACCCCTCCATCTCCCCTCACCCTCGTCACCCTCCCCCCCCTTGCCCTCCCCCTACTTGCCCCATCCACACCCGTCACCCTCCCCCATACAACCATCCCCCCCTCCCCCCACCCTTGCTACCACTCCACCCCTCCCCTTGCCCTGCCCCATGCCCCTCCCTTCTCTTCCCCCTCCTTCAGCATGTCCCCACTTTCCCAACATCATGTGAGTACAAAAATTGAGGTCAAAACAAGCAAGATATTAAAGAGTGAGTACACAAATTGTGGTCAAAATAAGCAATATATTTATTTCATATTTGTATACAATTACACCATAGCTTTTGTTGGTGGTTGGACCCATCTGCTCCCTTCTCTCACTCTAGCTTGCAACCAACCTGCAACTCCTTGACTTCCTATGGATGCTTTCCAAGCACTATGCCTTCTATTCTTTGATACAATTTGAACTGCTTTTGCAAGTTCTGATGCCTTTGCCTTTTCAAACTTCAAAGTCCTTCCTAGTAAACATTTAAAAACCCAGTCGAACGTCTCATGCAATGCATTGCTGCGAGTGACACCACCACCATGCCTTGAGTTCTTGAAGTAGGCTGCCTTGGCTCTATAGTGCAACTTCTCCATGCCTTGTGTATTCCAAATTGACAAAGGACCCCAATTTTGTACAAACCATGGTCTGTGTGCATAAAGAATATGCTACAAACAGCATGAGAATCAAGTCCGCAACAAAAATTGTTTGTAAAGCAAGTGCTAAATATTATGATGGTGCCAAGATTACCATGTATATGCATAATGTGCGACTCCCCCCATGCTTTCACCATTAATTGCATAAACTCTTTCACAGCCATCCTGAACCTTTCATAATACATCTCATCGATTTGAACCTAGCGAAGCAATTTTATCAATGCATCTACCTTTGTCCATACTTTAGCTCTCAAAGTTGCTACTTGAGGATGAGAAGCCTTATTAGTCGTGCATTCACACAATGCTTTCTAGTATTCCCAACCCAAACTACTTTGAGACAATGTATGTTTGTCTTTGTTGAGATTGTGGTTCAATAGGAATCTCCTTGCCTTCCCTCCACCCATGGACACTTTTACAGGAAGATTCTGCGTTGCCCTAGACATTTTCTTATCCTCCTTAAGTTTGACATGTCCTCCATGAAATCCCATCTCTGACAACTTCTCAGGTTCTGCAATGCACCGTGCGGGTACTTCTTGCGGAATTAAATTCCAAGCATAAACAAGATGCAAATACAACAACTTATCAAGTATGCATAGTTCTGCGTGTAAAGTACATATGTGTACTCCCTCAAGTGGGATGGGCAAGATGGGATCCCACTTTGGATCCTTCTTGTCGTGATTCGGAGCTTGCGTTTGGCTGCAAGATAGAATGCCATTCTCCAATTGTAAGCCAGATATAAAGGCATGTGTTCATTGCATTTGCCCCTGTATCACAACCATGCAATCACTTGAGGGTTCTCAAATCACCAGCAAGATGCCATTCAACTTGAAAGGTTCCATGGCCATCGACTGTCAATGTTTTCCCTTCCTCTTGTCTTCGGATGGTCGATGAGATTGTTGTTCTATCTAGAACCCACTTCAATGTCTCATGGCACTCTTTTGGAGTCTCAAATGCTACAAGCCACCATATATCTTTCTCTGATTGCACTGAGAAATCTTGCTCTACTTCTTCATCCCCTTGAACAAAGGCTAAGGCTTTATTCATAATGCAAATGCTGACTCTCTGTAACTTATGTTCTTTCACCAATTGAGCTTCATCCATTTTTATGACAAATATGAGCTTTCCATTGCAATCTGTACAACAAAAGAGAAAAATCATTAGGATAAACATGATATAGGAAATGAACTAAGTAAAGTGCAATGCTATAATGGATTTCCTCTTACCATCTTCTCTCATGCCATAGAATTTGACCATTGCTTGTTGTAGTTTCTCAACATCTAAGTAGATATTGTTGAAAGCATTCATCTCAAAGGTTTGCAAGCCAGATTTCTTTTTACTCTTCCAAGTCATTGTGCCCCTTACGCAATGGTACCCTCCAAGCATTTCTCTTGCACATTGGTTTGTTTGTCGCCGTGCACATCTCACAGACCAAGGTGTGGGTAGGGGCACTGTAGACTTCTTATATTTTCCCAAAATAGCAGACTTGAAATTTTTGACAATAGATGTGTAAGCTTCACGACTTACACAGGCAGTATCACAAGCTACAAGCATCTCCTTTGCATCCACAATATCCTTGAAGTCCTTCATCACCTCCTTAGCAACTTGCACACGTAGGCGCTTGTGTCTTAGGTCCCTTAGTATCCCAATGACATCGCTTGACTTCAATAAACTAGCTAGAGCATATGAATTATAGTCAATATCGTCCTTGTCTGTTCTTCCCATCACATCTTCCATGAAGTTCCTAAAGAAGAACACAATAAAAACTTAGTCACATACAGTGTAGCACAAAAGAGTGTAATCTCATTGGAACATTTGATAACCAACCCTGTAGCCAGGCCTCTCCTCTTTCTAGCACCACCAGTGGGTGCCAATGCATCCATGTTATGTAAGTACCTTCTTTTCCTCTCCTTCAATCCCAAGGTGTTTCTTTCATCTTTTGCACTCGTTCTTCTGCCTTCTCTCATTCCTTCTCTACAGCTCGTCGTACTTGATTGTATATAGATCTTTCCAAGCCATTTTTGGACTCAACTAGCTTACAGAGTGACTCTTCTAATTTATGTCGCTCCAAGTCCAATGCATTTTGCTCCAAGTCCAATGCTTTGGCTTTATCATAAAGATCCTGGTTCTCCCTTTGAAGATCCCGCATAGAGTTATGTATTGCAACAATGGTGCTATTTCCTAAATGTGCTAGCATCTCTACTTGGGCTCTGCGCATCTTGCTTGCTTGCATAGCCATTGACTGAGCATTGTTTAACCGATTGCAATAACCAAGCAACCCCGCATGTCCATTTCCAACAAACCGAACTAGCTCATGCATTGTATGGAAAGGAGGGCTCTTTTGGTTGGCAGGATCTAAAGGATACAAGGATCCTTCTACCCAAAGGTCGAGATGCTTCTTTCCTTGCGAATGAAGACTGTGGATTTTGGTCCCCTCAATCCTAGGCTACGTGAGCTTGCATATTCAGCCTCCAACTCTAAGTGAACCTGGTACTTGTTGGAGACGTCCTCAAATGGTTCCATGACTAAAGGAGTATAGAGAAGGAGAAGGTGTGGAGATGCAGGCTTGAAGGAGCAGCATGCAAGAAGAGGGAGGGCGAGGAGGAGGAGGGATGGGGGAGGGAGGACCAGTAGTTGGAGAGGAGGAAAGGGGAGCAAACCAACAGGTGTGGAGGGTGAGGAGGAGTAGGCGTGGAGGAGGAAGGAGGGAGGAGGGAGGAGGGAGGAGCAAGAGGGAGGGGGGGGAGGAACAGCAATGGAGAAGGAGGGAGGGGGAGGGCAGGAGGAGTAGGCATGGGGGAGGGAGGGAGGGGGAGGGCAGAAGGAGCAGGCGTGGAGGAGGGAGGGAGGGGGAGGAGGAGGAAGGGGAAGGAGGGAGTGAGGAGGGGGAGGGGAGGAGAGGGGAGGGGGAGGAGGGAGGGAGGGAGGGGGAGGAGGAGGGAGGGGGAGGGAGGAGGGGGAGGGTGGGAGGGAGGAGAGAGAAGGAGGGAGGGAATTCAAAATTCGAATTTTTGAATTTTGAATTTTGAATTTTGAAATTTTTGGTTCCACCTAGGAGTAAGAGTTGTGTAAGAGGTGTAAGAGGTGGGGTCACTTGTGGGCTTAACCCACCTAGGTGAGGGAGGGTTAGGACTTTTTGGGACCTACCTTGGCCCTTTCATTAGGACTAATCCATTCCTTATGAGGCTCTTTTGAGACCCCAATTCTCCCCTAATGAAAACATATGTATAAGCTTCATGACTTATACTAGTGGCATCACAAGCTGCAAGCATCTCCTTTGCATCTACAACGTCCTTGTAGTCCTTCATCACCTCCTTAGCAACTTGGACACATATGTGTTTGTGTCTTGGGTCCTTTAGTACCCCAATGACATCGCTTGACTTTAATAAACTAGCTAGAGCATATGAGCAGTTAATATCATCCACATCCGTTCTTTCCATCACATCTTCATGAAGTTTCTAAAGAAGAACACAAGCAAAACTTAGCACTAACAATGTAGAACAAAAGAGTGAAATTTCATTGGAACATTGGATAGCCAGCCTTGTAGCTCAGATTCTCCTCTTTCAAGCACCACCAAGGGGTCCCAATGCATCCATGTTATGTATCTTATTTTCCTATCCTTCAATCCCAAAGGTATTGCTTTCATCTTTTGCACTCATTCTTCTGCCTTCTCTCATTCCTTCTCTATGGCCCATTGAACTTGGTTGTATTAGATCTTTCCAAGCCCTTTTTTGTTTCAGCTAACTTTTACTTGGGCTCTATGTATCTCACTTGCTTGCATAGCCATCGTCTGAGCATTGTTCAATCGATTGCAATAACCAAGCAATCCAGCATGTTCATTTTTAACAAACCAAACTAGCTCATGCATTGTATGAAAATGAGAGTTTTTTTTTGTGGCAAGATCTGAAGGATACAAGGATTCTTCTACCCAAATTCTTGGAAGCTCCCCTCAATCCCAAACTATGTATGCTTGCATATTCAACCTTCAACTCTAATTGGACTTAGTACTTGTTGGAGACATGGTGCCATGAGTAAAGGAGTATAAAGGAGACATTTAGAAGAGGCAGGTATGAAGAAGCAGGTGGGAAGGAGCAGCACGTAGGAGGGAGGAGGGATGGAGGAGGGAGGACCAGTAGATGAAGAGAAGGGATGGAGGGGGAGGACCAACAAGCTTGGAGGAGAAGACAAGGGGGGATGACCAACATGTGTGAGCAAGTGTGGAGGGGAAGGAGCTGGCATGGAGGAGGAGGGAGGGGGGAGGGAGGAGCAAGAGGGGGGTGAGAGGAAGGAGGAGGAGGAGGATGGAAGGGGGAGGAGGGAGGGAGCAGAGCGAAGGGGGGGCAGGGGGGACGAGAGAGAAGGAGGAAGGGAATTCAAAATTCGATTTCAAATTTTGAATTTGGTCTCTCCCACCTAGGAGTAAGAAGGCTGTAAGAGGTGTAAGAGATGGGGCCACTTTAACCCACCTAGGTAAGGGGGGGGTTATGAACTTTTGGGGCCTACCATGACCCTTTCATTAGGACTAATCGATTTCTTAATCCAACCTTATGAGGCCCCATTTCTCCCCTAATGTGTGGGTGGCTCATTTTTGTCAAGTCATTCCTTGTATGGATGACCATTAGTTTGGTGATGTTCATATTTGTCCCTTTGTGGGCATGTCTTCTACTTTGTTGCTCACATTTCTTTTGTTGAGTGGATGGATTTGACTTTCTTGCATGACAAACTATAAGAACTTTACTACAACTGGCTTGAATGATGACTTGGCATACAAAGAACCTTTATGATGCATGTGTTTTGACTCTAGAGGCTGAGCCAATTTGTGCACTTGTCTTAAGTTTATTTGGTTCAACTATTCCTTTCCTCAATCGATACACTGATTTCTCAGCCCCCGATATTCGTCTTTAGCGAGAATGCTGGCAAAATCCCTTCATGGAAGGCTTTGTCTTTGAGGTTTGGAAACTTGTTGGGGTGTCTCGGTGGTCGACCTTATCTCTACACTGGTTGTTGCATGATAGGGTAGGCTACAATTGTTTCAAGGATTGTGATTGGATGGTGTTATGTGAAATAGTACATGATTGGATCTCCATATGTGAACAAGGCGATTGATCTTTGCATGGAAGATATGTGGCAAGCATAGCTAGCACGAACGATCAATGGATTTAGGTTTCAAGTAAGGAGGGGGGAGAGAGAATTCTACATCTATAGATTCTAAGCTCAAGCTTCTTTTCTTTATCCTTACTCTCTCATGACAGTCATTCAAGCTATCTTTCTTTCGTGTTTCCAATGTTGTTAGAACAACTACCCTTAGAGGTTGTAGAAGTCTTTCTAAGTTGGTCTTTTCATTGTAACCTGCAAAAATCCAATTCGAGTGAGCAGGAAGTCCTAAGTCATCAATAATATCATAATCTTATTCATCTACTATATCGCCATTTTGTTTCTTGCATTGAATATCTAAAAGGGTGTGAATTTGTGGATATTTGCTTGTTTTAATGTCATCAAGTAGGAACTTGCCTTGGTATTCTTCTTATCTTGCATGGTTTAAGTATTCTACATGCATTCAAAACCCTTCAAGACATCCATTTTGGCTTAATTTGGTAGACATCTACAAGTCAAACTAAGGGCTATTGGTGGGCAACAATTAAAAATACACATGCTAACCTCATGAAAGGGAAAACTATTATTGAATAGGTTGTAAGACCAAAAAATAAATGGGCAAGAAGGGGTGCCAAAAACTAGCCTTACTTGAGTTTTCTTGACCTTAAAATAGACTTACAATGACTTGTGAGTGACTTCAAACTTGCAAACAATGGATGCCTTATAAAGAAGACAATAGATATCCACTATGAAGGGATACTTTCTAATTGCACACATCTTCCTCTTTGATCCTGACTCAGTGCAAATGGAAACCACATTAATTGCACAAACTCCAAATGATATGAATACAAGGAATTGCTTATCCCAATTATGAAACAAAGTTTGAAATAGTTGCTATATGCTAAACATTTTAAAAGTTATTCAAAGACTTGAATCTTTTCCTCCAAAATTTAAAAGAAAAAAAAATAAAATCTTGTTTATCAATATTGTAAATCTAAAAAACTTTCACAAATACTTTATATTCTATTAAAAGCACACATGACGCTTAATCATTCGGATAGAGTCTACTATACTTCTCAAAGTTACTACCATCAAGTTAGTTCTTAACATTACTTTTCTCAAAGTGATTATGTCCTGCTGATTTTGAAATTAATAGAAAAAGCCTTTTGAAAAAAGAATATCCCATTTAATTCTCATCTATACAAAAGGTTGCCAACTTTAGTGTTTCAAGTTTGAGCCCACCTAACAAGCTCATGCTAAAGGGTCAAAATTTCTTGTAGCAAGTCATCCCATCCATTGAGTAATTTTATAGTGTCATCACTTCCATCCTCTCTTTTCTAGGAAAGTTTAGTTTGATCTCATATTAGCAATTTACAAGCTCTATGCTAAGGATATAACATGCTCTTTTTGTGTGATTTTTCATACTAGCTTGGAGGTTCCAAATGACTTTGCATCAACGACAATTGATACCTTAAAAAAGTGTCCAAGTGTGTCTTGTATTGATTGAAAGTTTGGAATACTTAACTAAATTAAGCATACCAATGCAAGTGGAAGCCATGAAAAGTAGAAACTATTGCACACCCCAAGTTACCAATGAACATACATTGCCAACCTTTTTATCAAAGGCACTCAAAGAAGTGTTTTATGGAATCGATTCTTGTATCAGTGGTGCTCAAAGAAGTGTTTTCTAGAATCGATCCTTACTACATATGCTTGGTATGTGCCCATAGGTATGGACCATTTGGATGTGTTCAAAAAATCTCTTAACCTTTTAATTTACCTATATATGCTATACTTTAAATCTTTGTAATGGACTATTGTATCAATATTGCTTTAATCAACTTTTCTCAAGTCCATGTGCCTTCGATAGGGAGAAGGAGAGGGAGAGAGACAAAGAGCAAGGAGGATGTAGGAGCAAGGCCCAAAGCTAGGGGCTCCGCATGAGAAAATCCATATTGTAAGAGGGCAAAGTAAGCATATGTAGCTACTTATGTGGGGATGTGATTAATAGTATTCATGCAAGATGATCTTCATGTGCTCTGAGGGGAGTCTTTATTTCCACGGCTAACATCAAGGATTTTGGTGATGTCTACTACGTAAGCTCAAAAAGAAATTCAAGGTATTCTAGCGAATGAGTTGCAAACCACTATAATTTTTGGTGCAACAAGCCTGAAACTTCGAGCACTATTCACTCAAATCTGCAACATGGAATGTTCCCATGAAATATTTATTCTGCTAGTTCTTCCTATTTTTGCTCCGTCTCGAGAATGTCCTCTTATGAGGAGAGTTTAAATGTTAGCCTCATGGGATGTGGAACTAAACATCCTTAACTTTTTTTAAAATCATAGAACTCTCTCTCCCTCAATCTCTCTTTCCCTTGTCCACACACACATACTGTGATAAGCTCATCCAACAATAAATATGCTAACAAGTTTCCATGTGTAGTGCATTAGGACAATTAACAAACACCATATTCATGCCATCAACCACGGTCCACAAGCTACTTTTATTGTGTGCCTTGGGGGGTGTGTGTGTGAGAGAGAGACAAGGATGGCAACTTCTTCGTATGTTCGAGCCTTTTTTTTGTGAGTTGGGAAAAAAAATTAAAATGAAAGAATGATCCCACACCTAAAGCCTGCCAGGGATCAAAGTGCAAGGAATGTGGTCATGGAGTCATGGCCTCCATGTTGATCGTCCTAACGTTGTGTCTAAAATGTGAAATTGGTAATGAATCTGCGAGTGAAGAAGCAGAGCTGCTTGGTCAGGTGAGTGACAAAAAATTCTAGTCTGCCCAACAAGGGCAACATCATGGATACGGCTGAGAGAAAATCAGGCGTCCTGACCCATGAAGATGGGCGAGTTTCATCGTCCCAACCGGACATTCGTGCAAAGTAATTAAGTGCAGATGTGACTCTCTTCTGTGTGCTGTGTTTTACGCTGATCCAACTGCGATTTTGTGAAGTGCGCAACTAGCTGTGGCTCCTGTGAGAATTAGAAGAGATTTCGATTTCTTTTAGCGACGAACAATTGCAGTAGAGGCTTGATCTGGGCACTTTTCTAAGTGCACGAAGAATCACTGCAGTTGACGATTGGTTTTCGCTGTTGGGATGTGTATTTTGCGGAGCTGTCATCCGGATGGCTGCTCAGATATGGCAGGGAATTGCTGCTGTACTGTAAAGATTTGAGGGGGGCTGGGCCCAGGACTTCCCACTCCGGTGGCTGAAGAGTACGTCGCCAAAGTAACTCCTGTAGTCATCAACATGGAAGCAAACCGCAGCTACATTCTTTAGCATCTCATCTAGCTGCAGACAGATAAGGATGCAGGCAGACAAAATCCAGAATCACAATTATAACGGCAGAGGGACATGCGCATCGCGGCCCGTAGGTGAAGTGCAGTTTGGAAAGTGGTCTCCCCGATAAAGTGGAAAAAGCTTCGAGAGAGATATGCATTACCCAGTTTGGGCGCTTACAGGAAGCTACAGTGAGACAGAGATTCACCGGTAGATGTTGCTGGCGTTGGAAGCGGTACAAGTCCTCCATACTGTTGCGGAATTGTTGTGACTGGAGCGACACTAGGCGCAGCACCGTATTGCATTACCTGGGGCAGCTGAAGCGAGTAACCCTGCGAAGACGGGTAGGCAGACTGCAGAGGTTGCACGTAGGGGTACATAGAGGAGCTGGCAACTGCAGCAGGGCTGGCATAAACTGGGGGATATTGAGGACCGCCGAAGGGGTTGTAGATACTCTGCAAAGAGCAAGGCATTACATGAAAACTTGGAGGGATTCAATGGAGAGTAGGGCGAACAATGAGAGAGATGTGGAACGTAATCGACAGCAAAATGTCCATGCTTATGGCTGCTTACCGGTTGATATGCGAATTCGGGAGAGTAGGAGGGGTACCTGGAACAAGGAAGCGTGGAATAAAGTCAGGTCTGCTGCAGCTTGATATCCTGAAAACCCTTCGGTTTGCTACAGTGTCTCTCCGTTTGCACATAACAATTACAGATCGAACTCGAACTTACTACAATCAATGATCGATCGTTGATCCGAATAGCAGACTAGATACGAGCGACAGCGCCAGGAAATCAACGAATATAAGCTAGCTGTCGTTTACGTCCGTGTAACATGTACAACATTTTCGAAGTTCAATCGAAGCAAGTGAAGAACTCTCGAGTTGCAAGAGTAGTACCCGTAGGTCTGATAAGGAAATCCATGCTGGAAAGCTGCGTAGTGGCCTTGTTGCTGGAAGGACGGACCACCCATGTAGACAGCCCCTGCCGGATGTGGGCTTGCAGGAATGGGAGCCATCACTCGAAAACGGTTGCCTGAGCCGGATTAGAGAGGGGGGGCATCTCAATCAGTAGGAGTAGATCACAAAAATTTTTCTTCAGGCACAAGACAACCAGCCGTGCATTTCTGCAGGATGAAACATGATCAGAACCAAAGGAATTGGAAGCAACACACAATCAAAGCATGAGAGCGATTTCTATCGTAGTGGATTACTGCTCTAGAATCTGGCAGCTGGAGGGATGAAAGCTCCTTAGAAACAGCGACTGTTACTGCCAAGTTCCAAGTGCGGAAGCTTAGGGATTAAACTCTGCGGATCTGTACAGCTCCGGTGCTTTCTTCCTCGTTTGAACAAGCCAGTCGATCAGCTTATATTATGAACAGTGTGCTTTGTTTCCTCCGAACCCCATAGCTCAGTACTGTAGCAGATTTGGATAACCACACCAAATGCTTCACACACAGCTAATCGCATCTCTGTAGCTCAAGCCCTTCTATATGCGCTCTCTAGACTTTGTACACAGACGCGATCACAATTGTACAGAAAAACGATCGAAGCCCACGATCACAAACACAAAGAGAAGCTGCGTCACTCAACCCTACTACCCTCTTTTAGCCTTTGCCGATAATCCCAAGCGACTTGGTGTCCTCACCTTGCGGCGCAAACGAGGGGCGTGAACGATTCGCGCCCAGCGACGCTAGATTGCAATTGGCTCGCCGCCCGTCGATGATCGGCGTCGCGTCCGCACACGCCCTCCTCGCAGCTTCCGGCTCTCGGAACGTGACCTGCGCGCATCGCCAGTGAGCTCAGTCGATCAGTCAGTAGTGGCAAAAGGTTCGGATCGGCGACGAGCTCCTGAGCTAGTCCGCAACACTACGGCTGCAACGATCGAGAACGATTTGCGACGATCGCCATCAGGCCAGCAAGAGAGCTAAAGAAATCCATTATTTTTTTTTACGCGCGTTCCAAAGGCGGGGGAGAGTGCGAGGGACGCACAAATCCATAGCCCTTGGAGCGGCCGGTGTTCTTGTCGGTGATGACAACGGCCTCGAGGATCTCTCCATATTGCTCGAAGTGCCGACGCATGGTGTCACGCTGGGTTTCCCAGGCGAGGCCACCGACGAAGACTTTAGTTAAGGTGGTGTCGCCGAACTGGTTAGGGGGGAGGGAGGAGGAGTGGTGGTGGTGCTGCGTCATATCGGGCATGCAGCCGAGGGATGGATCGGAGGCGGGAAGGACCAGGAAACGCGCAATGGAAGACGTGATGGAGGTAGAAGGAAGAGGAACAGGATCAGCATTTAAACCATAGCTACGATATGTCATGGAGGGAGGAAGGAGATGCAGACGCAGAACTTGAAGCTTTGGGAAGCTTTGGCTATGGCGGTAAGAACCTCGATCGGCAGAAAAGGGAAGGAAAAAGATGGGACTTCGGGTTTTACATAATGAAACAAAAGGATGAGTGAGAGAGACGAAGAAGGGGCGTCGTCCCACGTGTCTAAATAGCTGGCGTCTGTGTCCTCTGACGTGGCATGCTCTGGAAAGCAGTCAAAGGGCGAGGAAAGTTGACCTGGCGGAGAGAGGCGCGGACGTGGCGAGGCAGAAGCGGAGTCGTCCTACGTGGCAATCCACGCTGGCGGCTGCGCCTTCTCACGTGGCATGTTTGGGAAAGTGGTCAAAGGCAGAGGAAAGAGGCGTGTTCTGACATGGCGCGAAGATCGAAAAGAGGTGGAAAGGGGTGTGTGCGGAGGTGGAGATGAAAAGGGGAGGGACGTAAGGTGACGTGGCTGCACCCTTTGCGCGTGTGAAAAGCTGCTTGAAAGAGATCCGGTATCGCCACCGAGTATGGGGCCCGCCAGCGCGGCGGTTGCGTGCATGACGCGGAGTGGGGGTGCGCACGTAAGCCAGTCGGCCAGACCGCCAGCTAGGCTTATCGCGGGCCCCACGCTCGCTGATAAGACAAGCTCGGTTCTCTGTCTGTGTGTGCTCTTTAGTGTGGGCGGCACACGTCATCCACTAGGCCAGGCTGCCAGCTAAGCCGCTTGTGGGCCCCATATACCATCGACAAGACACTAGTTTTGAAGAACCCCAGGGGTTTGCCTTGCTGTACAAGAAAACAAAGCAGATATTCTCTCGCTATCGACCTGCCGAACAACAAAGGTCATTCTCTCACTTCATTCTCTCACTATCCCCCTGCGTTCGACTCCGAACAGGATCTCTGTCACAAACCACCACCTTCTCTACTCATTGTTGTGCTTATCGATTGGACTCCACGCGCTCCATCTTCTTCCCCATCCAATCGACCTGGAACTTTGCAGCTTTCCCAGACACAACCTCAAGCTCGAGCCTGGAATATTGATCGTCGTCCCGAAAAGCACTCCCCTGATGGATCTCATAACGAACTCTCTCTGCCCACGGTGAGCCCCCTCGCAGAATCACGGTGCCCATATAAAGACAACATAAGCCGTGTTTTCCCTTCGAAGTTGGCATGTTTCTCCAAAACGTGTCTGGGAACGAGGGGAGTTTTTCCCACAGCGCGCTCTAACCTGCTGTATTATATATATGTGTGTGTGTGTGTGTGTGTAAGTTGGCTGTTTGCTACCCTGGCCCCGCTCACTCAGTCGCCTTCCATATCTCCCACCTCTCCACAGTCTCCCTCCCTTCAAAAGTTGAACTCCCTCTTTCTCACAGACCTCTCTCATGGGAAGTATCGCGGGCCTGAGCTCCGTAAAACTTGTCTTCCACGTACGACATCACGACCCGATCGGTGTGCAGGGAAAAGCTTCAAGGGATGGACAAACCAGTGGGCCGCCGCCTGCATTCAAATCCCTGATTGGATTGCAGCGACTGCTTTAGTATTTGAAATGCGAGCGGTGCCTAGTGCCCACTGTCTGGCATCCAGGAAGGAATGGATGATGCATTTGACAGTGATCACTTCGATATACGCTACACTCAAACATACGTGTGTCCTAACTACCCTCTATCACTGCTGTAAAAACCATTTCGAGATTTTAAAAAACAGGATTTATTGATTTTTTAATCCATTTGTGCAATTACAATTGGGTTTAAAATTACACTAAAGGACGGTTTTCGTTAGCACCACTCTCTAGAATTGTGCTTAGGTCTTTTGTACACACAACTCGAGTGTCCCCTTTCAACTACAAAGTTGCACCCATATGGCCATGAGTCACATTGTGTTCCAAAGGCTGACTTGCCTCAATTATGAACCGCCTTAAAACATAAGGGCAAGCAAAATCGCCAATTACAATTGCTCCCAAGCTCAAGCTATCCAGGGTCGCCCTTATGTCCCCATAGGATGGAGGCATAACCTGATCCCCTAAAGCTATGGACTTATCTCTAAAGTATGAGTGAACAATAGGCACGGCCTGACCCTTGAGACAACCTCTTTTCACTTTAATCGGATTCGCATGTGCTCTCACTTGCCCCAATGGCCCTATCTATGTAGATTTTCATGCTTCACATGGAATATGGCCCATGGCCTTGTCCATGCATGCCCTCCATGTGATGCCAATTCAAATCAAGTGGTTCAAACTTCTATGTAGAACACATGGCTACTACTTCCATCTTTAGCCTTTTCAAATATTATTTCTCTCAAGAACCTTTAACCCCTCTTCACCTCCTCTTTGTGCCTTTTCTCATCCTCATAAGGAAAAAAGTGGTAATGCTAATAAATACTCTTGATCTATGAGCTCAATGGCAATACAACACACTTGGCCATGCCAACAACCATAAGTATATCCTCAAATCCAAGCATGGCACCCACTTCCATCTGAGTTTCCACAAGTGTGGTTGAGGTCTACAATGGCTACCAACCATGGCAGTGAAAATATGGCCACACTCTCTTTACAAGTGTCATATTGACTAATTGGAATTTATCAAAAATATTTGAGGCAATTCAACAAGGTGTCCTCACACTTGTTCTATGATGCCATTGTATCAATCTTCCAACCCATTTGCCAAATATAGAAGCCTCTTTTATTCAATCATTCTTTATCTTAATTTGGTGGTTTAAATTTGACCCTTATCCACTATATATTGCTACAAACTTTGAGTTGGAATCTGGAGTTCCAACGGTAGCTTTGCAACAATCAATGTTGTACATGCTACATCCTTGCAACACCAATCAACTTGAATTTGAAAATTCTTCAAGAGCATCTTCTTTACCCAAAATATGTCACATCCTTTCATCCCTTTTCCCCCTTGAGATCTTATGGTTAAGAATCAGTCTTTTTGAGTCCTCTTTTACTCATTGTCCTAATCTGTTCATTTAAGTATTTGCAAAACTTGTGCCCATATTAAGCATTCTTAAGGATTTTGAATCGAACATAATGCATCTCACAAGCAACATTCCTACCACTTCTATAACATTTGCTTCTCATTCTATGATTGATCAATTGAACGCCCTTGCCTTTCTTCTAGTCTCATTTTTTGTCCATCTCTTCTCAATTGACTCCCAAACTTTTCAATGTTCATGTTTTTCTTAGCTCTTATAAAATTTAGTAAACATCTCCATTATTCCTTTAGATTGTCACAACTTTGAATTATTTAGAAGCTTCTTCTTTTTATATTTTTTCCTCTCTTAATATTCAAGAGCTTTTTGCTTGCACACAATGTTCACGAAACAATCATTTGGCAGATGCACATGCATATGTTTGCATCGCTACTGAAGTGTAATGTTGCCAAGAGATCCACTCTAAGTAACATAATATGCATCTTGAATCACCAAAAATTTGAAAATTGTTCCAAATCTATCTCCCATTCTTAGGTGGACATAATCTTTGCAAATAACCTTACTTGTTTAAATAATTGTTTTAATCATATTGTGACTCTAACCAGTGGCATATCCATTATAATTGCACAATCCTTCCCATACATTCGAAGGCTCGAAGGCCCAGGTCTAAGGCCAAGAAAGGGCAGAAAACGCGAAGCGTTGGATGCGTCAAAGGCCCTTGCTTGGGAGAACTCAAGGCATTTTTCGGCTCTCAACCTTTTTGAAAACGCCAAGCTTCAGTAAAAGCTTGTGATGGAATATATATGGAAACAGAATTTTTGAGAGGCTTATTGAGATCATGACCAGCGATCCTATCAAATACTTTCGCTATCGTACCCAGTTTGAATTCCTCTTTGAAAGACTTTCTTTCATTATATTCATAGATGTCTTTATACAAACCTTTTTGCCTTTTGATTTACTCTCCTTCCTTGGAGGCAAAAGTGGTATATGTTATCCACTAATAAAAATTTAAGGTGAGGTATATTGTTCTCTACCATAGCGCACACATTTTGGACATGTATTGTTGAAACACAACAAGTCTGCATTTGAATTTCATTATAATTCACCCTACCTTTTTACAATTTTTTTGAAATGACTCATGAAAATTTGCCACATTTTGGATTAGCATTAGAATAAACATCAAATCAAATGTCAAGATAGATACTTTGAAATTAAAATAAACTAAGCATTGAATTCAACGTAGTTATTTATGGATTGGCCTATAATTTTGATGCTTTTATGGGTGTTTTTATCGACTTTCTTATAATCAAGTTTTTGACACTAAGATGAATGCTTTAATTCTTTGGGGGGAAATTAGGGTGGATTACAGCAGCATGGATAAGCCCTAATCCACACCTTAATCAGAATCTAAACCTTAAACCTTAATGAGAATTTAGATCCAACCATCGATAAATTTATCATTCTTTTGATCTATACTCAAAATCTTCAACACTTGTAGCAATGTTCATATCTGATGCTTATTTGGACGTGCTGGCATAGCTTCCAAAGAATTTTTCGATGCCTTTTCAATGTATTTACGAAAGGTTTTTTGGAGAACCATGTTACAATGTTTCTTTAAACCTTGAGGACCGTATTTGTGGCATAAGTTTGTATGTGTTTTTCATACTTGCATAATGTATGAGTCTTTGTCATTACAAAAATCTAGTAATAGCTCAATGATTGATTTGCATGTGTAGCTTTTTGCCACCACATTTTGCATTGGAGTTGCATAGATTGGATATTTGAGTTGGGTTGTTGATGTTTTACTCATAAGTTTTTGTAGATAACCTCAAGTCCACTAGATTCTCAAGAGGACCCATGCACAAGAGCCCTACGTCTTTGTGAAAGGATTCCTTATGACTATTGCTTATTTCTACTTTGTTAACCAACAGACCAATATAGCATTTACTAAAAGTACAACACCATGAGTCAGGATGAACAAAACAAGTTGGGGAAGAACTCAATCCATATGGGTTGACATCAGATGCAAAATAGAAAGAACACAAATAACACATAGCTAACCAGAAGGAAGTCTAGATGTTTATCAAAGAAATACGGCTATTATGCTATCGCGTAGTCTAACCCTCAATGTTGGGAGCCATCAAGCTAAGAATAATTGTATTACAAAACAAATCAGAATTCAACAACCACTTTATTAGGGGAAATGCACCTTATAAGTCCTACTTCCTGCCAATGGTCATCCATAACTTGTGATGATCCTGGGTGTTCAAACTAGGAGATGTTTTGAACTACTCACGAGACTTGCTTATTTGGCACTAACACCGTGTCGGGAAATTTGGGAATCTCCCAAGTCCCATTTTAGAATTCCCAAATACCCGAATATATATATTTCTCATGTAGAAGATACAAGACATAAACTAAAATAGTAAAACAATCAATTTATTTTCTCATCTTATGGATTTAATGGAGAAAAGTATTGCATTTACATTTGCATGCAACCTTACATGCAAAAACTGGTGCTTAGAAAAAATTCCAATCTCACAATTCATGCTTAATAGATGTCACATCTTTTTGTAATCTTTACAGTAGGAAGGAATTGTAGGAATGATCCTCCTTGTCAAAATTAGTGACAACATAAAAAATTTAATTAAAACTCGTAGTTTGCAAATAGTTCCTCCCGTGCATCAATATCATGAGTTGTTTGTAAAGTAATGTTTCCATATGCAGCCTCATTGTTAAACTCACAAGAATAACATGGTCCTAGGGTGGGTGAGTACACATAGCATATGTTTTCATAGTCCATGCAGTCTCTGCAATTGTTTATGTAGCCTCACACCACCAACAATGTACACTTGATCCTATTCACCATCAACTTTTGGGTCCTCAAGAATAGAGTATTTTAGTGCTCGATGATTTAGTCCTCCAATCAGAGTATTTGTACTTTGGTGCTGCATATTCTAGAATAATTTTTCCAATCTTGATGGTTTTGAGAGCAAATAAGCCAAGGCCATCTCCAGTAATTGTTGAATCAGCAATCATGAAGGGAATCCCCTCACATAGGATTTCTCATGAACTTGGAGTGGTAAGGTAGACGGTTTGAACTCATCATGATGAATAGTATATTTTCATAGCACACATACTTCTCCTTTTCCTATCTTCCAATCTAGTAAGAATCACAAATGCAAGAATGAAATCAAAAGTCTAGAGACTAACACAATACAATATATTTTTGCATTAAAATGATCCACTATAGAAAATACATTATACATCACACTTGAATATATTCCATTAATCATTTTTGTGAATAAAAGCTTTAGAGATGTCCTATATATTGCTTTGTTGCAACACCATTAATGAATGGTTTGTCATATCCCCATTGTTGAGCAATGTGCATGGCCTCCATGTCTTTTAAAGTAGACACATGAGTAATTTCTCTCAACTTGACACTGCTGATGAACTTAAGCAAATAGTGGATTTTAATAAATACCTACAAACGGTGTTTGTGTATTGGATGGGGCTTTGGGATTGTATGTCACACCATTTTCATCCTCAACACCTCTAATGTTGGAGTTGGTTGAAGAAGTATCTTGCTCTACCTCACTATTGATTGTATTCCATTCAATAATTACATTCATGCAATGGGGATACAAAGGGTGTCCGAATTCCACTAGTGATTGACCATATCTCTCAAAGTTTATCATTCACGCACATGCGCTACTACCTCTAGACGAAACAAGAAGGGCAGTATCTCATCAATCAAAAACCAAGTTGAGAAAATGTCAGGGCTAAGACACCCTTTGTATCATCTATGAGGATAGCAAATATCAGCCCATCATTTCCAAACAAGTGCTAAAGGCTTGAACATTGCTTCTACTCCCATCTTATCTGGTCTATATACTTTTTCTCTTAGATGTACGTAGCATTTTTCTTGGCTCCACACCATTAAAAAAGCTAATTTCTTCCCTAGATGATGTTGTAGACACTCAATGATTGGCATCACATTCTTGTGCATAGCAAATGCCAATGTGAAAGTTCTCAAATAAAGTGTTAAGAAACTGCATGCAGCCAGGCCCAAGTACCAACCATTGTTTGCCCATGCGTATAATTTCACAATTTTTTTGACTTCGAGAAGCAACATTGTAAAAGAAGTCCATTGACAACCAATACAACGGACAATCTCGTCAAGTTTTTGACTGGCGATATATTGGATATATGGTCAAGTTGTGCCTTCCAGTGATGCATGAGAGTGTTGTTGGGTAAGTCCTGGAAGGATTGGAGGTCGGTGGGATGCCATTGTACATCTTCTTGTAGTGAGGAGGGGGGTGCTGGAGGAACATCATCATCCACATTTGGCATGGGTTCCTCCTTTGCATTCCCTACGAGCAGAAGGTCGATTGACCTATGGACTAGAATTGTCGACCGTAGCAATGTATTGAGAGCTTCATCCGGGAGGTCGACAAAAGCATTGGAGGATATGGACTGGGAGGTCCTGTGCTGTGCGGTGCTAGTGTTGGAGGCACTAGTTGATTATTTGGGCTGGTTTGTACGGGGAAGGGGAGGCGGGATGGGATTGGTGGGTTGATGAGGGGGGTGGGAAGGATTTGTGGGGTGTGTGGGATTAGGGTTAGGAATATATGCGGGGGGGGCGATAGTGTTAAAGAAGGAGATGGATTCTTGACCATCCTCCTCAAGTGACAACTTCGGGGTATGCTACATGAATTGTTTTAAAATTTCTCACCAAGGACTCGTGTGACTCTTGAAGAGCTTTTAGCACCCTGTTGAACAAAATGATGATGCTGAGGGGGTGGTAGGTCGTGGAGTGATAGGCAACTAAATCCCCTTCAGTTTGAGCTGCCACAGCCCGCCAACCATAGGTTTTAATCCAATTGATGTTGGCTTGTATATTTTTGGGAGTACAGACCCATGGGCTCAATTCCTTGGGCTTGGCTAGCTACATCACGTCATCATCCTATGGATAGTTGGTGGACTCGGTGATTACTCAACGCGCCAGGCCTAGAAGTTTAAGAGAGGGGGGTGGGCAACTAAGGCTTGAAGATTGGAGGGACGGACTAGGGATAGGTTGGTGGGCTAAAGCTTTAGACAAAAGTAGTACATAGCTAGAACGGGGCGATAGTGGTGGCTGGGATTTCTATAGAGGATGGTCAGAAGTGTGTTGGGCTAGAGAGGGGTGGCAAGATGGATGTGGAAGATGCGATTTTGTGCATGGAGTGCTTCAAAGTGCATCTGAAGTGTTTGGGGGATTGTGCATGGGGATAGTGTGTAGGTGGTGAATTGTGCGGAGACCTCTCTGTACATTGTGAATTCTTGCTGCTCTCTCTGTGTTCTAGCGTGGACTCCCCTGGGTGTCTCGAGGTGCGAAGCTACTCAATGCGATGGTGAGGCCTCTCTCCTTTGCGAGGAGGTCCTAAAGCATCTAGATTTGTTGGTCAGATCCTTCCCTGTGCCTTGTGTACCTTTCGTTGGCATGTGTTTGTCGCTCTTCTGCAATTCAAAGGCTTGATTCTGCCTTGTCTAGCTAGTCCATCATGGTCTAAACTAGGTATTCACTGGTAGAGAGCTCATCCTTCAGATTTGTAATAGTGACCTCCAGGTCCTTGACCTTGGCCCTGTACTCCTCTGCTCTATCTAAGGCGGTTTGCCCAGTAGCTTGTGTGATGACCATGAGGTTGTGGCTTTTGCATGCCCTGTTTAGAGCTTGTAGCAGAGACGAGGATAGTTGGGAGGAGTGCTCTTGCCTCTGTTGTAAAATTGTGTGCAATATTTGAGGGAGTTGGGCCATGGAATCTAGTAGTTGGAGCTCCATGTTGTCTGCCTTTGAGAATTGTTCAGTCAACATATCATTGTATCCTCCAAGCATTTGGTACTAAGGTGTGCTACAAAAATGTAGGGCTTCTATGAGCCCTGCCCATGGAGAAGAGGAAGAGCCAATGACAAAAGATGGATCTTGGGGATGTACGGTGGTGGTGGTTGTAGTCTGGGGGGTAGAGGAGGTGGGGGGAATATATTCTGCCCCGGGGTGGAGGCCAATCACTATTGTGTCCTCTCTTTGAAATGTTTCCACATCAATGGGGGCCTAGAGTATTGCCTTGCCTTTGGATTGATGGGTTGAGGCCTCAAGACGTCTCTCTCCAGGAAGTCATGCAATTGATGGTCTTCATATTGCGCCCTTAGTTGACTCTCAAGTGTCTGTTGAGAAGGGCGGCTTGATGGGGTTATACTTGGATCAATCCTGAGCCTTTTGGGGTCGGACGCTATTGTCCCTTCTTCTGTTGGAACTTCTCATGTGCTTTCCTTGTCAGTGAGCCCATATTCGAGCGGCAACTGTTGTTCCAACATGTGGTAAATTATGGGCATGTAAGCATCGGGTGTCCCAGGACATTGCCATGTGTTTTGAAGCCCTGAGTGAAAAAATAGTATGCCCAATTTATGACCTGTGGCTTTGCCATCCTTGTGAATGTTTGACACTATAGATTGATGGTGGTCCGTTTGTTTGACCTGGGTCAACAATTGGAGCACTCTTGCCTAGTTATCCACTTCCGACACTGTGATCTATGAGAAGTGAATGCAACCCTTGCTTTTCTTCCTGTCATAGTTGTAGATCTTGCCAAGAGGCTCATGCAAATTCTTCTTGTGTGTATAAGAGGAAGAGGTAGAGGACATTCAAATGGTGGCTTGGGGAATTCTGGAAGGAGGAAGGGAGCTATGGGAATTTTGGCAAAAATTTTGATAGACTCTAGCTATTTTTGCTAAGGCGACAAACCGGGGGGATAAGGGGTTCTTTTATAGTTTCTAGTATCCCACCAACCGGGGGATAGAGTTAAGGCAACAACCTGATGGGATGGTAGTAAGGCGACAATCCATCAGGATGGCAGTTAGGCAATGACTCGACTCGATGGTAGTAAGGCGATGATCCAATGGGATGACAGTAAGGCAACTATCTGATGGGATGGTAGTAAGGCAACGATCCGACGAGATGGCAATAAGTAGACAATCTGGTGGGATGGTAGTAAGGTGACAATCTTGCGGGATGGAAATAATGCAACGATCCAATGGGATGGTAGTAAGGCGACTGGTCATCGGATTGACAATTGTCAGAGCTGTTGAGGGGGGATGGTGATGCTGAGGGTGCTACCCAAGAGAGGAAATGGGGTAGACAAACTTGGGGATGCATAGACTCAGGAGGTCAGCATGCAAGGATGCAGAAAAAAAGTAAAAATGCAACAAGGCGTGGGCCATATTCACCTAATGCTAACCGTGAATTTGGGTGGTTTCATTGTGAATACCAAGGACTTGTCAGCTATTACTGCATGTGGGTGATATGCCTCCCGTACAACCGTACAGACTCACCTAGATCTAGACTTAATGATTGTGCACATTAAACAAGGATCAATTATGTGGAATGCAATGGAGTTGAATACCAAGCAACAACATAACTCATCATCAGCCCAGGTAGAGCATGTGCTGAGTTTGTGCATCATCCTGGTTGCCAAGTGTGTATTGGTGTTGCAGCATTCACTATGATGGATCTCTTTCAAAACAAGGCATGCGAGTTCTTGTGTGGCTGTACCCGAAGCGGGGGTAGGTTCTTGTGGTATCGCGACATTTGATTTGAAAGGAGGAGTAGGTCCGAGTGCCAATGCGGGTGCTACCTTGAGTATGGTGACTTTTGATGGTGTTCACATGGGCTTGGACATTAGGAAAAAAGGGAGCTCATTTTGGAGCCCTGTAAGTTCTCTTTTCTCTCTCTTCTAAAATGTGGAGAAAGAAATAAAATACAAATATCTATCAGTTTACGACTACGAGTGTGTCAGTCCAGGAGGAATAAAAAAGTCCTTTCAAATAATTAAGAAGATGCTGCATTAAACTCTGCATATAGATTCTCTCTCCATATAGATTCCACATCTCTTTCGACAATGTTCCGATGGCCTCTCATAAAGAACCCATCATGCCATCACTTATCTATTTTTTTCCAAATATTTGAATGGTTACTGCGAAAGATTAGATGAGTTTTATAAAAAGCAGACAAGATGAAGGACAACCCTCATGAAATGGCTATGTGCAACCATGCTGCTGAAGAAGAACCTCAAAAGAAGCAACTACACCATTTGCACATTGATTTAGAAGAACAATATGCACCACTACATAAAAGAGGAAAGGTTCCGTTTGTAAATACTGAGCAAAAGGAAAACATGATATCGACTAATGGTGCGACAGACAGATTTACCCAAAAGGTCCATTGAGAAATTCGAGCCCTCCATTTTCTAATCCGACAATGCTATTGAGGTTTGTGGGTGACGGGAACAATGGAATGTATGGATACATTTCGACTCAACATAATGCACAAGACATTGTCTGTCCAAGAAAGAATGGAGAAGACACAAGAAATGTCGATAAATTTAGACTTGAAAGAGTAGCTGCAAAGGGAAATCAAAGAGCATTCAAAGACAAAGAATGAGCTAGGAAGAGCAAGAATGAAGAGAATGGTTCTTGGAGATAGACAAAGAAGAAAGAGAATTCAAAACATTGCAGAGTTGAAAGTTGGAATTGGAGGATGTAAGTGCAGAGTACAGAAAGCAATGTAAGAGTACATCTTGTTTAGCCATTGTATTTGTATATGTGTAGACATATTTTAAGAAAATCTATGATATTGCAAAGTGTACTTGTTGCAGGGAAATTTTGAAACCTCTGAAAGAAAATATTGATCCTAATTTAATTCCCGTCAAACAAATGAAATGTTTAGTCTCCACTGTTGTTGCAAAGAACATGATGGAGGAAAAGAAGTTTAAGAAGGTAAAACTTGAAGTTCTTGAAGACTTTATATCGGAAAGTAGAGCTTATGTCACAAAAATTCAAGAGGCTCTTGATGTGAGCGGAGTGAGAAGAAAGGGATATGCTTCAATATTTAGAGTTGTGTCATCAACATTAAAAGATCAACAGATAAAACGTGTGTTTTTACCAACACTAGCACAAGTGTGGAAGGAACGAGGTCATGTCAACCAAGAAATTGATAAGTTCATTGGACAATACTTTCATATTGAAAGTGTATATGAAAGTGAAAAGGGAAGCACTACATATAATACTTGGAATAATATTTTTGTAGATCTTGAACAATTGCAGAGACTAATGGTTGAGTTCTACAGTATCACATTTGAAGTATGAAAGGAGATTTGAACCTTGTTGTGAAGCTCGATGAGTGTGAAATTGTCAAGGAAAAAAAGATAGAGAGAGTTTCTATCACCTTGATGAATTGAGCACTTGATCAATCGATCACAAAGTCCAGCTCAAAGTACTTTAGTGTCCAATCAAAACAGCACATATGGTGGTAGGGCTCATATAAGGTATGTAAACTATCGCCTTTCAAATTAGTCTTTGCTCAAAATGTTATAAATTTATATCATATATCTTGCAAACCTGTGGTTTTAAATTATAGCTGAAGATTGAGGACCATGTAGTACTTTATTGGGTATCTCATTAAATAGATACACCATTAATTATAAAGGGTCAAGTGCAAGGACACCATCTTCATGTTCCAGGGAAAGGTGATTTTCAAATTGAATGGCATATGGCAGGTGACCTGAAGACACTGAAGTATATGTTCAATATAAGGAAAGAGGGTAACTCAAAGTCTCCTTGCTTGTACTGCAACGAACCATTGCATGTCTTAGATCCTAAATGGTGGAAAAGAGCTCCCAACATGGATAAAGTAGATAAAAATTTCAAAGCAGTTCTTGAGATCCCATTATGCAATGTTCACATTTGTACATTGCATGCATTATGTAGGATCATTGAAAAATTAGTTTTCCTATATATTGGATTTGCATGGATACTTCGCCCCGAGAGTAGAAGAAAAGAGGCACTACAATCATTAGAAGTAGTGCTATCAGAAATTGGTCTCCATGGAGGAGATGTACATATTACAAAGTATCTTAAAAATTCTACAAACGGAAAGGATGTTCCTATCAAGCCATCTATTGGTGGAGTAAAGAGGCACTACAATCATTAGAAGTGCTATCAAAAATTGGTCTCCATGGAGGAGATGTACATATTACAAAGTATCTTAAAAATTCTACAAATGGAAAGGATGTTCCTATCAAGCCATCTATTGGTGGAGTAAAGGCTAGAAGATTTTTGTTCCTATCTATCATCTATCAAGTAAAGCCATCTATTAAGGATGTTCCTATCAAGCTATCTATTGGTGGAGTAAGGGCTAGAAGATTTTTGTCTCATCCAGAGAAAAGCAAAATAAAAGACATTAGTGAGGATGTTGCAAATTCAGCATAAGCTCCTACAACTTGGACCAAGGATCAGAGTATCTGTCCAGACTATGAATGATGACGTGACCTGGGATTTGATAGAAGATTGCATCATGGCTTTAGCACAGAAAGAAAAAGATGTCACTTGCACAATTATGCTTGCAGCACTATAGTAAGTACATCTTTCTAGGGTAATTGTGTTTATGTCTTTGTAGAATTCACTTTTTCATAGGCTAAGTGAAGTGTTTTTTTGTAGTTTTTTGAAGAGTCAGATCCACCAGAGCCTTCAACACTCTGTGTATATAGTTGATCTAGGTATATCTTTCAAGTTGAAGGATAACAAGACATCAACCAAAAGCATTTCCAAGTGGTTTTGTTTTTGCAATTTGGATGTGGTTGATATGATTCCTCTCCCATATTGTTCAGAGTATGTTCCCTGACCTTTTCCACTACTACCCTTTGAAGGACAAATTGATGTAATGGGATCATACCAACGGTCCTAAGGTCCATGGTTGTGAGTGTGTGAACACATTGTGTGTGCAAGTGTGCCTGAGTTAGGTGTGACTGATGATGTGTCAGTTAGTAGGTGTGAATGAGTGAATCTAGGAGTGTGGTGTGTGATTAGGAGATAATTGTGGATCTAGAGATGCTCTCTTGAGCTCACATATGATGTCACTCTTGGATGTAACTTATGCCTATATATTGGGCATATCTCTCATGAATAAACTCTCCATTTTCATCATCTTGCTCTCTCCATCTTGTCTCCATGCCCTCCAACATGTGGTATCCAAGCCTTTCCACCCTCCTTGAGCCTCCACGCATGTCCTAGTGCCACCTCATCATCTTCTTCAACCTTCTTCCACCTCTTCCATGTCTATCCGATTTTTCCCAATTCTGCCAGAATATTGCAACTTTCTATTTCTCCACATCCGGCCTTTGACTTTCCAAATCCTTCTGGCTGCACCTTCCCAAGACTAGGGCGCACCTTCCCACTGTTGGGATTGACAGAATTGTACTTTGAGCTACCGTGCTGCCCTGTTCTTTGGTTGTCAAACTTCCTCAAAATGTTGCCTCTATAGTCACAATTTCAACCGGCCTATTAGCCTCACTTGGAAAACACTTAGGGCTACCTACTGCCAAGATTTGAGCTCAATACGACCATAGACAAGGGAGATATCACTGTTTTTTTGGCCAACTTTCCTGATGTAATGTCGGATTACTGTGCACACTATTTTGCCCATCCTTTGTGCTGCTAGTAGGCCTCAGTAAGGGCTTTCATTTCCACCTAAAAGCCCCTTGGTTGCTACTCAGAATAGGTCAAATTTGATCCTCCAGTCTATCTTTTCTCAAATTGGGGGTTTCTCTCAAATCTCCTTCATGGTTGAAGCATTGCAAGTGGTTAGATGCCCATAAGTTTCAATATTTTACTGGTTTTTCTTGGCATTGATGGGTGTTGGTCATACGAGTAGATGGCTGAAGTATTTAATGCTCCAAAGTTGGTCTATCACTATGCAAATCATGTTTTTCAAGACATATGCTTGGATGAAAGGTTATATTGGTCACAAGAATGCATCATTCATGATGTTTCAGACTGGTTCAATGATGTATACAATCCCTTTGCTTTTCTATGTGGATGATATGATCTATGCATACTACAAAATTTTGAGGTTAATTTTGATGGCTATATGTTTCATACACTATGCTATGCAACATTGAAGCATTTGATGGATACTCTTCATAGTTTCTCTGCCTTGGCTTTGCCTAAAATGCATGTAATGGAAGGTTATGTGCTTCACTTGAGTAGTGATTTAATGAGCATAGATCTAAAGATCAAGGAAGACATTACGTGCCTCAATGGTGACATACCAGCTATACTAGCTAGTGATTCTTTTATGAAGAAGAAGGATGCAAGAAAGATCAAAAGGCAAAGGATTTACAAGAAGGGCTACACCAAGAACCTCTCCAATGATAATGTACTTCACACTATGGTAGCTTGGAAGAGGAGGAGGAAAAGGACAAGATATGCCATCAAAGGGGGGAATTTCCACACATCTTCAATTTAGAATTTTTGTGTGTGTGGTCAATAAGGGTTCTCTACCTTGGGATGTCTGCCTGAAATGATTGCTAGTCTTATGTTTTACCTTGCTGGATCTAAGGGTATTCCCATGCATAGTCATTGTCTATCTCCCAGTTGTAAACCAAGAGTCCTAGGAGTGAGTCACAGGTTAGGGCCATGTGTGTTGCCACATGATGGTGGGCAAGCCATGGAGCATCCCATGTACTACTGCTGAGGGATGAGGTCATCAATTTGTGGGGGGGAATGAAGGACAAATTGATGTAATGGGATCATACCAAGGGTCCTAAGGTCCATGGTTGTGAGTGTGTGAAGACATCGTGTGTGTAGGTGTGCCTAAGTTAGGTGTGACTGATGATGTGTCAATTAGTAGGTGTGAATGAGTGAATCTAGGATTGTGGTGTGTGATTGAGAGATAATTATGGATCTAGAGATGCTTTCTTGAGCTCACATATGATGTCACTCTTGGATGTAACTTATGCCTATATATTGGGCATATCTCTCATAAATAAACTCTCCCTTTTCATCATCTTGCTCTCTCCATCTTGTCTCCATGCTCCTCTAACACCCTCTATTGACAAAATCCTGATATGTTCATATTGTATTTACACCCTCTTGGTCGAATCCCCTCATGTTATTTGTTTCTCTTGCAACAATCACTGGAGTTTGGTGCATATAGATGTACAACAAAAGGTATGCTATACCTTCAACTCCTTAAAGGGCACCCACCAGGATTTAGAATTGTAAGTCAATCATTCCCCATACTTTTGCTCTAAAGCGTGATTTTTAGGTTTTCTCTTGAAAAGTCAGCCATATCACTTTTACATGCAGGAGTATGAATTTAATATTTTGTTGCGTTCATTCCCATTGCAGCTGTCTTAAAAGACTAATGGATGCACTAGACCTCCGTGATCCAAATTTAAAGATGTTAGATTCAACTCAACCAATGCAATTGTAGGTACAGTAATCATTGTCATTTATCTTTATCTCCCTCTTATTTTTGCACTCTTCATAGTCCAATATACATCTTAGCTTTCTATTTTGATAAAACAAACACCACAATAGGAGGATCCTTACTCTTGTGGATGGAGAACTCTAATAAGTGCAAATATATGATGGACACATACTTTTCAGAGATAGAGCCTAAATTTGTAAGTACTTTTATTGCATACTATTTAAGAAGTTATAAATTCAATGCATTGATACAAAAAAGACTGAAAACATTCTTTGTTTTTATTGCAAATGAAAGAGGATAGTTTTGGCTTTGAATATACACATAGCTTTAGAGCAAAAACAATTTTGAAGCTGCTAGAGGTCTCTTCCCCTTGTCTAGCACCAGACTGAACAATCCATACAAGAGAGGGCTCAAAAGGCCCAGAGGATCTCACGGTTGAACAAGATGCTCAAAATGTCCATGTCACTAGCAATCTAGAAGATATTCTAGAAGGTGTTGGTGTTGATGAGCTGCTTGAACAATTGTCAAAGGATGTGGAAGGAGAAGCTATAGTTGATCCTTTCTAGGAAGAGCAAAGCCTGAGCCTACTACTATGCACAAGGAGGTAGGGGCATCAAAGCAGCCCAAGCCCATGGATACCAAAGAAGCACGAAGAGTTGATGCACGAGGAGACAGTACTAATGGAGGATGTACAATAGCAGGATGTACAACAGCAGGATGTACAGCGGTAGGATCTTCAATAGTAGCAACCTGAGCAGCATGTGAAGATTCTTAGAAGGAGTCTCCACTGCAAAAAAGATAGGAGAGAGATTATGCGCAACAATAGAAAAACATATGATACTTGTAATCATTTTGTATAAATACATCAAATGTCAACTTCTATTTTTTGGATTGCAAGTAATACTTGGAGTCGATAGCTTTGTATTATTTGAATTGTTCTATTTACAATGTCCTTGCATTGAATTTTACTTTCGCTCCTTTGAAGTATCTGCAAAAATAATTTTTTAGCAATATGTAAATGTATTATGCAAATGTAAAGAGAATAGATTTAGGAGAAACACAAAGTGGAAACCAACTCACTTTCCTGTTGTTCAAAATGAATGAAAATTCTTTACTAATATTGTTCTTAGTCTCCATAATAATGTCATTGCATAACTTAGAGAGATTGCAGCATTGTCCTAGTGAGATGGATGTTAGAAGGATGTCATTCTCAATAACATTTATTTCAATTATTGGACCTGAAGACCTCTTGTCTTGGTCCATTGCCACAAGTTTTGTGCCTATCATCCTGTTGCATTTATAGTAAAAAGAGAAAATAAAGTTTTGCGAGGCAATCATGTACTTAATGTTGATGGAGTTATGAGCAACCTCACAATACACATTGTTGGCCACCATTCTATCCCAACCATTATCCAAAATTTTTGGAATTGGAATTTCATCATACCCTTTTGCTCTGAAAGTCAACATTGTCTTACAAACTTTAACTGGATAATCCTGAAAAAGTTCTACAAAAACTGTAAGTTGCATGAAAATGTTGATTTTAACTATCTTGGTAGCAATATTTGGATTCAGGGAATGTTGTACTTCCAAAAATTGTTTGGCTCTATATGATTCTGTGATGCTGGGACTGGCCAATCGACTGTATTTCACACGGGGAGATCTTGCTGTTTTAATAAACTATGTGAGTGAGCATTGTCCATCAATTGATAAAAGTGATCATAAAAATATATACCCGATTCAGCCAGTGTTGTTGATTTTCTACCTTTGTACTATAGCTCCCCAATAGCACCATGTAAAGCATCAAAGAATCTCAGTATGTACTCCATTGGTTGCAACTCTTCATATGATGAGGGATACATATCTGAACCAAAACAAAGATATTGTCTGTCATAGAAAGAAGCAGTTATTTTGTTTCAATTATTTCATTACACAAATACACTTACAATTGGGTCTATGGTGTGGAAGATAAGCAGGATAATCTCGTAATACAAGTATGTAGACATGTTGTATTTGAGCCTCTCTGGCACATCTTTTACTCTAAAATATTTCACTCTGCCCTTCCAAGAAGCCAAAAAAGTGTTAGTTGATTGTTGCTTTCTCTGCTTGTTGGGTTGCATTAAAACCCAATCTCCTTTCACCACTGCTATCCTTTTCTAGCTATTGTCCATAGTCATAGTATTGGAAACTTCTACACATCAGCTTAGTGAGTGAGGTCTTCGTGGTAAAGAGATACTTTGTACATCCACATCTTTGCCAAGTAGAGCGACAGACCGTTTCCTAGTGGCACGACCAAAGTTTTTAAGACATTAACAAAAATGAATGAAATTAAGAACAAGCAAATAAAAGGTGAAAGGAGCTTATTGTCTTGAAAGTTTAAGAGCATCACAACAATAGTGATGCAATGAGGAATGCTTGCCGAAGAGAGAATGGAATGGCTCATGGTGGCAAAAGTAGAGGAATGATTGTTGAAGAGAGAATGGCACCTGAGAACAAGAGAAAGTGGATGGTTATTTTGGGTCACCATGTGGGAAGGTTTCAAAATGGAGCTCTGTTTTGATTTTGGCTCCACATCTCTTGATAGGACATGCGAACCATAAAATAATAAAAAACAAATCTTCTCATTGATGCCACATGCTTGTAACAACATAAAGTACTATTTTATTTTTGCCTTTTTTTGTGGAATTTCTACGTTACGTTGGCCTTCTTCTCATTGGTTGTTGAGAGACATTTTTCCCAAACCCTAAAAGGCCCACAGGTTCTTTCGTTACTACCTTATGAATCCTAGTGAGTTGAGGTTGTGTATTTCATGTTGTTGGAAGCTTTGGAACCCAAACGTATCACTCACCTTGATAGTAGCCCTAGGGCTTTAGGAGCTTTGTTGTTTGCAACCCAACACTTGTGGAACTTTTGATCATGGAGTGTTGGAATCTGTCCTTGCACGTGAGGCAATTGGCATCATGAGGCCCTACTTTTTTGTGAAATTTCTCATGTTGGCATGGGGCAAGAAGGAGTCAGAAACCCGTCCATGGCTTCGGTCTTCCAAAGGTGATGTCCTCTTTCAGAGTAGCGTTGTGCACGAAGGATGGCCTCGCACACCCATTGTTTGCAGTATCCCTGGGTGGTGCTCATGGCATTGGGAGTGGGAAGTAGAGGCATGAGAGTAGTTTGCATCAAGGGTCTTACTTTATTGCAATTAGGGTTGGGATTTGATCGGAATTGGAATGGATTTCCTTATGGGGATGGACCAGGGGGCACTAGAGGACTCTGGAGCTTTGGAATTTCCTTCGTTTAAAATTTCCTTGCCTCTTGAAGGTGGTCTTACTAGAGGGAAAGTTGAATGGTCTTTATAGAGTGGAATTATTGAGGTTCTTCCACCATATGCGAGAGTGGTAGTTCTCGCTCTCTAGTCAATTTGGCAATTGATGACATAGCACCATGTCCTTCCCAAGATCATCTGTTTGTTGTCATCATGTGAGAAGAACATAAAAATGAATCTCTACCACCTGCAGACAAAAATTGGGTACAATCAGGTATCCATCGCCCTGAAAGATCAACATAAAACTGCCTTTGCAACTAAGTGGACTATGTATGCAGCCAAAGTGATGATATTTGGACTCACCAATGCACTCGCCACATTTCAATGACTGATGAACTTTGCCTTTAAGGATTACCTAAGGGACTTTGTAGAAGTCTTCTTGGATGACTTGTGCATGAATTTGAGATGGGATGATCATTTGAAATACATGAAGCTAGTCCTTGAGAGGTGCAGGTTGTATCAAATATCCCTAACTCCTCTCAAGTGTGAATTTTGGGTCAAATATGACATGATTCTTGATCACATAGTGTCCAAGAATGACATCTCCACAGATTACAATAAGATCAAGCTCATTCTAGAGTTGCCACCCCTAAAAATGCTAAGGGAGTGCAGTGGTTTATAGGCAGGTAAAAGCAGGTTAACTATAACACTTTTTGTGTTATGATAACTTCAATAAACTTTAATTATCTCCACATGGCATATATGTAAGTTGTGCAATGAACAGTTCTTATGGTGAATTTGTATATAGGATATGCTAGGAGAATAAGTAAGCATGTATATATATATTTTTTGATATGCTAGGAGAACTTACTAGGAGTGCTAATAGCAATGTCTAGGGACATGGTATTTTGTGCCAGTTAACCTGGTTTTACCCATGCCATATGGGTTACTATCGAAGATTCATCCTGGTCTATGCAGACATAGCCCGACCATTGTAGAAGTTGTTATTAGTCTTTGAGTGAACCAAGGAATGTCAGAGATCCTTCGAAGTCTTTAAGCTAGCTCTGGCTAGAGAGCACTGGTATTGTGGGCCCCGGACTGGAATCTACTATTCCATGTCCACATAGATGCTTCAAACTTTGCCATCAGATGTGTGTTAGCCAAATTGGGGGAGCACAACTTGGAGTACCCCATGTACTTTTCCAGCCCGGTAATTAAATGATGCCGAGGTTAATTACACTAAAACAGAGAGGGAAGGTTTAGCCATGGATTATGCAGTTAAGAAGTTTAGGCATTACTTGCTAGCCAACAAGTTTATACTTTTTTTTAATCATTAGACACTACTATATTTGGTTAACAAGCCCTGCAGATGGGACGCATAACAAGGTGGATGCTAATCCTCTTAGAGTTTGACTTCATAGTTCCAATGCATAAAGGAAAGGCCCATTTCCTAGATGACCATCTCTCAAGATTGGTCCAATTGGAAGCTCCAAAGGGAGTTGAGGATGACCTCCCAGATGCTCCCTTTTTTCACATTGACATAATTCTAAAATGGCCAATCGAAATAGGCCACTATGTGGCAAATGGGTTACCTATGGATAAAGCCCTCAAGAGGGACAGAGCCCAAAACTCATCAAAGATGTGTGGACAAAGCATGGGATAGTAGGTGGCCACTTCACCGATGATATTACTAGACATAAGGTGTTACAGGCAGACCTCTAGTGGCCAACCCTTTTCCGAGATGCAGGCGAGTTTATCAAGCAATTCAATCCCTACCAAAGAGTGAAAACTCCACATAAAGAGGATATGATGCCCCTAATGGTAATATTAATTGATCAGCCTTTTGAGAAATGGGGCATAGATTTTATTGGTCCTATAAGACTAGCAACTAAAGGAACAGGGGCCAGATACATTGTTTTGGATACAGATTATTTCACCGAATGGGTGGAGGTCCAAGCCACAAGGAAGGCTGATGCACAATCCACAGCTAAGTTTTTATATGAACAAGTCATCACATGGTTTGGGTGTCCCTTGAAACTAGTCACCGATTGAGGAACTCATTTCCTCAATGAAATAATAGTGATCCTGACTAGCAAATTCATGATCATACATTGAAAATCTATGCCATATTATCCTAGAGCAAATGATCTAGCAGAAAGCTCAAACAAAACGTGCTTCATGGTTATAACTTGTATAGCTAAAGCCAATCGTACCAACTAGGAGCATAAGCTCATTGCATCATTGTGAGCCCACCGAACGTCTTACAAAGTGGCAACAAATTGCACCCCTTTTAGCTTAGCCTTCGGGGTGGAGGCAATTATGCCAATGGAGTATGTAGTGCCCAGCCTTCGCATCATAGTCAAGGAAAGGCTCATTGAAAATGCTTTGGCTGAGCACTTAATCGATCTTGAATGGCTAGGTGAGACAATGTTGCATGCAGCATATTGCTTTCTAGTGGAGAAGGCAAGGCATAAAAAATGGTTTGATCGCCTCAACCTCAAGAACAAGGACCTCAAGGAGGAGGATTTCGCACTCCTCTATAGCGTCTGCAACACCAAGCATAAATGCAAATATAGGGTCATGGTTCCCTACTGCATAGTGGAGATTACTTCGCAAGGCGCATGCCGAATAGACACCCTTTACGGAGTCAAGATGGATGTCTACCTTAATGGTAGCAGATTGAAAAGATACTATGGTCCCCTCACTCTATAGACCCTCCACTCTATACATAGAGAAAAGGAGCGCAAGGTCAAGGTAGGTGCCTGGATGAAACACCAGGCCATCAAAGAAGCCAAGATACGTAATACCAAAATCAAACAATGAAAAAATGGCTTTGTTTGAGGCAATAGTAGAACACCTCAACCCAACTAAAGAACTAACGATAGATCTGGCTAGGTTGAGTATCCAATTGTAGGGTTTCGAGTACAAGCATTGAGGCACTCATGGATCCGAGAGCGAGCCATAACTTCATCTCCCGCGAGGTATGGGAAGTGCTAAAGGTACCCCTAACCCTTAATGTTGCTTCATTTCAGGTTATCAATGGTTAAATATTAAGTACATTGGGATATGTGGACTTGAAACTAGAAAATCCATCTAGGTAGCTATAAGCCTCCTTCTTGACTACTCTTTCAATGGGTGTGGTCATGCCTTGTGGCAGCATTGACGTTTTTCAAGACTACACATACTTGGATCTTTCCATTCTTGTTCAAGACTATCACAATGGGTGACACCCATTCTGTATGCTCTATCTCATAGATGAACCCCACATCTATGAGTTTTTGGATCTCCTCCCTCATTATGAGCACATATTTGGGATTCATAGTATAGGGACATTGTTGCACTAACTAATGTCATTTGTCATGGGTATAGTGTGCTGCACGACTTTAGCAGGCACACCCTTCGTCTCTATATACTTACAAGCCATGCAATCCTTTTATTCTTGAAGGAGGGAAATTAAGGCATGCTCCTAGTTGGGGGTGAGGTCATTTGCTATGTATATTGGTTGTCTCTCCTCCCCTTTCGGGTGCCAGGTGCACTCCTTAACTTTGGCTCGGCCGTTATCCTTGGAAGCACCCTTCTTTCTAGGTTCTCTTGGCCTACTGGTATAAGATTTTGTGGTCCTCTATCATATAGGCCTTATAATGAGAAGGTATCCATCGTAGTTCCTTCTTTTCTTCATCCTCCATCTCCTCCACTTTTTGGGTGGCTTCTCCCTTGCCCCTGGTGGAACCCTTCGGGCTTTTGGAACTTCAAAGCTTCGGATCTAAAGGGCTCTCTTCCATGGCACTCATGGAGCCGCGATTGAGGCGTAAATCTACTCAATTGAGATCCCCAATTGGAGGAAAACTCATGGTGAGCAGTAGTGGCCCCCACATGTTAGCCAATGGAGGTTTGATTTGACCCTCACAACCCACCTGCTCACCTCGCGGGGTTTGAGCATGTTAAACATTTTGAGGGGAGCCACCATATTCAACTCTTCATGCTCAGGGGTAGATAATTGAAACCCTATTCTTTATGGGACATCAGTATTTCCTAGAATGTGCATCCAATTTTTGGGGAGAACTCTAGCTTAGGGAGAGGGGCATACCAAAACTCATCTGCCTCCTTCCTTTTGCATTCTCTCTCACAAGTTTGGAATAGTTTTAGGGATGCGTGTTGTCTCTGTGCCAACATGGACTTAGGTAGTATAGATTGTGTGTGTAGAGTAGCGGCAAAGCTCTGCTTGTACTTGCATAAGGCTAGGAATATTAATCTCTCTTAGGAATCCTCAACATGCAAGTTCTACTTGCAATTCCTACATGCATGTTCTACATGCAAGTCCTACATGTGATTCCTACATGTGAGTTCTACTTGCAACTCCTACATGCATGTTCTACATGCAAGTCCTACATGCGATTCCTACATGTGAGTTCTACTTGCAACTCCTACATACATGTTCTACATGCAAGTCCTACATGCGATTCCTACATGCGAGTTCTACTTGCAACTCCTACATGCATGTTCTACATGCGAGTTCTACATGCAACTCCTACAGGCAACTTGCAACTCCTACAGGAAACTTCTATATGCAAGTTCTACATGTAGAGAGAGAATGTCTTACAATTCCTACATGTAGAGAGAGAAGTTCTCCAACTTGTATAAATACCCCATAATGGAATGAAGCCCACACTCTTGGGGCCATTGTGTTTAGTTCTACTTTGGTATTCCAAGCAATTGTCTCAAGTGTCCTTGCTTCCTTGCACTCCATGTCCAAAAGCATGTTCTAACCTTGCAACTCCTCCTCCCCTCTCCTCCAACCTTGCAACCCATCCTCTCCCTCTCCTCCTCCATCGTCCTCCCTTCTCCTCCTCCTCCTCCTCCTCCTCCTCCTCCTCCTCTCTCTCCTTTCCCCCATGCTCTTATACCTTCTTCCTCTCCCACTCCTATGCTTCCCCTAAACCCTTAGTTCCTAAACACTTAACCTTCACAAACTATGAGGGAGATGAGTTCTCCACCATATACTCTACCTTGAACCTTGGATCCTCCTAACCCTTGAAACTCTTCTAAACTATGGAACCTCATAAACTCTGGAACCTCTCTCCAAACCTTGGAACCTCCCTCTAACCCTTAAACTCCTCCTAAACCCTTCAACCCCCAATGAAGGCAAAAGCCTTCATTACCCCAACCATGATGATGGATGCATGTTCCTTTCACACATGCATGCACTATGTTTTCTTACCACACTTAAGCCTACGTCTCTCACCAAAATACGACTCAAGGTCCTAAGCTACACTTATACTACAAACGATAACATCGATATACCTATAGGTGACAAAAAGCCTCGGAACCCTGCATACTGAGAATACCTTGCTCTTCCTACAAAAGCCATGGGAAAGAGCCAAAATTTGGTGCTGCTATTGGGGAGACTAGCATCTCAAGTAATGAGTAAACATATGCAAGTATTTGTAAAACACGAACTACTACAAATTTTCACAAACATAACACTCAAGGGCAAGGAGAGTAAATTTTTTTCCAACTCTAGCCAAACACATCAACCTTAAGCATCAACCTTGGGTTACTACCTTAAGAAATTTTCTTTATTTCTTAAAAAGAAGCCACTTGATAAACAAATCAGGCTAGGTAGTGGACACAAATGCAAAGAGCTTGCAATATGGATCATTTTACCTTTTTACAGAAGAGCGATCTGAGCTAACCATGAAAAGTTATGAGTCGGGAAGAGTTTAGGGTTTAACCATAAAACCTACACCCATTCCTATAAAAACCCACTCCACCCCCTCATTCTTCTTCTTTCACATCTTGCCTCCACCCTCTTCCCCATTTTGAACCCTACACAAGACACTCCTCTCTCTCTCTTCCCCCCTCTCCCCCCTCCATTCCACCCCCCTTCTCTCTCTCTCTCTCTCTCTCTCTCTCTCTCTCTCTCTCTCTCTCTCCCTGGCCGATGCTCTCCCTAATTCTACTCCTAAGGGGCTACCTAATAGCTACGGGATTTATCCCTTAGTAAGGGCCTAATCCCTTGCTTATTGCAAGGTAGCCCGATACGTGTGCGCGTGTGTAGCACCTGCACCAGCACAAGCGTCGCCTACCAGCGACGATGCACCCGCCCACCTTGTTGCCTCCTGTCGCCAGCAATGCTCGCCCCTCCGCCTCCTCTGCCTCCTACACACCGCTTCTCCCTTCCATCTCCTTCTCTCCATCCTCCATCTCCATCTCCTCCCTCCCCTCAACCAAAGCCTCCTCTCCACTTGTGAACCCCTCTGCATCTCCAACCCCTCCCCCCTCCCGGTGGCCGCCGCACAACACCCACCCCCCCCTCATTTTTTGAAATCCCCCCCTCGCTAAAAAAAAACCCCTAACCTAACCATATAACTAACCCTAGCTAGGTTAGTGTTAACCTAGGTTAGTTTAACATAAGATAGTTAGTTTAACTTAGGGTTATTAGCTACAGTTAGGTTTCTTTAACTAATAGTTAAACTAACTAGTTAGGTTAGGTTAGTCTAGACTCAACTTAGTTTAGGGTAACTAATTGTAGTTAGTTAGTTAACTATAGTTATTGATCCATCAAACTGACTCAGTTGCCAATGCCTGCGACAATCCTCTACCCTGATCCCCCCCCTAAAATTCAATAAATCCCTTTGACTCCTCCATGACACAACATGGCCATCACGATGATGATGCGAATATTGACCTCGATGTGGAGGGTAAAAATTTCTTTAATCGCAAAAATAATAACAATCAAGGCAGGTACCCCCTGGGCAAACTCAAACTTCCCAAATATAATGGTAGGGGAGATCTAGCCCGATTCCTCTAGCATTTTGGTATCACATGCCAAGCAGGTGGAGATCAATCCAATGAAACCAAGGTGGCTTGGTTTCCCATGGCCTTAACCGATGAAGTGTCAGAATGGTACCTAGACCTCTTAGTGGAAGAGACAGCCACATGGGACCTCCTCTAAATAGAATTCAAAAGGTGCTTTTAAATGGAGAGACTACAAGATAATCTCGCCCTCCAACTCAGCAAGATCGAACAAGGCCGACGAGAAGATGTACACATGTACCTGGAGAGGCACATGAAAAATATTAGCAGTTACGATTCTCATTCGGACACAAGTCCCACAATTACTTAGGAATCCGAATCCACGACCATATCTAAGAGCGCCCAATCCAGCTCCTCAGGTAGTTCCAATACAACAATTGCAAGCTGAGGAAGTAGACTTGCCATTCAAGTATGAAGCCAAGTACCCAGTGTACTATGTGGAAGGCGTACAAGGTCTAATACCAGTCTATGCAAATCAAGTACAACCCAACACATATCGAGCACCAATCAAGTGCTACAGTTGTGGAGAAAATCACTGGATTGCATGGGCATCCTCATCATGGTACCCCCGCTGCTTTCCAACCACTTTGTAAAGATTGTGGCATAGGCCATGCCTGTATGGATTGTCCAATGAAAAATAAAGTCCCACAATAGAAAGAGATTAAGCATGACATCCTAATCAGCATTATTGGGGTGGACCATCAAAGTCTAGGGCCAGCAAGCGTGATATCACAACCTGTGAATGTAATTACATGCCAACAAAAAGAGGCCACCAAGGACCCTAACATTCCAATCCAAATAAGACGACTTCTTAAAAAGAAGCACAAGTGCCTCTACCTCCACCAAGCAATGAGCAGCCAAGCTCATCCACATCAGCTCTAGAGCCTCAAATAAAAGAAGCTCCATACCCAAATGCAGAGGTGGAGAAGGCTCACTTTTAGGCACTTCAGCAATGGGTACAAAAGGAACAAGCTCAATTTGAGGTTGAGAACCAAGCTCAATTTGAGGCTGAGAAACAAGCTCAAGATCCAGTCCATGACTTGGCCCCACAAAGTATTGATACTGTACTCGAGCCTTTGTTCCAACAATAGATTCTGCAACATAATGTATTGCCATGCCAACTTGAAGGCGTCGCACTCTCTAGCATCCTAAGTTTCCTTGTGTCAATTTCCATTTGAATCCTACTAGGGAATTGTCCCAATCTCTATCACAGAGTTTCAAAGGCTAGATTGAACTGGAAAATCCCCCTCCACCTATGGAAGACATTGAAGATATCCCTATGTGGATGGGTGAGAGAGATGATATATGCAACATTATGGTGCCTTTAATCCACAAGGCATATAATGAAGTCCAAGCCATAGTGGATGGTGGAGCAGGTGTAAATGTCCTATCAAAAGAGCTCTACGATGAATGGGGTCTCCCACCAATGCAAAAGGCTAATTTCAACGTACACCTTGCCGATGATTCATGGGCTAAACCCTTGAATAATTTATTTTATGTAGGAACAATGCTTTGCTTCCTAAGAAAAATATGTTAGATCATTGCAAACTGGACAATCCAAACATGTTGATTTCTTCTTCAGTAGATTCTTCATAGCGGTGTTCTTCTATAGTTGTATTTGGGCTTTGATGAAGGTCCGTTAGCTTTTCATGATCATCTATTAGGTGTGTTGGACACAAAGCGAAGTAGCAGCTTACTCTTTAAATTTCTAATTTTGTGGTTACTTTTGGCCTTGATCTTCGCACTTTCCTTTGTGGGCACTCATTCCTTGGTTTATGCTGCCCTCCTCCCCCTCCACACCCCCTTTGCCAGACTCCATGCCACTCTTTACCCATCCCTCCTCCATCACTCTGCCTCCTTGCATACCTATGGAAAGTGGGAGAAGATAATTAAGGGATATACATTGAGGCAGGGGAAGCATACTGGCAGTTCTTGTATGATCAGGCTGAACCTCAGAAGAAAACCTACTGCTCACACTAAATTTGCAGGTACAAATGCTGGTTGATGGAATCACACTAGCTTTGTAGGTATGAATGCTGGTTGATGGAATTGATTGCAAAGTTTGTTGGGTGGTGGTGTATGTAGTCACTACCTCTACTAAGGCAATACGTTTGTTATTATACCCCCAAACATAGCTTGATTTGAGAGCCATTTTGTACATGGATGCTGATTAGGAGTCGCTCGCTTTCACCCGCTCTTCACTTCTCTCTAGCTTTGACATCGGTTCACCAATGAAGGCCTCCAAACTGTGTCACAATCCTATCCTCTCTCTCATTCAAGTGCTCCAAATCTCAGGCTTTCGTTTTGCAATTCGCCAAATGCTTCAATTGGGAGTCCCTCACTTTCACTCGTCCTTTGCTTCTATCTAGCCTTGTCATCAATCCACCAACCAAGGCCTTCAAACCTTGTTGCAATCTTGCCCTCCATCTCACTTGAGTGCAAGCTCCTCTTGCTAATGGCATAGATGCAGCAGTGCTCGATAGGGCTCCCATTAAAGGCTCCAATGATTCCATTCCTAAGGGTTTTTTGAGGACACCATCCAGCTCATTTCTCAATCTCCTGAGGGTACCATACATCAAACCCCCGACCTTTGACCTTCCGAGCTCCCCTCTCCCCTTTGAACAATCCACAATCGTCCCTATTTGTGACATGTGGCAGCCCCTCTTTCTCCAAGCTACCACGTGTCCTCTTTTTTTTTTTCATGTCCGTGGTTAGGAGGTAAAATATAGTACTTAAATTACTCTTGAACTCATCAAGGATTTAAATTAGTATTTAAACTACATAACTAACTTTTATATTACTCTTGAACTGATCATGTGAGACCCATGTTGGATTCCTACAATTGTTTATATATTTTGCATTGAGGGATCTCCTTTCATGTCGATATGGCCCTTTAGGGGTAAGGGCCATATAGACATGCCATATATGTCTATTGGCATGTCAATATGTCCCTTGCCCGTAAAGGGGATGCCTCAAGGGCCGTATCGACAATTGCATTTTTAATAAGTTAATGTATGTTCTTAGCATGCCATTGAGCAAGTTTAAAACTAGCCTAGTGTTTAGAACAACAAGTTGTTATAGTGTAATGAGAGTGCAATTAATAGTTTAAAGTAAGTGGTTAAAAGTTAATACTAAACCAAGTAAAATGCATTTCCTTGTGCAACCACCATACTAGTTCTATTTTAGTGCGAGTTGCAATTAATCTTCAAATGAGGAAAATGTATTTTCTTGCAACCACCATGTTGGTTCTTGGAGCTATATTAGTGCTTCTTGCAGTTAATCCTAAAACTAATAAAAATGTATTTCCTTGTGCACCAATTGCTTGTGCAATGACTACAACCAGCAAGACTCTGATAATAGTATTATTTATACTAAAGTTAAAACAAAAGAGATTACATCCACGCATGCAATCCTAGTGGTGCAGTCCAAATAATTGTGAAGGAGCCACCATGCCAGTATGATTGGAAATTAAGTGTTCATTGAATATCATGCAAGACTGGTGTTGCAGTCAAACTTCCATCATGAGCTGTATTCAATTAACCAAAATTCAAGCCACTAATAAATCACATGCCACTCATCCACATAATCATGAAGGAGCTGCCATGTCTAGCAATGCTAGCATAATGTAAGTAACTGCATTTTGCTTCATCACATGCAAGCTGTCCTAAATTTGATCCATTACATTTTTTTTGTGGAAGACAACTTATGGTTTAGACGTCGATTTGAGCCTTAGCCAACCACCGTGGTGGCTCTCACTTGAGCTAAACAAATTTGTGATGACCTTCACTCTACTCAAGCATCCATTATTCCATTTCATTCACCATTTTTTACTCCTTTCACTATTTTCTCTTTACTCTTTTACCTAGACTGTACTCCTTTGCCATTTTCTACATGCTTCATAGTTACCTCTTGACCTTTATCTGTTGGACTCTTCCTGTAACTTCTATCCCCTCTCACAATGGTTCCCCTTGGACATAATAAGCTCCCAAATGACAAACCACCACTGGTTGTCCACTCGATCGGGTTGAAAGACCACCTACAAGAAAAAGTGATGATATATTCATGCAAGTTTTAATGAAATTTAATGAAAGATATCTATATAAGAAAATGATTCCTTGCTCGTAGTGCGTGGGTAGCACGAATGTGTTACTAGGTTCATCCCAAATTTTTTTGAGTCAATGGGAAAAAGCCCACTAGGATCCTTCCTGATTGTAGCTTGAACATCTTTGCAAATCACTTTGAATTTTTTACATCAAATATAAATATTTGAAATTTCCTAAAATTCACTTGCAAAAGATATCGTATGGTTCCAACATAATCCATTTTGCCTATGATGAGATTTGTATCCCTTACACAAGCTCTACTCTCTTGCAAGAAGTTAGCCATGACTCTTTGGTCAAATGTGTTGCGCCTTAAATCAATTTTCTCTGCTGAGTGTAGTGATTACCATATACCCACATTGCATTGAACAAATGGTTCTACCAAGATAATGGATCCTCTTTAGTTTATACAAATAGGTTATGTATGAATATAAATAAAATCAAGATGATAATATACCTTTAGATCATAACCTCGTGCAAATTCCTCCTCCCTATCTATTAAAATCTCCACTCTTTGACTAGTAGCTTTGAGAGTGTCTTCTAACCAATCAATGGTGCATTTACCTAGCATTTCTTATAGCTCTAGGGGATAATTCCAACCTCTATTTTCCCTTCAACATGCTCTTGTATCCTCCTCTCTTTGATCTCTTTCTTATTCATCTTGTTTGATCCATTTCTCCACAACTGTAAAGACAAAAGTTGTTCACTTTTTGTTGCAAGGAAATACTCATTTCTTTTGCTTTCCCTTCCCTTGTCTGATCTCTCCTACAACACATGGGTCATCACTATCATTCCAAAGTCAAGGCATGTCTCGCATCAGTTGTACAAGAAACTTCATAATGTAAAAGTTTGACTATTGCACCAACCTTCTGCCATGCTTCCCTCTGGTCTAGTTTTTTGTCTTACATACCCTTCAGCACCTTCATAAACCCTTTCAAGAAAAATATCCATTGGCTATGAAAAGTGCTTGCATATGCCACTTCATCTACCAAGTTCACGAGTAGATGCAATGGGATGTCCATGATCCTTGTTGGAAATGCGTTTTCAATCAAACATATAGCTTTGAATGTGAGCAGTCTTATTTTGGGAATGGATGATTTCTTGTCAGAATCTTTTGATGATATTCTCTTGAAAATTTACATGTCGGTAAGAAATGGAACTTACTTTTGCAATGAAAAGGAAAACTAAACATACATTTGCAAACCCTTTCACATACCTTACAAATACACTAAGCTTGTTGATGGCCTCTGATGCATCTTTATTACTACTTCCCTATGAAGAAATTGGGAGTCTGTATACTATAGAAATAATGATGTGTCAGTCAAATTGAAATAAGAGCTCAAAATTGGGTCAAACTCAAGTGGAAATAATGTTACTTGAATCATTTTATGCCAATCATGCGACTTTATCCCACTTAATTGTCCATTTTAAGTAAAGACACCCTTTAAGCTATGCATGTACCTAGTTAGATTTTTCATACCCACGATAATGCTCTTCACTCAAGTCTCTTTTGCTTTTGTCAACACCCATGGTGCCTTTGGTAAAATCACCTTACCAGCATGGTTTTTTCTTGGCTAGAAGGCTCTTTTGATTTTCATCACTTTCAATTCAACTCGTGACTTTGGGTTGTCTCTATCCCCAATCAAATGTTTCCACAAACTTTTAGACACCATTTGGATTATATGCATTGGAACTAATAGATATGTTTCCTCTAGTAAGGAAAAGTGTAAAATATGGAGAGACATTGCATGCTAAGTGGAGGCATTTGGACTTTTGAATCATGTCAAATTTGCTCCCAATCTTTGGATCTCATGATTAGAGGAATAGGAGATAATTTTGGCTCCTCAAACAATGGATCCACATGATATGGATGGTTCATCAGAAGAAACCATATGTGCTACTCATATACCATCTTTGAAACATATTTTGAGTACCAACTGCCCAAATTGTCTCCACAATTTTGACATGCAAAGTATCTAGACACTTGGAGATCTTTTAAAATACAAGGACACAAGCTACATAATGAAAAAGTGAAAGAAGAACACAGTGGCAGAAGAGAATCGAGAGGAATATAAATTTTGTCCCTGAGCAATCATACAATCCAGAATGCCTTTTAGTTGAAAATGACATTGGCCAAAAGGATTTGAAATGTCATAAACATGCATGCCATTCCATAAAACTTGCAGCTCATCCACTAGAGGGGCTAGATACATGTCTATGTTTTTCACCTTGTGCTTGCTCGATACAATGGGTGCCAACATCAAATTCCCTTTCTTTATGGTCATCCAAGGATGAATATTGTATACTGTGACTACTATTGGCCATGTGGACCATGATATGGAATGATGTCCAAAAAGTATCATGGTCATCGGGTCACATTCGCATGCCTAGAAGGCCACTTATGCATTTTTTTGTATGCCCATGTGTGATGCATGGGCAAAAACGTGGAAATATGGCTTCTTGCCCATGAAAATGGTACTTGATGGACATGATACATTGCTCAATCCTTAAATTAGGTGATTTTAATGCTTTTACAAAGTATCATGGCCATTGGGTCCCATTTGCATGCCTAGGAGTCTCTCAAGGCATCTTTTGTACACCCATGCATGATGCATGGACCAAAACATGGAAATATGGCTTCTTTACTATAAAAATGATACTCGATGAGCATGATAGTTTGTATAGGTCTTAGATTATGTATGCCCATGAAGGAAAGATGTCTTGATATGTATGTTTTTTGTTTTTTTTGGTTAAGTTTTTCGTTCATTTCCCCTTCTCCTCCCCCTTCCCTTTTCCTTCCCTTTCCCTTTCCCTTCCCTTCCCCTTTCCTTTTAACCGTTCTCCCTCCCCTTTCCCTTTTCCCTCTCTCCCCCTTCCCTTTCCTTCCCTTTCCCTTCCCCTTCCCTTTCCCTTCCCTTTCTCTTCTCTTTTCTCTCTTTCCTTTTTCCCCTTGTCCCTTCTCTTTCCTACTTTTCGTTCTCCTTTGTCTCAATGTTTTTTCTCCAATTTCTTCTCTCTTCTCTTTTCTTTGATTTCTTCTCTTTAATTTTTCTCTTCTCCTTATCCTTCCCTTCTTCTTGTCTTTTTCCCTTTCCATTTACAATTCCTTAAGCTTTTGCAATTGACATGGGTAGATTCTTTGAATGTTTTCTTCCTTCTACATAAAGCTTAATGCATAAAGCTTTAAATCTTTAAAGAAATAAGCATATGATCCATGCATTTGCATAAAGATTCAATTCATATACTTCATATGCTCAAATCTTTAACAATTTGTGCATATGATCTATGCATATGCATAAAATTTTAAAGCTCTATGCATACATGTTTTGGATATAGGCTTGAACCATATGCATAGCACATGCATATGCTCTAGAGGTCAATGTTTACAAGGAAACTTGTGTGCAATGTTTTTTGGGGCGAGGGGAATATTATAGTGAGCATAGTCGTGAAGAGACCAAGCCTTCACCATTGTGCTTGTTGGAATATTCTCCCTACCTAAAAAACATTGCATGTGAAACTTCTAGGAAACACAATGCTAAAGCGACTAGAGCCTTCACCATTGTGCTCTTTAGAATTTTGAAACAATATTGTATACAAGTTCCCTTCTCATTTATAAACCTTGGCCTCTATGCTTCTTTTTCCCTTCATGCCAAGTGGAGGATGTTTCCTTGTTTAAATAGATAAATTCTAAAGTTTAAATGTAATGTACTATTTGATTTCATGAAGGATGGCTAGCAAAGGATTGAATGGAGGATTTGGTCATAAGAGACCCTCTAATACTACCACCTCGAGTAGTAGTACAGAGAAAAAGTGCAAAATACTCATGCAACTATCTCCTAATGATATAGTTAGACTGTTGTGCAAGTCTGTAGAGGAACTAAGATATTGAGTGTCACGTCCACCGGCCTCTGTAGAGATCTCCCAAGCTACCATTGGAGCTAGTAAGAGACAAAGTGAGCATCGAATTTAGAAGCTTGATCTCTAGTGTAGCCAATGCCAATAGGGGGAGTCAAGCTAACTCCCAAACTTCCACCCCCCCCTATGAGGTTAATAGGGATCTTGAAATAATAATGGATTCTAAAGGTACTTGGGTTATGATCCGAATGCACGGCCTAGTCTCCTCTACTTTCAAGAGGGTGGTGATGGAATTCTGCAAGCAACCACAGAAGAAAAGAGATTATGTCATTGAAATGTTGAAGGAGTTCTCGATGCTATCTGAGGAGCCAATTTTTTCAATTGATGGATGGTAAGCAAGATGGCTAATGTGCTCATGTTGTAGAAATATCAAATTTGTAGGAAGGCAAAGGCTGGGGAATCAAAGCCTGCTTGGGTCACCCGGAACATTGGAATATTTTAGTATGTAATTTTAGAATGCAACTTCTCAATTGGTAAAACTAATGTAATGTTAGGAAATGAAAACGAGCTGGGAGTGTACTGATGAGGAGTACAAATATCGCATATGATAACAATACAAAAGCTCTAATGAACTTGCTTGAAGAGACAGGGGAATTTTTTCCCTTACTCAATGTAAGCCCTTACTAAACCAATTTTTTTTCAAATGCTTGGATTGAATAACCCAAAGATATAATAGCCTCTAACACATGTGCTGACCAGTTGAACAAGAGGATGGAGATGAGTATATAATGAATCCTGTGCGAGAGGAAGGAGGAAGAGGAACTGGGAAGGGAGGGGATGGTGATAACAAAAATGATGATGAAGATGCCTAGAGCAGTTTCTCGGAGGATGGGAACAACAACCTAGACTAGTTTCTTTTATATAGAATATAGTATTCTTTTGTTTGGATGGTGGCAGGTAAGTGGACCCTGACCTTGATGCCTGGACTACCTAATGGATTCGACACTTTTGTATTAATTATTTTCTTAAGTGTGCAAACTCAATATAATGAAAATTTCTATTACCAATCCTCTTGCTATCCTTACAAAATTATGGATTGCTATAATGTAAAAATTAACTTCAATTTATTTTTTTAAAAAAATTATTCATTTGCAGCTTGTTATAATTATCCAAATGATTGAATTAATTGTATGGTTCATTTATTGATGGATTATTAAATCTAAACACACACACACATCTTATAAATAAATAAATAAACATACACAAATTTTTATTTTTATTTTAAATACATATATCTCTTATATTTATATATATCCTATATATACATTTAGAAATGAGGAAATGCACAAAAGAGGCTCGAGGAGCTTCGAAGTAGGGCTGTGTAGGTTCAAAGCAACAGGGGGGCTGTAATGCATGGTGGTCATGGGCGGTAAAAGAGCTTAGAATGTGACCACATGGCAGAGTGCATATAGGGAGACACATCGTGACAGAGAGAGAGAGAGAGAGAGAGAGAGAGAGAGAGAGAGAGAGAGAGCAGACTCTTACCACCTGGTAGAGTAAATTTAGAGACACACACACACACACACACATGTGCACGCACACACCCACGCACGTATGCATGCATGCACACATGCACGCATGCACACATACACACACACACACACACATAGAGAGAGAGAGAGAGAGAATAGGAAAAAAGGGAGCTCATTTTGGGGCCCTGTAAGAAATTCACTATTTTCTCTTTTATCTCTCCTCTAAAATGTGGAGAAAGCAATAAAATACGGATATATGTCAGTTCAGGACTACAAGTGTGTCAATCCTGAGAGAAATAAAGTACTTTTAAATAACTAAGAAGATGCCGCATTAAACTCTCCATATAGATTCCATATCTCTTTTAGCAGCACTCTGGTGGCCTCTGATAAAGAACCCATAACTAATCGATTTTTTTTAATAATTTAATGGTTACCACGAAAGATTAATGATGAGTCTTATAAAAAGAAGATGTAATGAAGAACCAAACCTCAAGAAATGGACGTGTGCAACTATACTACTGAAGAAGAACCTTAAAAGAAGAGACTATGCCATTTGCACATTGATTTGGAAGAACAATATGCACCACTATAGAAAAGAGGAAATGGTCCGCTTGTAAATGCTGAGAGAAAGGAAAACATGAGAAGAGAAGGCTCCTAGCATATTGACTTATGGTGCGATGGTGGATAGATTTACCCAAAATGCGCATTGAGAAATTCGAGCCCTCCATTTTCTAATCCAACAACACTATTGAGGTTTGTGGGTGATGGGAACAATGCATTGTATGGATACATTTTGTCTCAACATTCAACTACGAAAATGTACATTTCGACTCAACATTCAACTACGAAAATGTATACATTTCGTCTTGACATTCAACTATGGATTGTATTGTATACATTTTGACTCAACATTCCACTATGGAAATGTACAAGACATTGTATGTCCAAGAAAGAATGGAGAAGGCACAAGAAATGTCGATAAATTCAAACTTCAAAGAGCAGCTACTACAGAGGGAAATCGAAGAGCATTCAAAGACAAAGAATGAGCTACGAAAAACAAGAATGAAGACAACGATTCTTGGAGATAGACAATGAAGCAACAGAATTCAAAACATTGCAGAGTTGAAAGCTGGCATTGGAGGATGTGAGTGCAGAGTACAGAAACCAAGGTAAGAGCACATCTTTTTTAGCCATTGTATTTGTATGTGTGTGTCTTTCTTGCAAGAAAATCTATGATATTGCAAAGTGTATTTATTGCAGGGAAATTTTGAGACTTAGAAAGAAAACATTGATCCTAATTTAATTCATGTCAAACAAATGAAGGGTTTAGTCTCCACTATTGCTACAAAGAACATTTAAGAAGGTAAAACATGAAGTCCTTGAAGACTTTGTGTCAAAAAGTAGAGCTGATATCACTAAAATTCAAGAGGCTCTTGATGTGGGCGGAGTGAGCAAAAAAGGATATGCTTCAATTTTTAAAGTTGTGTCATCAACATTAAAAGATCAACAGATAAAACGTGTGCTGTTACCAACACCAACACAAGTGTGGAAGGAACGAGGTCTTCTCAACCAAGAAATCGATAAGTTCATTGGATATTACTTTCATATCGAAATTTTATATGCTTGGAATAATTATTTTGTAGATCTTGAACAACTCCAGAGACTAATGGTTGAGTTCTACAGTATCGCATTTGAATAATGTAAAGGAGTTTTGAACCTTGTTGTGAAGCTAGATGAGTGTGAAATTGTCAAGTAAAAAAAGATAGAGAGAGTTTCTATCACTTTGATGAATTGAGCACTTGATTAATTGATCACAAGCTCAAAGTCCTTTAATGTCCAATTAGAAAAGCATGTATGGTTGTTGGGCTCATTTGAGGTATGTAAACTATCGGCTTCCAAATTAATCTTTGCTCAAGCTGTTATAAATTTTATATAACATGTCTTGCAAACCTGTGGTTTTAAATGACAGGTGAAGACTAAGGGCCATGCAATACTTTACTGGGTATTTCATCAAATAGATATACCATCAATTATAAATATTCAAGTCCAAGGACGTCAACTTCATGTTCCAAGGAAGGGTGATTTTTCAAATTGAATGGCATATGGCATGTAACCTGAAGAAGCATGTATCCTAGATTAGAAAAATACTTATCAATTCTATTGTACCAACTTCTGGGTACTTGCTTTAAGCCGTAGAGACTTTTCTTGAGATGGCAAACCTTATTCTCCTTTCTCGGTTCAACATAACCTGCTGATTGTTGCATGTAGACTTCCTCATCTAGATAACCATTCGGAAATGCATTCTTGACTCGAGCTGGTACACATTCCATCTGCTAAGTGTCACTAGTGATATCAAGAACCATATGGAATCCATCTTTGCTACTGGAGCATAAGTCTCATCATAGTCTTGAACATATTGCTGTGCAAATCTTTTTGCAACTAGTCTGGCTTTGTATCTTTGAATACTTCCATCTAGATTGTACTTCACTTTATATACCCATTTGTTTGCTATGGCCTTCTTTCCTAGTGGAAGGTCGCATAATTCCCAAGTATTATTCTTATACAAAGCATCCATTTCTTCATTCATAGCAGTTTGCCATTTTGGCTTGTCTATTGTGTCTTCGAAGTACACTGGCTCTTCTGTAGCCATGATGGTAGTCATAAGAGCATAACTTGAATTGCTTTACCTTTTTGAGCATATGTCAATCTGGCTAGAGGTCTGCTTTCCCTAGTAGACCATTTGAGCTGTTGTGGCTCTGCTTGGGGTGTTGCTGGCAATTCTTGCTCTTCTTCATCAACCTGTTCTATAGATGACTGTGAAGTCGATGCTTCTATCTCTTGTGTAGGTGAGGTTTTCCATTCTAATTCCTCATCAAAGTTTACATCTCTGAAGATAATGACCTTGCGGTTGATGGGATCATACAATTTGTATGCTTTGCTTTCTTCACTGTAGCCGACCATGATGCATTTGCGTGACTTCGCATCCAATTTCCTGTGATGATCATCATGTATGTGGGCATATCTATGCAACCAAATATGGAGAGATGTCCAATGTGTGGCTTGTGACCAGTGAATGCTTCATAAGGAGTCATACCTTGTATCGGTTCGGTAGGAAGCCGATTAAGCAAATAGTTGGTAGTGGCTATTGCTTCTGCCCAATACTGATTCACAAGATGCTTTTCACTAAGCATTTCTCTAGCACTATTTGCTAAAGTCCCATTCTTCCTTTTTGCTCTTGCATTCTACTGAGGAGTATCTACACATGTGAATTGTCTTCGAATGCCGTGATTTTTGCAAAAGTTCATGAATGCTGAAGACATGTATTCACCTCCTCTATCTGATCTCATGACCTTGATCTTTCTGCCTATTTGGTTTTCTACCATGGCTTTGAATTCTTGAAATCTGGAAAACACTTTAGATTTCTCTTTTAGAAAGTAGACCCAACAATATCTGCTATAATCATCGATGAAAGTCCAGTAATAAAGTGAACCATTGATGCTGCACGTCTGGGCATAACCCCATACATCTGTATGAACCAAATCAAGAATACCTCATGCACAAGAGGTACTTCGAGGGTACTTCTGACAAAGTTGGTTCACTTTTGTTTGCCAAAGCAACATGCTTCACAAACCTTTCCAAGAAATTGAAGCTTCGGAATCCCAATTGCCATATTCTGATTCCGAAGCATCGTCTCCATTTGGGAAATTCATTGTACAATTGATGGCATCTTGTAGTCTTGTGGACTGGAGGGGATTTTTCCATTGATGGAGGGGATACTCATGAGAGCCTCCTAGCTAGATTGCAAATGCAACCTTTAATCCAAATCTCAGGAAGCTAAGGACGTCGACAGAGTAGAGAAGGTGTGGACATCAAGAGAGTGCAGAAGGAAAGTGGATTTGTTCTCATGAGGCTTCTAGAATGTCATGAAGGTGCACCTCTTGAAGCTTTGTGATAAGGATTTGTGCATCATTGCTAGTTCAGGGAAAACAAGTGCTGGCACTGAAGAAACGGTGGAAGATTTAGTTTGGTTGGTCAGATTTTCCATCTCGCTTGTCATGAAAGCAGATGAGCACAAATTGCGATTCATGAAAAACACCCTCGATTTCAAGTTCTCCACCACTCGTTACTAGTGGTACTCCGATTTCAGTGAAGGAAAATACTCTGCTATTGACTTGTTATTTCCTATCCAGAGATCCAAATCTAGCTCAAAGGATTGGTGCATTAACAACAACTGCCTTGGAGGTTAAGGGCATTGGAATCTCGTATGCCTTCACTCCTTGCATAGTGGCAGTGAGTATTCGAGTCTTCCCACTTTTCAATCCAGTGTATCCTCATTTGTGGAAAATTTGATGGTGATTTAAGTTTCGTATTGGTCTCTAGTTTCATCCATCTTACTTGGTTGGATCGAGCTTTCTATGTGTATTTTCTTTTCCATTTCATAGGTTTCTAGAGATCCACGATGGGGGCCTTGCTATATGAGAGCTACAGTGAAGACCCTCAAGTTTCAACTCATGCAAAATATGACTAAACTGATTCTTGGCCTTAATCAAGGTGATCCCTAGCAAGGATACCTGAAAGGGTGCTGTACATAGGAAGTAGATAAGGAGCCTTGTAAGTTATAGATTCACTCTGTTGTATTGTTTTCGCAAGTCACATTTGATACTTGCTAGCCTCATTTACTGTGTAAAAAGTTTTATATTGATCATGTGCTTTGGGTTTGTAGATCGAACGTAGTGGGTTTGTGCCAAGCATTAAGTTGGTGATGGGGATATTGTATATGGACAACACAATGGCTATCCACATGGCTCCATACTTCAATTCAATTGCATCTACACGAGCTAGAATGGAGAGAAAATGAGTGCCAATTAGTACTTGGTGACAACTCTTCTAAAGGAAAGAATGAGATTCTAAGTATCAAATAGTACCATTCTAAAATTGTGTGATACACGGTGTAAGAAGTGTACTAACGGTTGACTTTATTGTTTGTAATTATAGGGATTCATCATCTCCGACTGGCAAGCACTCGAGCACATCATGAACCCCATTGTTATAATACGTTAGCCCCGAACAATTTAAAAGGAGAATTGCATGCAGGCCTGATGAATGCTATAGTATTCACCTTGTTTTTGGATTGCAAGTAATATATGGAGTTAATAGCTTTAAGTTATCTCAATTGTTCCATTTACAATGTCCTTGCATTGAATTTTGCTTTCGCTCCTTTGCAGTATGCGCAAAAATAAATTTTTAGCAACATCTTAACTTTAGAAGTTATAGATGAATGTATCATGCAAATGTAAAGAGAATAGATTTAGGAGGGACACAAGGTGGAAAACAACTTACTTTCCTATTGTTCAAAACGAATGAAAATTCTTTGCGGATATTGTTCTTAGTCTCCATAATAATGTCATTGCATAACTGAGAAAGAGTGCAGCATTGTCCCAATGAGATGGATTTTAGAAGGATGTCAGTCTCAATAACATTTATTTCAATTATTGGACCCAAAGAACTCTCATCTTGGTCTATGGCCACAAGTTTTGTGCCCTATCATCCTGCTGCATTTAAAGTAAAAAGAGAAGATAAACTTTTGCAAGGCAATCATGTACTTAATGTTGATGGAGTTATGAGCAACCTCACACTACACATTGTTGGCCACCATTCTATCCCAACCATTATCCAAGAATTTTGGAATTGGAATTTCATCATATCCTTTTACTCTGAAATTCGACATTGACTTACAAACTTTACCTAGATAATCCTAAAAAAGTTCTACTACAAAAGCTGTAAATGGCATGAAAACGTTGATTTTAACTATTTTGACCTAGCAATATTTGATTTTAGGAAATGTTGTACTTCTAAAAATAGTTTGGCTCTGTATGATTCTGTGATGCTGCCATCAGGGACTGGCTAATAAATTGTATTCCACGTCGAGAGATCTTACTTTTTTAATAAACCGTGTGAGTGAGTATTGTCCATCAATTGATAAAAGTGATCATAAAAAATATACGTGATTCAACCAACGTTGTTGATTTCCTACCTTTTTATTGTAGCTCCCCAATAGCACCATGTAAAGCATCAAAGACTCCCAATATGCACTCCATTGGTTGCCACTCTTTGTATGATGAGGGATATATATCTGAACCAAAACAAAGATACTCTATCATAGAAAGCAAAAATCTTTTTGTTTCAACTATTTCATTATACAAATACACTTACAATTGGGTCTATCATGTGGAAGATAAGCAAGATAATCTCACAATACAAGTTCTCGATACATGTAGACATGTTGTATCTGAACCTCTCTTATGCATTTTGTGCCTTCTTTTTTTACTTTGAAATATTTCACTCTGCTGTTCCAAGAAGCCAAAAAAGTGTTAGTTGATTGTTTCTTTCTCTTCTTGTTGGGTTACATTAGCTCACCCATGCTCCTTTTGTAACCATTGCTATCCTTTTCTAGCTACCATCCACTGTCATAGTATTGGAAAGTTCTACACATGAGATTAGTGAGGCAAGACTTTGTGGCAAAGAGATACTTTGTACACTCACATCTTGTAAGGAAGACAAGGGATGTTTTGAGAGCACTTGGCAGTGAGCCTATTTTGCGTAGGTCTACCAGAGTTAAGTATCCTGTGGATAGGCTTAAATATGGATTTACAGCCATTCACTATGCCTATATGGTCAAAGTGATACATGAACCAGAACCCACTTCTTTTGAGCAAGCCATGGGAAAAGAAAAATGGGAGAAAGCCATGGATGAAGAAATGGATGCCTTGGAAGAAAATGCTACATGGGAATTGGTGTTTTTGCCTAAAGACAAGAATGCAATTGGCTGCAAGTGGGTTTATAAGGTGAATCGCAATGCAGATGGTTCTGTGAGCAGATACAAGGCAAGATTAGTTGTCAAGGGGTATGCACAGACATATGCATTGATTATGAAGAAACATTCAGTCTGGTTGCAAGGATGGCAATTGTAAGAGTAGTCCTTGCTATGGCTGCATCAAAGGGATGGTCTTTACATCAGATGGATGTAAAGAATGCCTTCTTGCATGGTGATCTGCAAGAAGAGGTCTTTATGGGGCAACCACCAGGTTATGTTCATGCTGTTCATCCTGAGTTTGTTTGCAGGTTGAAGAAAGCCTTGTATGGCTTGAAGCAAGCACCTAGAGCATGGTCTGACAAGATAGGACAGTATCTTGTCACTATTGGCTTTCAGATTTCCCAGGCAGATTTCTCACTTTATGTGAGAAAAATAGAGAAAGGTATTATGCTGCTTGTCATTTATGTTGATGATTTGATCATCACAGGTGATAGTGATGAAGATATCCTTCATGTGAAAATGCTATTGAAGCACAAGTTTGAGATGAAGGATTTGGGAGAGCTGCATTATTTCTTGGGCTATGAGGTGATTAGATCACCAAGTGGGATACAGCTCTTGCAGAGGCATTATGGATTGGGCATGCTGTCCAAATATGGGATGACAGACTATAAGCCTATTTCAATTCCTTTGGAGCAAAATGTGAAGCTGAGCACAGATGCAGATGAGCTTTTGGAAGACCCTACTATGTACAGACGCATAGTAGGAACTTTGATTTATATGACCATTACCAGGCCAGATTTGAGCTATGCTACTGTGTTGGTAAGTTAGTTTATGCAGGCTCCAAGGAAACCGCATTTGGATGCGGCTAGACACGTATTAAGGTATGTGAAGTCCACATTGCAGTATGGACTATTTTATGAGACTGGGGTTTAGATATAGTTGCATGGATACACTGATGCTAAGTTGGGCTGGTAGTATTTCTAATAGACAATCTACTAGTGGATATGTGTTCTCTTTTGGGAGTGCTACAGTCACTTGGAGCAGCAATAGCCTACAGTTGCCTTGTCAAGCACAGAGGTTGAGTACAGGGGTGCAGCAATGGCTGCATGTGAGGCAGATTGGTCGCATAAGCTACTTTATGATATGCATCAATCTACAGATGGGCCAGTTGTCATTTATTGTGACAACATGAGCAGTATACACTTGGCAAATAACCTAGTCTATCATGCTAGAACAAAGCACATTGAGGTGCATTATCACTATGTGTGGGAGAAGGCTCTAGTAGGTTTTATTGATCTAGTTTATGTGAGCACAGAGGATCAGGTAACTGACATATTCATGAAGGCATTGGGCATAGAGAAGCTGTGCAAGTTCAGAGACCTGCTTGGTGTGCAGGAATTGGGATTGAGCTCGAGGGGGAGTTTTGATATATCGAGCTCCACTCATGATATGCCAGGGTGACCGTTGTGCATTTATGTCACCGACTTGTTAGCTACAGATGCGGTTGGTACACCACCCATGAATAATAGCTGGATGATAGCTATCTTTATGTACTCTAGTTAGTGGCTTGGTTAGTATGCCACCTAAGTTAGCTGAGTTTGGTTTGAGACCCACATATAGGGTTCACCTATTTCTTTTTGTACTAAGAGAGAGTTCTTTTGGCTTTTACAACTAAGAAGAGGAAAACTATTTTTAGCCTCCACCTTTATGTGTATTCCCCCATTGTGTATGTGAGAAAGCTGCAAGTGAAACTCCTTACTTCTCTCCCACTCTCTTCACATCCCCGACCATGAAAACCATATATTATGGTCACAATACTTTATAAATGTCTCAGTATTGGTGGGGATGATGTGTGTGCAAGGTATTGTTCCCATAGGATATGTGTGCATTCGAATAAGAAACCTAGGAGCATGGTTTTTGACTGTTGTGCATGACACTTGGGTGAAAACATGGTCTAATGCTACTTTGACCATGAAAACCATATCCAATGGACATGATACTTTGTATTCACCTCAAGATAGATGGTATTGATACATTTGTAAAGTATCTTTACCATTGGACATGTGTGCATTCAGATAAGATACCCTGGAGCGTGTTTTTTTACCATTGTGCATGACACTTGGTGAAAAACATGGTCTAATGTGACTTCGATAGTGCAAATCATATCTAATGGGCATATTACTTTGACATTTCTTAATATATATGTTATTGATGTGCATGCAAAGTATTGTGTCCATTGGATACATACACACTCAAATAAGACATCCTGAAGTGTGTTTTTTGACTGTTGTGTATCATACTTGGTAAAAACATTGATGTTTTGGATGGTACTGAAAGAGGGCAAGAGGCTGTGAGAATTCTAGAGAAATTTTGTAAGAGTTTGGGGGAAACTGCTATGGTGACAACTCGATGGGATAAGGCCTGTTTATATAGAATTTGCATCCCTACGATCGGCAAGATCTTTCTATGGCATCGGTCGACGGGGTGAGTCAATGGTGATGGTCAACAAGGTATGAGTAAGGCCATGACCAGCGTGATACAAGATGGCGACAATCGGTGTGATCTGACATTGGCGACGGTTGCCATGATTCAAGATGGTGATAGTTGGCATGATCTGATGTTGGTGATAGTCGGCATGATCTGACATTGGTGATGGTTGACATGATACTTCTATGGAAACGATCGGCAAGATACTTGATAGTGCCACCCGACGGGATCTAGGATGGCAATGGTCATCATGATCTGACTTTGGCGACGATCGGCATGATCCAGGATGGCAACAGTTAGTGAGATACTTCTATGGCCACGACCGGTGGGATATTAACTTTATAGAGAAGTAAAAGAGAGGGGGGGGTTCAAGGGGAGTGGGAGAGGGAGTGGGTGGAGTGCATTTGTGCAGTGTGGGACTGATTGTGAGGCCAGCATGGAAGATGGTGAACAAATGCAAAAATGGACATATTGACCCTACTCAGCTAGTGTTGACCGTGGATGGGTGTGTGTGTGTTCATGTTTGGCAGTAACTTGTGGGCTGCAGGTGCAATGGGTGAGATACCTATCGTACTAACTCACCTAGACTAGACTTTGATGATTATGAGGAATGCGGTGTGGGCGGACGACGTGCTATTGCATAGCATGTTAAAATCCACGTGGAGTAAGTGTCCAACTTGTGTTTTATCTTAGATGCCAAAGGCACATTGCCATTGGGCTTAGTTGTTGTGGCGTGGTCCATTTTCTTAGGGGAAGCAGGTTCTTGGTGCAAACCCTTACTTTCATGCGTAGGTCGGTATTGTCAGAGGTGGTATGATCGTAATTACTTTTGAGGATTTGCCTTTTGAATTAGAGGGAGGTCCTTGTGTAACACCTCATAGGAGGGGAGGGGTCAGCTGCTCCCTGGCTGCTCTTGGCGATATTTGTGTTGAGTTGAACTATTCATGGTAATATTGTGTACTCGCTACTTTGGAGCTGGTCTAATGCGTTCGGTTCATCAGTAGGTTCTTATGGTACTGCATCTCTGGATGACACAGGTCCTTATGGTGTTGGAGTGGTGTTGCCTTTGGAACCTTTGCGGCTTGTAGCCTTGTCTTCAGGACCTAGGTGACCTTCTTGCCTCAGCTGCCCAAGTGTTTGGTGTTGACAAAGCTATTGGGGGAATGTAATAGTGGAGGAGGTGGATTGGAGCTTGAGGCTCAAAGCGCGAGCTTGTGGTGTGGTCTTCTTCTTGTAACAGATGGTTTTAGAAGAGACGTTCCTGAAGTGGGGTCTTTTGTGCTGCTTGGACTTCCTCTGGGCATCAGGTTTGATTGAAGTGATGTTGGGCACAAATGATAGCCTCTTGTACTTGTTGTTCCCGAATTTCCTATGTGAAGGATGGTAGTGAGGGTGGAGCAGGGCAATGGCACCAGTTTACCACTGCAGGGTTAGCTTTCTTCTCCCTTAGGAGTGGGACTTTTGTTGGGGGGTTGGAGGTGGTTGGGGCTTCCGATCCACCTCCTTGTGTAGCTTCATTGTCGTGCACCGGCAAGGGTGGAACTGAAGGAGTAGGACTTGCTCCACATAACGGGACTACCACCATTCTGCCACCATTTGTGAGTGAAGCAGTTTGGGCATGCCAGTCAATTTGATAGTTCACGGCATAGCACCAAGTTCTTCCCAATATAATCTGTTCGTCACAGTAGCTTCTGTGGGGAGAAGACAAAATCATATTTCCACTACCTAGCAAACAACCATTAGACTTAAATTCACAAAACCCAAGGTTTGTAGGAGTTGGCCACTTATAGCTCTTACTCAAGCGGCGGTGAGGGTTAGGGGTACCTGTATCTTTTCCCATACCTCACGGGAGATGAAGTTGTGGCTCTCGCTCCTGGATCTATGAGTTCTTTGATACGCATGTGCGGAACCTGCAATTGAACAAGCAACCTAGCTAGCTCTACTATAAGTTCACCCATTAGTTCCACTTGTTCAATCGTTGCCAATATATCAACCTAGCTAGATCTCCCTTCAACCCTTAGATGTTGGGCTTATGGGTCCAATAAAATTGATGCCCCATTTCTTGAAGGGTTGATCAGTCAGGATTCTGGTCAAGGGCATCATGTCCGCCTTGTGTGGTATTTGGAAACACTAGTAGGGATCGCATCATTTGATGAATTTGTATGCATCTCTGAAGAGTGTCAGCCACCAAAGACCAGCTTGCAGCACTTTACATGCTGTAACATCAGTGGTGGCGAAATGACCACCTACAATTCTTGAGTGGGCTTCTTTAAGCACATCGATGTATTCGTGTTCACACACACATCTTTACAGGATGCCATCCTTGCCCTTGCGGTATAGTTGGCCTTCTATCAGTTTTGATATGATGCGGCATCCTTAATGAGTTTGCGAGCTCTATCCTTATTAAGGGTCTGGCCTAGGGGTAATCCGTTTGCTAAGTAGTGGCCAATTTCGGTGGCCCATTCAAGGATGATGTCAAGGAAGAAGAGAGAAGCGTCTGGGAGATCATCTTCTACTCCCATTGGGGCTTCACCATTTGGGATTCTTGACAGGTGGTCGACTAGGGTGTGGGTTTTCCCTTTACATACATTGACTATGAAGTCAAACCCTAAAAGGATTAACATCCACCTAGTGATGCGTCCAGTCATGCAAGGCGGCTTGTTGACCAAGTATAGCAATGCTTGGTGGTCCACGAGGAAGACAAACTTGTTAGCTAACAAGTAGTGCTTGAACTTCTTGACTGCATAGACCATGGCCAGACATTCCCTCTCAAATGTGTAGTTAACCTCGGCCTCGTTTAACTGGTGGCTTGCAAAGTATAGTGAGTAATCCAGATTGTGCTCCTCGGGTTGGGCTAGCATGCACCCGATGGCAAAGTTGGAGGCATTGATATGGACGTGGAATATTAAATTCTAGTTGGGTGACCTCAACACTGGTGCCACTAGACGTGACCACTAGACATCAGCATTAACCTTTTTCAAATCCATGCATACTCTAATTTTTCCATTTTTCTTTAGGACTATTACAATGGGCGATACTTAGTCCGTCTACTCAATCTCATAGATGAATCCAGCATCTATGAGTTTATGGATTTCTTCCCTCACTATGAGTGCATATTTGGGATTCATAGGGTAGGGGCATTGATGTACTAGCCTGGCATCGTCTAGCATGGGGATTGTGTGTCAGACTACTTCCACAAGCACCCCTTTCATGTTGGTGTACTTCCAGGCCATGTAGTCTGTGTACTCTTGTAGGAGAGCTATTAAGGCATTCTCCTTATTAGGGGTGAGATCATCGGTGACAAATACAGATTGGGGGCCTTGCCCTTCCGGGGCTAGGTTTACCTCCTTGACCGGGGCTGGCTCATCACACCCTTAAGAGCACCCGTCTTCCCGAGACCTTTTGGCCTATTGGTATAAGATCTTACGATCCTCAATCGTGTAGGCCTTGTAATGGGCTGGTACCTGCCGTAGGTCTTCTTTTTCTTCAGTCTCCTCCTTTGTTTCTATCAGAGCCATGGTCCTTTTGGCCTTAGCTATGCTTTTGGATATAGGGGGTTTGGGACCTGAAGGGGGCTCTTCCATTGTGCTTATAGAGCCGATGGGGGAATTTATCTCACTCACCTTGGTTTCCCAATTGGAGGAGAATTCCTAGTGAGCAGTTGTGGCACCCATGTATGATAGCTAGTGGATATCTGATTTTACCCTCACGGTTCCCTTGCTTACCTCTCGAGGTATGAGCATGTTAAACATTCTTAGGGGAACCACCGGCGTCAGACCATCAAGCTTTGGGTGGTGATTTGAAACCCTATCCTCTCTGGGACATCTATATTAACTAAGATGTACATCCAGTTCTGTGAGAATTTTGGCTTGGGGAGAGGTGCATACCAGAAATCATCAGACTCCTTCTCATCCTCTTCCTTGTCACAGGGTTGGAATAGCTTCACGGAGGTGGTTCAGGTGGTGGTGTTAGATTCTGCGACGACAAAGAGGTGTCCTAAAAATGGGTGGGCCTTGTAGGTGTGCAAGTCCACTCTCATGGTTTGCTCCTCATGTCGCAAGTAGATGTTATCATTACGCTAGTCATGCACAAGTCTAGACATTCGCAAGAAGGGCCTGCCTCTAGGATAGCTTCATATCTTGGTTATCGAGAGAAGTCCATGACTACGAACCTGATGGGGTACGTGAATCTAAATACCTTAATGTTTATGCTAGTAAGCACTCCCAAGGGCTAGGAAATTCCCCCATTAGCTAACTTTACTACCAAATGGGTTTGCTCGAGTGTGGGTTTTTCGCATTTCACCCACTATTCCTTGGTACAGACACTCACCCCTGCTCCCCCATCCAGGATGGCCTCAACTTTTTGGTTTTGATGAATTATGGGGATAGCGGTGTTTGTGTTATCACCCTTGAAGTACTAGCCTAGCTTGTTGATGGGAACCTTAGGTAGGTTTTGTTCCTTTTCTTGCAACGATTGGTTGACAGGGGCTGGGGGCAAGAGCGGTCTATTCATCCAATTGGATAGGTCATGCCATAGGATGGGATTGCCTCTTAGTAGGGAAGTGATCGGCATTCTTACCTCTGTCAATAGGAAGGCAACCAACCCGGCACTGTCACAGGGTTCTTGTGAAGCATCCTCTTCCATGGGCAACAGGTCCTCGAAGCCATACATATCTCCTTCCTCCTAGAGGTTTTGTAGTACTAGGTGTTCCTGGAACATTTTTTGCATCAGATCCGGAGCTTCTGACTGAAGATGAGGTGTTCCTCTTCCTCCACTCTTTTCGGCACCTTGAGATATTTTGTCCCTCAATGGCCCATCAGGTGGGCTAGATGAATAGTGTCTGACCCTCTACTTGCCTTTAGTCGATTGATTGGCCTTTTTGGACCAGGTTAGGGGATGTTAGGGGATCTCGTGTTGAGAGTTCACACTCAACATCATGTGATCATGTGTGCATAGCACCATCACGTGATCATATGTGCATAGCACTAACCTTATAGATGCTATAAAGGAAAGGGTTAGATCCCCTAACCCTAACCCTAAAAGGGTTTGTATATATTCTATTTTTTAAACTAAATCTAGTGTACAGTTAGTCATTTGTGGTGTGCTCTCTATTTGTGCCCTCTCTCCTCATCTCCACTCTTCTCCTCTCCCCTCTTCATATTTTGTCATGGTATCAGAGCATTCCTTGCCTTCCGCTGAGGCATTGTGCTCCTTGAGAGTGTGAGAGTGATTGTGAGTTCTCTTGAGTGTTCTTCGTGAGAGTTCACTTCCGGTGAGAGACTCCCATCTACTTATCCATGTGAGAGAGAGAGAGAGAGAGAGACTTCCATTGATTGAGAGGACTTCCATTGTGAGAAGAGAGAGAGAGCATTGTCTTTCCTGCAGAGAATTTGAGGCTGAGACAATTCCAATGGCGGCTCTTCCACAAACTTCTACAACCTTTGGCTACATCAACTATCGAGTCTATCTAAGGGACTATATCGACCTCCTGCTTCTCAGCCAACACATACGGCTATAGCACTATAGCTAGCCGCATGCACAGCAAGGAACCAACTGCTCTAGTGCAGCCGACTCCAGCCCCCGACTCCAAGCCTCAGCAACCCGTATGCGCCATACTCTGTTCTTCAAAACCGAAGGCTGAATCTTGCCTCCTCCCATTTGTAACAGTGGCCTGACGACCTCTCCAATAGCACACACAGTGCTAGCTCCTTCAACAAAGCATCCTGTAAGCCTCTTCATAGCATGAAGCCGAGCCTACTCCAATAGCACTCCAATAGCCTCGGACCCAAGAGCCTTCCAACACCAATGATCTCCGGTATCTCTGCGCCAACCAGCCATCCACCGACTCGCACATGGGCTCCATACCAACGGCCTCTGATAGCCAGCACTTCGAAGTAGCTCACCTTCTATGGGCTCCTTGATGACCAGCAAGCAGGCCCGCGACCTCCTACTCCAAGCATTGACTAGCCCATGCTCGCGCCTCTCCAACCAGCTTCCAAAGCCTCTAGCCACTGGTAAACAGCAACAATGGCTGCTCCATCTCCTAGAATGAAGGCTACGGTAGTGCAGCATAGCCTTCCTCCACAAGCTAGCTCCAACTAGCCGACGGCCAAGCACATAACGCAGTTGCTCCACCGACAGAACCTTCAATGACCCGCTGAGCTGATCGCCGGGCCTCTCCAAGCCTCCTATGTGCCACTAGATGACTAACTCCAATGAGCCTCCAGCCAAGTGTAGCAACCGAGCCTCCATGCTTAAGGCAATCAGACAAACAGCACATGCGACGCCACACAGCTAGCATTGATGGAATTCCGCACGCGGATGGAATCTTTTTAAATTCCATTAGAATCTCCAAAGATTCCAGTTGCTCTCCTAGTGCCACGTGGTAGAGAGGGAGGATATCCCTTATCCTCAACCTCACCACACATTGAGGTGTGGTCAGCCAAGTGACACATGGCCCGTGTGCCACATCATCACCTTATCTCCGGAGCACTGCCACATCATGGTGTATTAGAGCTGAAGAAGAAGAGAAACAGGCTATGAAGCCTCTTTGTAATACAATTTGAAATACAAACATCTATTTCTAATAATATTCTTTTATCTAAAGCTAAAATTTTTCATGTATCTATGGCCAAATGGTGAATCTTTTGTTATGTCTAATTTAATTATCTATCGTTTTTAATATTGCATCTTTTTTTATATCGGCTTGCACGCAAAAGTTATATCACATTTTGATGTGACTTACAAGTTAATAAAATGTTGTTTTCCAAGTTTGGCCATTCCAATTTCATATGTAGAAGGGATTTGACCATGGAACCACATTGATTAGATGGAGTGTTTATAAATCAAAATTTGAGATTTCCCTACATCACCTTGTAAAGGATTGATGCATTTCATGCTTTTCTACGAAGAAATATAGATTTTAAAGGGGTAGATGAAGAAATTTGACAACTTTGGCCACTTCAATGTCAATTTTTGGCAATTGTAGAAGGCAAAGTTGGTTGGGACATCATGGGGTGTCCAAAAATGCAAAAACCCACCACGGTGCAAATTTGGCCATTTGGAGGGTTCCAAATGGCCAAATTCGCACCCACCACCCCATGGTGTCCCGACCAACTTTGTCTTTAGTGCCACGATCAAATTCCTTCAACATTTCTCAAAAATGGACATTGGAATGGCCTAAATTGTCAAATTCCTTCATCTACCTGATTGAAATCCATGTGTATTTATAGATGCATCAACTTCAACATAGATAAACATGGAAATGAAGGTTGGTCAATATGACAACTTATGTGCCTTGTAGCATAGCTCTAGTAAGACCCTTAGGCAATATATTTTCTATATAATTTCTTGCGCTTTGGAGGAACCAATGTAATTTTTTATTTAATCCAAAAGACTTTGATCTTCCACTACATCACCTTGTAAATTTTCATTTTCTTTGTTTATCTTGCCTTTGGAGCCACCTTTTAGGTTGGCTACGTCAATGAAATATTTGATTTCATATCACTAAATCACCTTGAAATAATTTGATGCATTACATGAGAAAATATATATTTTGAAGAGAAATCTAAAAATTTCATTTTCTATGTTTTCTTGGTCATGGAGGTTGGCTATGTCCATGTATCTTTTATTTCACCTTGTAAATTTTCATTTTCTTTGTTTATCTTGCCTTTGGAGCCACCTTTTAGGTTGGCTACATCAATGAAATATTTGATTTCATATCACTAAATCACCTTGAAATAATTTGATGCATTACATGAGAAAATATATATTTTGAAGAGAAATCTAAAAATTTCATTTTCTATGTTTTCTTGGTCATGGAGGTTGGCTATGTCCATGTATCTTTTATTTCACCTTGTATAATTTCATTTTCTTTCTTTATCTTGCCTTTGGAGCCACTTTTAGGTTGGCTATGTCAATGAAATATTTGATTTCATATCACGAAATCACCTTGAAATAATTTGATGCATTACATGAGAAAATATATATTTTGAAGAGAAATCTAAAAATTTCATTTTCTATGTTTTCTTGGTCATGGAGGTTGGCTATGTCCATGTATCTTTTATTTTAATATTTAGGTTGGCTACTATATCACCTTATAAAGGATTGATGCACTTCATGATTTTCTATGAAGAAATATAGATTTTGAAGGGCTAGATGAAGGAGTTTGACAACTTTGGCCATTTTGATGTCCATTTTTGGCAAATGTAGGATGAATTTGACCACGACGCAGAAGGCAAAGTTGGTTAGGACATCATGGGGTGTCCAAAAATTCCCAAACGCGCCACAACTCGAATTTGGCCATTTGGAGGGGTCCAAATGACCCCTCCAAATGGCCAAATTCGAGTTGTGGCGCGTTTGGGAATTTTTGGACACCCCATGATGTCCTGACTAACTTTGCCTTCTGCACCATGGTCAAATTCCTTATTTATTTGCCAAAAATGGTCACCAAAATTACCAAACTTGTTCGAGAGTATTGTTTTGACTTGGAATATTCACAATATTTTCCTAAATTAATTTTACAAAAATATATATACAAGTAATTGAACTTAATTGCATGGAATATGAAGAGAATAGTAAAATAGCTATAACTTTTGCACTATAACTCCAATTGTAAATTTTTTTAGTTCAAAATCGAGAGCATGAGTAGCTTTATGATATTTGACTAGAAAAATAGGCTCTATGATATTTGAGCCTATTTTTCCCTGAATGTTCAAATTCAATGTAGAAGATCTTCAAAAATCAGTCACAAGTTGAGGGGATCATAAATTTGTAATTACTTTGGATACAAATGAAGGATAAGGGACAAGTTTGCAATATAAAAGGTTCACCTCTCTACACAACAAACTTGGAGGTGGTGTATTCAATACTCTACAATTCAAAGCAATATTACCTTATATTGAATTAACAACACATTCAAAATTTCAACCATGACTGATGAATCCAAATTATTGCTCATGACATGGTATCTTGTAAGGAAGAGAATGTGATAAAATAATCATTTTTGTATTATAATCTCTCCATTCAAATACAAAGACTCTTCATAGCCTATACCTCCTCTTTGATACCTCTAATACATAGAAAAAAGAGGCTTTTAAAATCCCCAAGTAAGATCCTAATACTAATACCATTAAGGCTCTCCTCTCAGGGTAGCCAAGCACAAAGTTTTTTACACCATTGCCAATGGGATACAATGCAATAGGGGAAGCCATGTGATGTAGACCACAATGATCAAGTTGTCAATACTTTGATGCACTTCAGTACTCAAGTAGGCCATTCTAAAAATTGGATGTGAAAGACCACAACGTATCCTCCCGCTCGACTAATATAGTGCACCAATGAGTAATCTCAAATGCCTCCTGCATCAATTCAACAACCATTACATTAGCAGACCTAATAAAGCACATTACATTAAAAGACCAAAAAATATAAATCAATACATAGGATGCATGGATGTTTTTATTGAAGCTATACCTATATATTAATATAAAATCCTGGCGAAAGTTTATCAAGCTAGTTTTTTAGTTTCAAAATATTGATAGAACATGATAGAATTATATATTTTTTATTTTGAAATTTAAAGTAAAAGATGGAAACCCTGGCGACTCTTTATATTTGTTCTCATAAAAGTTTCAAATCCTGGCGAATATTTTAAATGTTTATTTTTATTAGGGCATACAACCTTTCGACACCAATATAAAATTTTTGCTTCTTAACGAAACTAAAATGAAAAAATCATCCATGATAGGATGCTTACCATCATGGGATTGTCTCCTTTAATGATGCAAGCAAGGCAAATAGATATAAACTGTAAACTTTAGGCATGAAAACTTTAGGCATCAAAACTTTAGACATATTACCAGAAAACTTTGGACACGAAACCACACATAAAACCATCAAAAGAAATTTCATCAATGTTTTTAATGTCCTCCAAGTCATGAAGAAAACCTATGCAAATTTTGAAATGCCCAACCTACAATTTATGGATAGCTTGTACTAGTCAAACACATTGTTTGATGTTGCCCGAGGGATAAAATGGACATTTTCATGCATTTCTCTAGATTCTTGCCTACTATTCTTGCACATAACTTACAAACAATCCATTGTCAGTTATATCAAAGATTCCACTACTTCCCACTCCTATGTTAAAATAGGATCTTGTAAAGAAGATAGGCAAGGAAGGTACATAGTCTAAGAAATCCATCCTTCCTCTTGGGAAGCTTATGTGGGCCCTTGGAAAAACCTTCCATGACTATCTAGTTAGTCAAATTGTAAGTTCAAGTCATCCAATGCATTTTTCATGTTCTAGAGCTCACAATATTGTAAACTTCTAGCACTTTCTTCCTCAATATTGCCAGCTTTGGTCACTTTGGTCACTTTGTTCTTGACTATGCCTCTACAACACTATAGAGCTCACAATATTGCCAGCTTGTGTCATTTTCTTTCTGACCATGTTAACCCACCTAGGTCGGGGGGGTTAGGACTCCCTTGGACCCCACAAGAGGGCTTGCATTAGGCCTAATCCATTTCTTAACCCATTCCTTATGAGGCCCTTTTGAGACCCCAATTCTCCCCTAATGTATTACAAAAAGCTTAGCTCAACTGGTGAGCTAGGTGTTTTATCAGCACAAGAAAGATAAGAAGGGGGTGAGCTAGGTACCCAAAAAGGCTTACTTGACACTCTGCTCAGCTAGTGAGCTACCCATGTTTTCTAAGAACGACCGCCATCTCATTTCGGTTGTGCCTCACATTGGCAAAACTCTCGCAAGATCATTTTCATGGCTTGATCAGCCTAGCTACGTGGTCCATATAGAATCCACAAATAAAAATCATCATTGTAGGACTCAAATGCAGTTCTTAGGTGGATTGAATCATGTATATTTCCCATCGAATTAAGGTCCATTATAATCTCAGTCATTCTACGATCATGGGAGAGAATTGTCACTACTTTGGAGACATCTAGAAATAAGAATGGAATCAACTGGTGGTACATAGGCAGAGGGTGGAGACAAGGGTTGAGTAGGAGGAGGGTGGAGCAGGAGATGAGGGTGGAGCAAGAGATGAGGGTGGAGTAAGAGATGAGGGTGGAGCAAGAGATGAGGGTCAAGTTGTGTGAATTTGAAAAATGTGGTAGAGACAAGGGTAGAGTAGTGTGAAGTCAACAAAAGTGGTGGAGATGAGGGTGGGAGACAATGGAGCAAGAGATGAGGGTGGAGTTGTGTGAAGTCGACGAGGGTTGTAGAGAGGATGGTAGAGTAGTGTGAAGTTGACCAAGGTGGTGGAGATGATAGTGGGAGATGAGGGTGGAGGAATGTGAAGTCAATGAGACTACATGGCACTTAAATAACCAATACCCCCATTGAGCCACCTTGACAATCTTTTCATCCCTCTAGTTAAGATATTTTGGTCAAATCACCAGCAATTAGCTTCCTGGTCACTTCAGAGGGGGCATCATAATAATTTTTTTCCAAGATGGCACTTCTTTTTTATGAGGGGAAAGCACAAAACCCTGAGCCTCCTTTGAGCAGGCATCCAAGCATGTGACTGATTGGTGGATTGAATTTTGATTAATTAAAGATGGCTCATTATTCAAACAAAAACACTTATGTAATTATATTTCTGTAAATATGCATTCCAAAACTGAATTTAATAATACCTTATGTTAAACTCATGTGATAGTCACATGTTTTTCAATTAACTCCTCGAGAAACTTTTTTACTAACTAGAAACATTGAAATAAGTCATCTCATTAGAGGAAGTATGGACTCAAAAAGGGCCTCATAAGGGGAGGATTAGGGGAGGATTAAGAAATGGGTGATCTCCTTAATGAGAAGGGGGGGGTCATTTGTAGTATTCAATAAATGAACGGTTTTATGGAGTCAAAAACTGATTTGTCACTATCTTGGCTCCCTTAGACGGTCCAGATGCACTAGAGAGGGTTTCAAAAATGTGATCCAAGGGATCAAATGACTCATGATTAGAGCTTTGATTAAAGCCATTGGATCAATTTACATCAAAGGCTCACAAAACCAATGTCTAATTTATAGGCTATAAGTTTGTGTTGTATATCTAAGGCATTTGGGATTTATATATGTAGCAACATAGAATATGTTCTCTATTATGGGAAATGATGCTCGGAGCCTCTTATAACCTTCTTCTAATTGCATGCTAAAGCCATATTTTATCACTCAGGTTGGTATTTAAAGAAGTTATTCATTTTGAAGAAGCACTTATTCCTTTGTTGTATGGTTTGTATTTCCTTTCAACTCCTTAGCCTATATTTTTCTCACTTTTAGTGTCTAAAGAAGTGCTTGATGTTGAATAGGCACTTTTTTCAATATATATTCCTTTGTTGTTTGGTCTGTATTTCTTTTCAACATCCCTGACCTTTATTTTCATATGTAATACTTGGACATCATATCATATCCATGTTTAGATGTGCATATAACAATTTTTGTCAAAGTTGAAGAGAGACAATAGCAAGTTTATGCAATAAGAATATTTGATAAGTGTTTGAAACTTGAAACTTAGTGCATAGTCTTAAAGTAAGCTTGTTTTTATATCATTCTAGTAGATCCCTTGAATGCCATTACAACCTCCATAACGAGGGGATATTGCCTTTGCACTATTTATGTGTATTGGTTTGTGTCGTTGTGGGGCCTACTTGCATTAGACTCAAACATGAAGTACTATCTTGCATTGAAATGTTTCAATGTTTTCGGGGAATTGGTGCTTTTTTGGAGTCTTGCCCTCACTCACCCTTGTGACAACCTAGGCGAGGAACTATGTTTGTTTCGATGAGAGAATTCGTTTACAAAAGAAACTTATTCATGATCTGCATATTTTTGAACAACTATCATTTTGGGTGTGGAGTATGTCTAGCCTACCGTACTATTTTGTGATACATGATTATGATTAGAGGACATGAAGCAATAAAAACTATATCGAGGGTGCCCTATGGAATGCAAGATATTAACTATAAGAGCAAGCACGAAAAATAAAAGATAAAGCATGCAACTTATGCATCAATGGCAAGCGTGTGGTAGATTTTAATGTTTTGGTAGGTTACTATGACACTTGAAATGTAAAATGTCAGTTATTCTACTATGTAGCCCTTGTCTATGTGATTTGGTAATCAAATAGGGTGGGAATATATGTGTTAGCTTATGTACATGAGACAAAACCTCATCTCATAACAACTTTGTAGTGCCTTCCAAGTATCCTATTTTATACACATGTAAGTAGTAATCAGGACACATTGAAACAAGGATCCTAGCATTGTTTTGAATGATTATTGAAATAGTAGGGTAATAGAAAACCTTCTCCAACTAGAATGCATAATCTTTTTACGAATAACAAACATGCTCCTAAGAGGCAACATCACCATGGAACATGAATTTATGGCTTGGTACACTAGATTAGAGTGTTTTTTGTTAATGTGCATGCGCAAAGAGATGTCCATGTCAAACATTATATTATACGTCATAAAAGAAACAAGATATACACCCACAAACACACAACTATGTGTGTGCGCGCGCGAGTGTGCACGTGTGCACACATAAGGTTTTAATAGTCATTCAGAGCGTAGCAATGGCAAGGGAGGTAGCACGGGTTCGGAGCAGGAGCAGCGACGGTGGGGGTAGCGACTCGAGCTAACTACGTTTGATTCGGTAAGGAAGAAATGTGATGTGTGTCAGCGGTGTGCCCCTTGTAGATGGTCGAGTGTGTGTGTGTGTGTGTGTGTGTGTGTGTGTGTGTGTGTGTGTGTGTGTGTGAGAGAGAGAGAGAGAGAGAGAGAGAGAGAGGGAACTTATTTAAATGAACAAGATGAATATCATTCATAAGGCCTGCCCGAGATCAAAAAAGAAGATGAATTGAATGTGCAGCATGGAAAAGGGGACAGAAAGCTGAGAGAGAGAGGGGGAGAGAGAGAGAGAGAGAGAGAGAGAGAGAGAGAGAGAGAGAGAGAGAGGGAGAGAGAGAGAGAGAGAGGAGAGAGAGAGATAGAGGGAGAGAGAGAGAGAGAGAGGAGAGAGAGAGATAGAGGGAGAAAGAGAGAGAGGATTTGAAGTGTTGGTGTGGCTCCAGGGGGGGAAATCCTTCATTCATAAGGCCTGCCCGAGATCAAAAAAGAAGATGAATTGAATGTGCAGCATGGAAAAGGGGACAGAAAGCTGAGAGAGAGAGGGGGAGAGAGAGAGAGAGAGAGAGAGAGAGAGAGAGAGAGAGAGAGAGAGAGAGAGAGAGAGGGAGAGAGAGAGAGAGAGAGGAGAGAGAGAGATAGAGGGAGAAAGAGAGAGAGGATTTGAAGTGTTGGTGTGGCTCCAGGGGGGGAAATCCTTCAAAAAAAAAAAAGAGCTTTTGAAATGCCCATGGGCTTTAAGTAAGCCGCCATATATGGCAAGCCAAAAAAATTAAAAGAGTCTTTAAAATGTTAGGAGAAAAACATGAGAGTGTGTGATGAAGGGAGTGATGGCATGCAGAGGCGACGTGCGAGCATCGTGCACACTCCTACTACAGCTCACGCTCACCGTCACCCTCCCCCCTCACTTTCTTCCACTCTCGCCTCCGCCACCTTCATTCATTCTCCTCCTCCCTTCTTCCTTCCTCACCTCGCTCGCCGCCCCTCCCTCCTCCATTCCTCTCACCAACCCACGCCACCTTGGCTTCCTGCATTGCCTTCACGGTCAGTTTCCTTCTCCTCCTCCTCCTCCTCCTCCTCCTCCTCTTCCTTCGATTTCAAGCTCCCCTTGTGAATTACCTGCATTTGGCTTTCTTCCGGTGTGTCTGCTGCCCCAGCTTGTGTGTGCGTGTGTGAGAGAGAGTGCCCGAGAGAGAGAGAGAGAGAGAGAGAGAGAGTGCTCGAAAGGATGACCCATACTCATAGGCAGAACACACAGAAGCGATCGTGCGAAAATCAATGTCGATTAAGCTCATCTCAGTGTCATACGCGTAGTTGCAGCACAGTTTGGAACTTTGCAAAACTTTCACGTGAATGGAGTAGTCCTTCCAAAGGATTTGGAATTTAGATTGTTTTGCCTTCCACCACTGCCAAATGGCCGAAAATTCCTTCCTGGAAGCGCTGAATATCTCTGGTCGAGAGATCCATCCCGAGGAATATAATCACTCACCAGCGCTTTATGCAAGCAAAGATCTTACTGTTTGTTTATCTTAATGAGAATTCTACCTTTTGTCTAGGGCGGTAAATGCAATCCAATGTAACTAACTACGAGTGAGGCAATTACGACGACGCATGCATGATTACTTCACTCGAGTGTTTTCCATGCCTTTATAAAGTGTAACAACTCTCCTCCTCACATAATAGAAAGACATTCTTAGTCGTCGCAAATGAGGTCAACGCACCATTCAGAAGGTGAGTGCATCATGTTCCATGCGTTTGGAAAGTATCATCGCATCCACCTTTTAGTCCCCTTCTTCCGGATTGGCACGCTGGGCATTACCATATTTTAAGAATGCAATCTAGGGATGATTACTTGGATCAAAAATGGTCTTTGCTTGTATGTCTCTTGCATTAAAATGTTAAGATGGTTGTGGATTGACTAGTATTAAAGTGGTGAACTAACGCGGCAAAACTGTCTCAATCATGTATGAATCATGTAAGTGAATGATTATCCGATCTTGTGGTTGCTCAAATACCACAGGATTTTTTTGTACAGTCGGAGAGCTCTCCACATGCTATCACATTTTGGAAGAATCTTTAGACTTTCATTGATCGTTACAAGTCACTATGGTTATGATCGGTTTCTGACGTCCTTCTTCTGGTCTCATATAGTTCATTAGTATGCAGCACTTTTCCGAGTCCATTCTGCAGTGTATTACCATCAGTAAGCAGCATATTTTCCAGCCCGTTGTGGATAAAAGAACATGAATCTTATCTCTCTTTAAGTTAGGTGAATCATCTTTCTTTGTTGTAGTAAATGTCTAGCGTCAATTCCAATCTCAGGTGTCAAATTTACATGCAACGACTTTCATTCCCATCTGCCAGGAGCTGGTAGATTTGTGGAACTTTGGTGGGGCGTTGTTAACTGATATGATGTATCAATCTCATTGTATACGAATCTCCATCTCTCTCTCTCTCTCTCTCTCTCTCTCTCTCACACACACACACACATGTACACACATACACACACGCACAAAGCTTCTCTTCAACAAAGCTTTCTGACCCAATGCAAACAATAAGCACATGTTGCACGTGTGCACGAACATGCACATACACGTAGACATCCACATGGAGATGCACACCTATGCATACAGATTTGTATGTGCCACCCACGCACAGAGATGCACACGCACTCGTGCGCACACACATATTATGGTTGTTTAAATTTAAAATGCAAGGTGTTCTCATATCTGGTTGTCAATATTACTATGCTGTCATGTTACCTAGGGCATGTTGGGTTTGAAGCCGTTGAGCTCGTACCCCCGTGCCACCTCATAGCTATCTAATACTCAGTGTAACTAGAGTTGTTGTAAACGTTAACAAAATGCACAGATGCCATACATTCACAAAGATGTAATACAGTACATGCACATGCCCTCAAATTTTAGTAGATGATCTTACAGTAGTAGTTCTACCTTAACAAGATCTAAGACAACTTCATCAGCTAGTATTTTTCTATAAAATGTATTTGCATGCACGAGAGAGAGAGAGAGAGAGAGAGAGAGAGAGAGAGAGAGAGCGCACTGACAGCTGTCTTTATTTCACAGGTACACAGAAAATGGGGAGGACAGTAATTCTGATCGTGTGCCTTCATTTGCTTTCCTTACTGGGATGTGTTTTTTCTCAAACTCCACGCAAAATAGGGCCATTTCCGTTTGAAGAACTTGAAATCGTTTCAACTGGCACATTCATGCCAGATATGATGCATGGAATTCAACCTGGAGCTGGGAGGAAATTATTGGAGGGAGAATCAATTAAAGCTGAAAATATTAGCAAAGGTGAGGCACCACTCCTCAATAAAGTTGACGAGCAGGAGAATAGAGAACAGAAGGATGAGGCTGCACCCAGAACTCCAAAAGAGGACGTTCAACAAGTAGAGCCGAAGGGAAAACCAGAAGTGAAAATTGAGGAGAAGATTGAAGAGAAACCAGAATCAGGAACAAAGGTTGAGAAAGCTGCAGAGAAGGGGGGAATCGACACACAGAAAGTGGGAGAAGATGTCAGAAATGCAGGTGAAACTGTAAAAGGGGGGGAGGAAATCAGAAATCTGGGGGAAACCGACTCGAAGCAATCAGACCAACCGCAAACACAGGAGATTCAGAAACAGGCTGATGAAGGACAGGGTGTACGATCCAAAGAGGAGCATAGTAATGCAATACAAGTGCCTGAAGCCAATAAGTTTAAATCACATCTTGAAGAGGCAGTAACCAGGCGCCCCGAAAATGAGGGAACAAAAGAGGAACACAAAGAGCAACCCCAAAATCTGCCTCAAGGGGAGCCCACCAAAGAGAAGACAAACCAAACGACGGATCATGGAGATGAATGGAAATCAATCGACGTATTGAAACGTGAGAATACGGAGGTACCAAATGTGAAGGTTGAGGACAGCACGGAGCTGATTCCAGCTGAAGTACAAAAAAACAGGAATGAAGATCAGCAGCAGAAAACAGAGATAAAGGCAGAGGTTGCCAAGCTAGAGGTGGAAATCCCTAAATCAGAGCCCACAAAAGAGGAAACAAACCAAACACAAATTCCAAATGGAGCTGAAAAGGAAAACCAGGATGGAGCTCAGCAGTACAAAACAGAGTTAAAGGCAGACGCTACCAAGTCAGAGGGTGATACACGTGAAGATGCAACACAAAGTGATTTCAAAGATGCAACTGTAATGAAGTTGGGGGACAGTGGAATAACCAGAAATGATATTAGTGAGCAGGATAGCCAGCTCATGTTAGTCAAAGAGGATGACAGGAAAGAGACGTCCAGCACAGATGATGTGAAATCAGATGATAACCAGGAGGAGGAGAACAATAAGTCAGCTGATGAAACCATGGAGAAGGTAGAAGAAAGGGCACGACAGAATTCAGAATCTGAATCCAAGGAAGAAACTCCAACAACAATAAATGAGGAGGAATCACACCTAGGGGAACTGAATACTGCAGATCTAGCCACACAAGAGAGAGACCCCCCTGAGGATGACTATTCACACCTACTTCAAGAGCTAGCTGGCCTGCCATCAAAGTTTCAAGAGACAGCAGGGCAGGTAGCAGACCACTTACGGCCTAACGTTCAGAGATGGACAGACACTTCAAAAGTCTACTTCAACTTTGCCAACCAGCAAATCACAGAAAGCTTCTCCCCACTTGTTGGAAGCCAATATGCTCCATTCCTTGCATCTATGGTCTCATATGCCCTCTTGCTCCTTCCCCTTGTTATAGTCATTATGCTGTTTGAGCACATCAGAGCCCTTCTTTCCTTGCAGAAGATCCTGCTTTTTGTCAACCTCTACCTTGCTGCTTATTTTGCAACTTTGTTGTTGCCTTCCATCATTATCGGAGTTGAACCCATGTCCTTTTTCCATGAGAACTCTATGTCGAGCTATATGTACCTGCAGCTGATGCAGGCCTTAGGGTATATAGTGTACCTCATCTTGCAGACAGCTAACCTCATCAATTCTTGCTCATCTGACACGATCGTGGGAAAGTTGACAGCAGTGATTCAATGGATGGTAGCGATATTGGTGGGTCTTCACTACTATGTGACTGTTTTCCATCAGGCGGTAGCTTTGAAGCCACCACGGACAAACTGGAAGTTTTATGCAATCTACAGTGTTTCCTTTTTCATTCTATGCCTGTTTGCAAGAGTGACGTGGGTCAAGAAACAGTACATCAATACTGGAGATAGACTTACAGACAAAAAGAACTGAGATATGTGATTGGCAGCAGGTCTAGCCATTTCAGCATTTTGCATGGGGGGATCTCAGTACAAGTGAGAACACTAAACTTGCACATTCACCCCTTTTGGTTTTTACCTCCTTCAAAGTGTAATTCGGCTCGACCACACATCCTTTTGTATAAACCAAGGAAAACATAAGGTTTCAATCAGGGAGATGCTGCTCCTCATGGTGATCATATTACTTTATGCACATATCTCATTCTTTAAAGGAACAGTGTTATGTGCTGCAGTAAAAGCAACCCCATTTTGAACTTTGAACAGAATGCAGCACTCCCACAATAATTTAAAACAACCCTCAAACTTGAACCTTGCACACATGTATTTGCCAACGCAAGTAGAGAAGAGTATTCCTGCACTGGAAACACATTATGGACGTTGGTATTGGGTGGAGCTGTTGTTTCCCAATCTTCCATATAATCATGCAAGGGCTATAGAACCTGTGGGGCCAGCTTGATGCTGGTTATACCCTTCATGGACACACATCTATGCCTGCGTAAGACACAATGCCCCACTTTCTATTACCTCCTATGTTCAATTGCATACTTTCCTCTTGGCTGTCATCCTATATGTTCTTGGCCACTTGCAAAACAGATTCCCCATTTTTCAGGTGATCTCTTGCTAGCCTTTTACTTTTTGCTTGGTTAGCATCCTATATGTTCTTGGCCACTTGCAAAACAGCTTGCACATTTTTTATGTGATCAATAGCCATCTCTGATACCTATTCATCAATCTCTCAAACTTCCCATACGTATTTGGATAACAAGGTAAGCTAAAGTATCGTGATGGATGCTGTACATAATTCCTATCAAAAGTGACCCATAAACTTTGCATCCTTGTCAATGATAATTTCTGAGGAAGCTCATTATGCTTAAAAATTGACACGCAACATCTTTTAGTGGGACTGAAATGGCCTTTTTATCCACGTCCTTTGTGGAATAGGCATATTGAAACATATTTGATTCCATCCCTCCATAATCTTCTTGGTAGAAACTCCGCTCAACCCAGACATAGACCTTTGTGACGTCAAATTCCCTGCCAATGGGGAAGCGTGTCTTTCTTGTATCAGTCACATTCTATATTTGGTAGACCCAAGTAATTATGTCCTGAAAGCACTATACCCAATATGCGACTTAAACTGAGGATGATCTTGGCATGATGAAACCCCACAAATATGAAAAGATAGTTGCTGTCATAAAATTCTGCATGTAATTCTTTCTACTTGCCACGAATGAGATCAAATAACGTGTACAATCACATCTTTGACAAGCTATCTATGAGCACATTTTCTTTGCACTTCTTGTACCCCTTTTTAATGACAAGCTAGGTTGCTTAAGAATCTATGGTCACCCTTCATTCAATGTGCTCTCCTCTAAATCCACACCTATTTCTTTAAGTCATGTAGCATTACCAACGTCTTGCCTATAAACCTGCAATAAGACATCTTTGTCATCGACCTTCCGCTGTCACATGCTATCGCTCTATCGTCATGAAGGTGGATGGCTTAGCATCGAGCTAGGCATGGGTGACGTGGCTGCAGTCACTTCCTTACACATTTCATCTTTTAAGGGTGCACTCTAATATCGTTATGGCCCACAAGATTTTCGCATAGTTTTGCCATAAATCTGAATCCACCGCCCTCGACATAAAACGCATGTTACCTCAAAATTTCCAATACTTGCTTGGCATGCATTAAGTGCTCTATCATCAACGAAACTAGCACAAACTGAAACAAGAGGAGTACTCCAATATCTTATTCAACAGAAACTGGTAAGCTGCCAACGCATTAGCAAATTCAAAGGGCATCACCTTGAACGCATTTCCGTGTGAAAAGCTGTCGCATGCTCAAGACCCTCTTTGAATTTACTTTGTGATAGCTTGACCTGAGATTTATCTTTTGTGAGATGTTGGGCTCCTTAAATATATCCCTGATTTTTCCAGGGTGGACACACTAGAGTCATCAGTCCTTTTCTTGGATAAGGATAGATTTCGGGGTGTATAGTATGTCTGAGGCAGGTGGAGGCGGGACCCATGCAGGCCGGCGCATTTTCACGGCGCCGGAGCGGTGATTATAAACTATTGTTTATAATTATATGCTGGTAGAGGCTCACAAGCAAAAGTCTATAGTTTGGGGTTCAAACCTCGTTGTATACAATCTTTTGGTCTTCTACATTTTGTCGTTTTCCGG